>NC_067283.1:153078252-153380325 GCF_020740795.1 Apus apus | reverse complement strand
TTCTGCTTCTAGCAAGTGTTCATGAAGCACGTTGGCCTGATGGTTATAAAGACCTAGGAGGCTGGGAGGTGAGCAGATGACACTGATACCCAGGAAAGAGCTGAAGCAGACGTGGTGTGAGGGATGGTTTTCCATCCAGCTGAGCTGTAAACCAAAGCTCTGACCACTGGTGGTTATTTAAAGACTCCCACGGCGTTTCCTGCGTTGGGAAGGTGCTTGGCCTACGTTCAGGCTTGGGCGACTGCTCTCTGCAAAGCCAAATAAACAGCAGCCACTTGAACTTTCCACCTTGCAGGCTCGGCCGGATGCCTCAGCCCTGGGCCACGACCGCACGCCGCGCCTTGGATGGGCTTCGTGGAAGAGCCTCCTTGGAGGATCCAGGAAGACAACCAGCTTTTGGGGTTTTCCCGTCGCATGAAAGACCCCTAAGGGAAGAGTTTGGTGCTTCTTGGAGCTGAGAGGGAGTTCTGTGTCTCCAGGATGGGATGGAATGCACGACTTGTGGGTCTGTGTCTTTCAGTGACCTTGGGCAGGGCAGAGAGAGAGGAAATTATATCCTTTAACGAGACATTTACTTTAGATGCTAAATTACCTGAGAGGAGCACAATCCAAGTAGCCAGGACCAGGAATCTTGTCCATCCATCAAGGCATGTCAGGAACACATGAGTGCAGTGACCATGGCATGTGCAGGGTGTCTGTGAAGGTGCCAAGGCATTGATGGTGGGATGCCCATGGTGATGCTTCATCGGCTGGGGAGGTTGGAGGTGGTTGATTCCAACCTCAGCCTTTCTGTGGCAGTGAGTATGATGTGTGTCAGGCTCTTGCCTGTAGGTATTTTGGTGCTTTTATTGAGTTGCATTTAACATGGTGAAAAGGTCACCCAAGTGACAAGTCACAAGTAGGGCATTCCATCCCATCCTGGAGACACAGAACTCCCTCTCAGCTCCAAGCCGCACCAGATTCTTCCCTGAGGGTCTTTCATTCAACGGGAAAACCCCAAAAGCTGGTTGTCTCCCTGGATCCTCCAAGGAGGCTTGTCCACAAAGCCCATTCAAGGCGTGACATCTTTTCATCAGAGAAGACAGTGATAGGACAAGGGGAAATGCTTTTGAGCTGAGAAAGGGGAGATTTAGGTTAGATACTAGGAAGAAGTTCTTCACTCTAAGGGTGGTGAGGAACTGGGATGGGTTGCCCAGGGAGGTTGTTGAAGCCACATCCCTGGGGGTTTTTAAGACCAGGTTGGACGAGGTTTTGTGCAATCTGATCTAGTGGGAGGTGTCCCTGCTCATGGCAGGGGGGTTGGAACTTGATGATCTTTAATGTCCCTTCCAACCTTAATGATTCTATCATTCTATGTGGTGCATGTCTCTCCCTGGTTATGACCCTTCCCCGCTGACCTGAGATGTTGCAGCAACTCACAGTGAACCCTACAATAGTTGCTCCTTCCTTGCATCCAGCGGCAGCTCCTCAGCCTGGGAACTTTTGCAAGACTTGGCAGCAGGGCCATTGCAGGAGTATTTCACACAGGACCCAAAAATACTGCTGTCGGTGCAGCGTCGGTCGGCCTGAACGCAGGGTCAGGTCCCTAAGAAATCAGACTGTTGATGAACAAGCTTGAGCGCCTTCAAATGTTTCGTCTGATTTTCTTGGACTGCAAAGTTTCCAAGGGAGCCAAAAAGCTGGCTGCTCTTCTTGTTGACTTTGCAGACCAGAAATACAGCTGGGTTCAGTGAAATAAGAAAGCTCAAATTTTTTTTTGTATTGGTGTAGCAGAGAGGGAAAAAGCTCAAAAATCCACTTTGGAGATAAAAAAGTCCAAGGTGGTGTGTCCATCTCTGCTGCCTGCTCTGCCTGCACTCAGCATTGAAGATGATTGCTTGGACATCAAGCAGCACACAGTATCTAGCCCCAGGACCAAAATCCATCCTTGAAATCCCACTGAATTTCTAGCAAAGAAGCAAATCTGAAGGCATTTCTCTCAATCAAGGTCGACAAGGTGGGTCCACCCAGGCATTGGAGGTACAAGTTGTGCTGGTATGTGTGGACGAGAGGGCAGGAGACATCAGGCTGGAGCAGAGCATCTCTTTAAACTGCAAATGAACTCTGAAATGACAGCAAACTTGGAAGTTTCAGGCCAGGCTGGCTGTGAATCAGCACTGGAAAAATGAAAGACGAAACTTTCTGACTTCAGTTCAAGTTATGAACTTATAAACTCCCAGTTATCTGGTTTTATGGACACAAGCCAGAGACAAAGATTTTTTTTGAGGCGAGCGTTTGGGACAGCTTCCTGAAAGTGAACTCGTTGAAAAGGGAATTATTTGGAAGCTAAATGTTTGACTCAAAATCTGGTTGGTTCGATGTGAAGATCTCTTGCTGTGGATCCTTAAGCTGCTTTTGAACATCCTCCCTCCCGTTGCTCTTTGCTAAGATGTAGGGGCACAACATATCACTTCCAAAAATGAAAAAAAAAACTTATTTTAAGCCCATTTGAATGATGGCAAAGGATTGCACAGGAGAGCCACGTAAGCCTGTTCCAGTGGTGAGACACTGGCACAGGTTGCCCAGGGAAGCTGTGGCTGCCCCATCCCTGGAAGTGTTGAAGGGCAGGTTGGATGGGGCTCTGAGCAACCTGGTCTAGTAGGAGGTGTCCCTGCCCATGCAGGGGGTAGGAACCAGGTGATCTTTGAGGTCCCTTCCAACCCAAACCTTTCTGTGATTCTATGATAAGCTCATTCCTTTCCTCTGAGATCACAAGCCCAGGCTGGCAGTGAGCTATGGACAAGCAGGGGCCAACATGGCCAGCCATGACCCTGCCTTGCTCTTTCATGGCACAACTTTGGACTGGGGGGTTGAACAGAACTGTCCCACAAGTGGCTGCAGTTTTTGTCAACAAATCTTAGTCCTGCAGAGATTTTTGTGGGTGGTATTCCAGAATATGGTTCCAGTAAAAGGAAATTTGGCTTCATCCTGGCTCAAACCAGGACAGTTTCCTCTGTTTCCCTTTAAAATACAGATTTCTTTTCTCTGTGACTTTGAAAATGACTGTATATTCCCCAAAACTGTCTTCAGGCATTAAGAATATGTGCCTGAAGTTCTGCTAGGGATAAAAATGCAGAAGAGGCATCATAGATGCAACTGGGCAGCAGTTCCTCCCTTGAGCTGCTAAAATTGGCGTCTGCTAAAGTTAGCAGAGATTTCGTTGAGCTCTTGTTTGTTTTGTTGAAGTGAACAGGTCAAGGACTGGGGTTTTATCCATGCTCTGGCATCAAAGGGATGGTCCCAGCTGCTGGGAATTGTCCTCGTCCTTGAGGCTGTGGCCACAGGCTGGGAGGATGGCCAGGGTGTGCTGCTGGTGAGGAGGTGGTGACACTGTCACCAGCTTTGGGGGCAGCAGCACCCATGACAGTTGTTCTGCCAAGCTCCTGCCTACAAAGTGGGTGAGTTAATCCTTGTTGTTAACCAAAACCTTCTATTCCTATCCCTATGCAAAGCTTGGGCACTGTGCCTGTCTCCCGGGGAGCAGATTTGGGGCAGGTGTCCCTCTGTGGTTGAGTTGGGTGAAGGCTTCATGGTACATCAGTGCAGCTCACTACAGTCCTGCAGGCTCTTGGAGGCTCCACCTGCAGGTCCAGCTTCACAGGAGAGGTCAGCTGGTATTTCCAGACTCTGCAGGGAAGCCTCTTGGCAACATCCCCAAAGTCCTTCAGGTGCCACCATCGGGTGGAGCAAATGCAGCGCACACGTGTAGATCTCAAGGGAAGTCCTTCTGCTGTCTTTCTACTAAATGCCTGCCCAGGGAGTGCTAATGACAGCAGGGAGGATGTGCTCCATCTGCTTGGTGAACGACACTTACGGTAGATCTGGAAACAGGGCGGAGGTGTTTTATCCACCAGCTGATAAAAGAAAACGCCGGGGAAATTCCGGCCTGTTCCTTGTTCGCGCCGTCCCTTGGCATCTAAAGACAGCGCTGATTTAGCAGCTCTTGGCTGCCCATCCCAGTCCCCACGCTGCCCATGGAGCTGTGCCAGTGCAGCTGCCTGTTTATAGGGAGATGGGGCAGGAACAGATCCAGCTGAAAATCAACTCTTTCTGTTTATATGTCGTTCCCACCAAGGCGGGATCGGTTCCTGGGGGTCTTTGCCATTGACACCTCGATGCCCTCGTGCTGGCAGGGCAGAGCCAACCCGGGGGGCAGCTGACTTTGTACTGGAGTGGTTGAGCCCAGGGCATTATGGCTGGAGGGGACATGGTGCCCCTTGTCTCTGCTCCCTCAGGTTGGACCACGGTGGGACAGCATGTCCCTGGACTGGTTTTCAAATAATCATAGAATGATTTGGACTTAAAGGGACCTTAAAAGATCATCTAGTTCCAACCCCCCTGCCACAGGCAGGGACACCTCCCACTAGACCAAATTGCTCCAAGCCCCATCCAACCTGGCCTTGAACACTTCCAGGGGTGGAGCAGCCACAGCTTCTCTAGGTAACCTGTTCCAATGTCTCACCACCCTACAGTGAAGAATTTCTTCTTAATGTCTAACCTAAATCTCCCCTCCTCCAGTTCTAATCCATTACCCCTTGTCCTCTCACTGCAAGCCCTTGTAAAAGGTCCCTCCCAAGCTTTCCTGTAGCCCCTTCAGGCACTGGAAGGTGCTCTAAGATCTCCCTAGAGCCTTCTCTTCTCCAGGCTGAACACCCCAACTCTGTCAGCTCATTTCCATAGCTGAGCTGCTCCAGCCCTTGGATCATCTTCATGGCGTCCTGTGGAATTGCCCCAGTACATCCAGGCTCTGCTTATGTTGGGGGGCCCCAGAGCTGGACATGGTTCTTCAGGTGGGGTCTTACAAGAGCAAAATTTGGTTGCTGTTGGTTGTCATGTGCAATGTGCAATTAACATTATTTGTAGAAGAGCAAAATGTTCTTTCTGCTGGCTGCTGTGAGGACCCTGTGCACAGCTCTTGTAGGGCATTGTCGTGTGTTTTTTCTGCTGAGATAGGACAGTTTTCAGCAAGGAGCCAGGTTATTAATAGGAATGCCCTCAATTTAGCTGCTTTTCCATACCATGGGAACTTATAATGGGTGAATTGATCCAGCCCTTAGTCAGCACTGGGTGTTTCTGCTCCTCTGCAAGGTCTTAATAGATTTTCCTCATGCTGTGTTTGCTGTTCACTGCAGCCCTGCTCTTTAGGAAGCAGCAGGAAGAAGAGATAGAGAAAAATCTTCCCCTCCTCCCTGGGGTTCACCCAAGACAGGCAGGTTTGGGTATGGCTGCCTGCCTCCCTCCCCAGGCTGAAACCATCCTTCATGCCCCTGGGACCAGAGAAGCAGGAACAGCTTTGGTTGACTCACAAACCCAGTATTTAACCTGGTCAGCTGAGGTGCTTCTGACAACCTCTTGTTTCTGACAGATCAGGAACACCCAGGGTAGGTCCTGCAGCTCCCCTGTGGAGCCTTTACATGTGGGAGCACCTGGCAATGCTGATCAAGGAGTCCAGGGTAGGGATGGGTGGTGCCAAGTGCAGCAGGCCCAGAGATGAGAAGGGATGATGATGGGGCACCTTGGGCTTTAGGCATGTTCCTGTTGTTTTCATGGTACATGTAGCCAGGGATGCTGGAGAGATGCAGGTCCCACCAGCTTTTCAGAGCTCAGTGGCTCAGTGCCCAGGAGCTTCTGGCAGGATGGTTGGAATATCACTGAGGTAAGAGTCCTGGGTTTGCCTCTCCCTGGGGTCTTGTGCAAAGAACCTTTCACCTACACAGCAGCTTTGGCTTTTTGCTTAGTTTTGGGCTTGCTTTTTCATTCACACTTTCCCCTCAGCAAGAGGCAGAACATGTGCACGTGCATCCCCAAAAACATTTGTTATCCTCAGTAGCTGGCTGCTGGCTTCATCCTACATGATGAATTTGGAGTTATGGTTTAATTTATCCAGGAAAATTCATTTACTTTCAGCTCAGTTAGAGCCTGCTGTGGTGCAGCCAGGGTGGCTGGGAAATGCCACCCACACTGGGGTGTCAAAATGCCCATGAAACCATCCAGGAGTGGAGCAGAGCTGGAGGAACTTGCGTGTCTCCAGGCCTTTAAAGCTTACCCCTGGGGCCAGGGAGGATGTGGAAAGCAGGGATGAAACGACACGTCCTGCCTGTCCCATCCCTTCTGGATCCGGCCGTAGGAGCTGGGGAAGTTTTCCTGCAGAGCAGGGTGGGGAGGCTTCACATCTGAGCCTTCATTTAATTTTCAGGTGATAAAAACATTGCTTCCCTGCCCAGCCAGCACCTTCAAATGCTTCCTTTTCTGCAGGGGATTTGGATTTCCCTGAAAGGCAGGCCCGGTGTTATGCAAATATCTCAATGAAAGAAAGTCAAAGCCAAAGTAGGCTCCTGAGTAAGCATTCCTGGGCATTTCTTGAGCAGTCAGATGCTCTTTTGCCAATTTGTTGGTGTTGCAGGGAGGAGCAGCATGGTGCTGCTGACTGCAGGCTCCACATTGTCCCAAGAGCAGTATCAGTCTGGAAAGGTAGAATCATAGAATCATAGAATATGCTGAGTTGGAAGGGGCCCATCAGGATCATCGAGTCCAACTCCTGTCCCTGTGTAGGGCACCCCAAGAATCACACCATGTGCTTGAGAGCATCATCCAAAGGCTTCTTGAACTGAGGCAGGCTTGGTGCTGTGACCACTGCCCTGGGGAGCTTGTTCCAGTGCTCAACCACCCTCTGGGGGAAAAACCTTGTCCTGATACCCAACCTAAACCTCCCCTGATTCAGCTTCCTGCCATTTCCCTGGTTCCTGTCATTGGTCACAGGAGGGAAGAGATCAGGACCTGCCCCATCTCTTCCCCTGGTGAGGAAGCCACAGACTGCAGTGAGGTCACCCCTCAGCCTCCTCTTCTCCAAGCTGAATAATCCAAGTGACCTCAGCTGGTAAGTCATCCCATCCAGACCCTTCACCATCCTCGTGGCTCTCCTTTGAATACTCTCCAGTAGCTTAATGTCTTTTTTATCTTGTGGTGCCCAAAATTGCACGCAGTACTCAAGATGAGGTACTTTGAGGTTGCAGTGTCCCACCATTGGATTTGCTTTCCCTGAGTGCACCATTCCGTGGGATGTGACATCCCTCCTTGTTGTGGTGTTTGCATGAGGTTCCACAAATGGCACTGTAGGTAGGATGGGTTTCATCCTTTTCATTCCCCTGAGGACATGGTTCTTCTCCTTCAATGCTCTCCAAAATCACCTGGGCACCCTCCATCTCAGCCAGGTGAGCTGTGCTGCAGGACCTTCTTGCTTTCCCTTCTGGGATGGGGAGAGAAGCGAGTAGCAGCATCGTGTGGCAGCCCTGGCATCTCCTGGCAGAGCAGGATTTTTCCTCATGCAAATCATCACAATTTCTCTTTCGGAGATGCCAGGGCTTTTGCTGGCTTCCATAAAGCCACTGCTGGAAATCCTTCCTGTGAATGACAGGAATACAGTTGGATGTCTCTGTTCATCCTACGTATCGAAAGGCAGTTCAGTTAAGTGACAAGAAGCAGTGGGATCTGAATAGTTTGCCATCAGTTCCTAGTTTTAGCTGGTTTTGCGTCAAACAGAGGCCAGGAGCAGCCTTGGCATGTCAGAGCTCTGCTGCATGGCAAAGGGGGATGTGATTTAAACTCATCTAGAGTGCTGGTATCTGCTTTCCCCTTCTGGTTCTCAGCCCAAAGGGACCAGCTTGATTCTAACAGGGGAGCCCAAGACCATGTCCTAAGCTGCAGCGTTGTAGGACTCTGGTCCCCTCGCCAAAGAGGTTTTCAGCACGTTTTCTTAAAGCTCTGAGAGTCCTGTTCCAGCAAGGATTTTCAATCCCTTGCCAAATCTTGAATTCAATTTGGAACCCACTCAATGAAGAGGTGAGCTGGGAGGATGCTGGCACAGAGCACCTCAGGAAAGGGCCGTAGTGTCACCTGGCCACCCTGACCACTGGGCAGTCATACAATCAGAGAATGGTTTGGGATGGAAGGGACTATGGGCAGGGACAGCTTCCACTAGACCCAGTTGTTCCAAGACCCATCCAGCCTGGCATTAAACACTTCCAGGGAGGGGGCATCCACAGCTTCTTTGGACAGCCTTTTCCAGTGTCTTATCACTTTCATCATAAATAATTTCTTCCTTAAGACCAATCTAAATTTACCATGGAATCACAGAATTGCCAAAGTTGGAAGGGACCTCTAGAGATCATCTGGTCCAACTCCCCTGCTAAAGCAGGATCACCCAGAGCACATTACCCAGGGCTGCATCCAGGTGGGTCTGGAATGTCTCCAGAGAAGGGGACTCCACAGCCTCCCTGGGCAGCCTGTCCCAGGGCTCTGTCACCCTCACAGGAAAGAAGTTTTTCCTCATATTTAAATGGAACTTGGCATGTTCCAGCTTGTGCCCATTGTCCCTCATCCTGTCACTGGGAACTACTGAACAGAGTCTGGCTCCATCCTCCTTGCACCCACCCTTTAGATACTTGTAGGCCTTAATAAGGTCTCCCCTCAGCCTTCTCTTCTCCAGGCTAGAGAGTCCCAGCTCTCTCAGCCTTTCCACATAAGGAAGATGCTCCAGTCCCCCTGTCATCTTTGTCACCCTCCCCTTTTAGCTTAAGACCATTGTCACTTGCCACTACAGGCCATGGTAAAATTTCTTTGCACTGGCTCCATCTTCTTCCTCCAAAGTGATGCTCAGTTCTTCCTCCTCTTTCCAGTTTCTTCCCCCATCTCCTGTGTTGATGGGATGTAACTTGGGCCAAGGACAAGGGGCTTCACATACATGGGCTGAGCAGTGGTGGGACTTTGCAGAGCAAGTGGAGACTCATGTATCCTGCCAGCAAGAGCAGCTGCAGCTTTTGGCATTCCATCCCCTTTGATCTTTTATTTGAAATACAACCACCTTTACTTGCTCTGCAGGCTCTCACAGGCAAGGGGCAGGTGTCTCTGGGCACCTGCCAGGACCGTGTCCCTTGGTGCTGGATGTTTTGTACAAGAGCAGAAGTGGCCCTGGTCTTGTCCCTGTTGCTGGTGGTGGCCCAGTGCAGGGGGGCAGGAGAGGGTACAGGATCAGGCCATGCCCACAGATGACAGCTCAGAGGTATCTGCTTTTGTCCTTTGAGCTTTATCAACCTGTTGTCTTTGCAGATGACGGGGTCAAGTGCACCCTCCGTGACTGCAGTCATCACCAAGCTGGGTGGGGGTCATGATCTGGTTATGGGTAGGAAGGGTCTGCAGAGGGACCTGGACAAGCTGGGTTGATGGGATGAGACCAATTGTATGAGATTCAGGCAGGCCAAGTGCCAGGTCCTGCACTGGGACCACAGCAACCGCATGCAACGCTACGGGCTTGGGGAAGAGTGGCTGGAAAGTGCCCTGCAGAAAAGGACCTGGGAGTGTTGGTCCATAGCCAGCTGAGTATGAACCAGCAGTCCCAGGTGGCCAAGAAGGCCACCAGCATCCTGGCTCGTATCAGTAATAGTGTGGCCAGCAAGACCAGGGCAGGGATTGTCCCCCTCTGTGTGGCACTGGTGAGGCTGCACCTGGAATCCTGGGGTCAGTTTTGGGCCCCTCACAGCAAGAAGGACCTTAAGGGGCTGGAGTGTGTCCAGAGGAGAGCAATGGAGCTGGTGAAGGGTCTGGAGAACAAGTTGTATGAGGAGCAGCTGAGGGAACTGGGGGTGTTCAGTCTGGAGAGAAGGAGGCTGAGGGGAGACCTTACTGCTCTCTACTACTACCTGAAGGGAGGTTGCAGCGAGGTGGGGTTTTGTCTCTTCTCCCAAGTAACAAGCGAGAGGACAAGAGGAAATGGCCTCATGTGTGCCAGGAGAGGTTTAGATTGGATCTGAGGAAAAATTTCTTCCCCATAAGGGTTTTCAGGTACTGGAACAGGCTGCCCAGGGCAGTGGTGGAGTCACCATCCCTGGAGGAATTTCAAAGCCATGTAGATGTGGTGCTTATGGTTTGGTGGTGGATGTGGCTGGGTTAACAGTTGGACTCCATGATCTTAAAGGTCTTTTCCAACCAAAACTATGCTATGATTCTGTGATTCTGTGCCTGGGCACCATTGGACCTTGCAGCATCCCACACAGAAGCAGGGCATTTTCCCACCTCCCTTCACTTGCTCCGTGGTTTTTGATGATCCTAGCACACCCATCATGTTTCCTCTGGCATCTCTCTGTATTATTAGCAGCCCTGGGGTACCTCTGAGTACCTGCATGCAGCATCTCTGTCCCATCCTGCTGGAAAAGGGACAGCTCTGGAAGGCTGTTGTAAGGAGTGGTTTCTGCTGTGGGGGTGACAGCAATCAGGGTTGGTGAAGACAAGGAATTGTCCCAGGATTTTCCATGCAGCACAGTCCTCTTGGGGTGGTGGCTTTCCCTTCAAAAGTGCTTCAGTGTCCAACATGAGGGAGAGGGCTGGCCCCCAACAGCCTGTCACACAATATGTGTGACTCTGTCTCCATGGGATGAAATGTGCAGACCAAATTCTGGAGGGCAAGGATGAGGTGGTTTGGGAAGACAGCCATGGAGAGCAGAGGATCTGGATGGTGGAGGAAGCTGAAGGACCCACAAACCCCATCTCAGCCTGGTGCCATTGACTTGGAAGAGCTGCCTTTCCCCAGAGTTTGGCTCCTCTGGTCAGTGCTGGCTGTAGCCCGATGCCACCAGAGAAGGTCTTTCCATGGAGCTCATCACAGGCAGAGCATGTTTTGTTCTCTCCAGTGCTGCCATCCCCAGCATGTCATGGACCAGAGTGTACTTTCAACACTGTCTACAGATCGAAATCCACCAGTTGGGTAGACTGAGTCCCCTGGAGCCCCCTTCTTCGTCAACAAATGTCCCATCAAAGCCACTGCAGCTGGTTGGCTCTGGGGGTTGTGCAAGACGTGCCGATGACACAGAGAGGGCCCTTTGGTCAGAGCTGCTGTTGGCTTGATGGGAAGGTAGGAACCAGGCAGCATAGGGACATCTTCACATCGAGGTGCTAGCACCGACTGGGGACATGTGAAAGAGCAAAGTTCAAGTCTGGTGGAAAAGGAGGTCGTTGAAAACTAGGGGCCAGAGCACCAGCGCTGGGGTGGGTGGTGGAAAAACTAAATGCAGGCTGCACCTCTCCCAGAAATAACCTCCTTGGCATGGGATCTAGCTGTACTTGGAAGGGGAGGTCACAACAACCCCCCTGTACCCTTCCTGAGCTGCTGCCCATGCTCCTGGTGCTTCCCCCGTAAGCGCCGTCGCTGCCCTCCTGCGTTTTGCCCTTTAAACACCTGCCGCGAGTATTAACATCCTCCTGAAATGCTGCAAGAAACCACAAGAAAAGATGAGCAGATGTTCAGCCATGCCTGAGACTTGGGGTGGGAGAGGCATGCAGGGGGGTTGGGGAGAGATTGGGGTTGGCTTCCCCGACCCCCGCCTCGTGTGAGTTTTGGGGCAAGGATGCTGCTTAGGGATTTTTTTCTTTCCAAGGAAGCCAGGAAATGCCCCATGAGATGCAGAGTTGTTTGGGTTTGGTTTTTTTTTTCTTTTCCCTGATTCCTCTGGCCAAAAGAAATCCCTGAAGGATTGGGGGAAGTGGGGGGGCAGAGCAGGTCCCCAGTATTTGGGGTGCCTGACTTCCCTTTGCATCAGGCACTGGAGCGTGGGGACTGGCTGTCCCCAAATGACCGAGCCTTTAATCCCCCCATCCCCCCCACCAAAAAAAAGAAGCCCTCCAGGGCACACCCTCTGCAGATCTGGGAGGCAGCCAGCCCAAAGCCTGCTATTACTTTTCCCCTTGGAGTTGGCCTCTTTCCGTGCCCCCCCCTCCACCCCTGGCTGTTGTTTTGGTTTTTTTTCCTCTTTCTTTCCCTTCAAATCCAAGCCAGGAAGAGCCTCTGACGTGGGCTCCGTGGCTGCGAGCTCCTCACAGCTGCCGGGGGAAGGCAGCAGAGGGGATATCCCAGATCATAAAACCAGGATCTCGCTGCCACTGGCTGCCTGTGAGTCTATCCACTGCTGGGAACAGGGTGGGAGGGATTGGGGGGGGGGTGGGGGGTGTGCTGATTTTGGCTGGGGGAACCTTTTCTAGCCAGTGCTCAACGTTCGGTGCCTTTTGTGTGTTTTTTACGAGCTGCTTCTGGTGGTTGGATTCCTGTCGGTGCAAGGAGGAGTTCAATTCAAGCTGCTTGGGGGTTACATATGGGGTGAAAACCTGGAACTGCAGCTTAAGGGCTGCTCAGAGGGTTCCTGGAGCCTCTCACCTTTCTTCCAGGGCATTGTCCCACAAACTGTGGACAGGAGGGGCAGGCCTGGCACCGGTGGCCATCCTTGGGTCAGCATGGGGTCTGTGTCCCATGGGGGCTGTGAACCAGCACCAAAGCAGCCAAAAGGGAAAAACAACTCCCAGAGAGCTGTTTTAGGCACTTTATACTCTGTGCCTCAGCCTCTCTTCAAAGGAAGAAAGTGCAAATAACAGATAAAAAGGGGTTGGTCATGTTACCGGGGGCCTCTCAACTTGCACAGCACCGCCAAGACTCTGCTCTTTCTTTCATCTGCCTGGCTGGCTCACTGTCTCGTCTTCCCCCTTCCTCCTTTCCTGGGTGCCTCCTGCTTGCAAATCTCTGTGCTGACATCGTGCTGGCATCTTTCCCCACTGCCTAAATACCACCAAGCTCCTTACATCTGACCAGAAGCTATAAAATCAGGGGCTGTACAGCTCTTCTCTGCTAGTTCACGTGGGAACCAGCATGTACTGTGCTCTAAAAAGGATGTGGAGGGAGATGCAGGAACCCGTTTATCTCACAGGTGGCTTTCTGTGGGCTGCCAAGAGCTCTTCATCGGTTTCCCTCTGTGTCTGGACAATTTTAATTCTCCTTCTTGCTGTTTTGCTCAGAAAATGTCCTCTGCAGCCATAGAAACAAAAAAAATAACCACTTGGAAGACAAACCCAGCCAGGTTCTCCCAGCAGTCGGTGCCGGGCACTGCAGATCCCCACACCCGCTGCCACTTCCCCGTGGTGTCCAGCGTGGCTTTTCCAAGACATCCCTGTTTGCTCTTTCCAACCCTGCACCTGGAGCAGGATGTGCTGGTGGCCACTTATGCCTCTGTCCCCAGGAGACGCCGGCTCCTGCAGGGTGTTTTGTTTCTGTTGCTCGCCTCCCAAAGCTTTCCTGTTTCCTTCCGTGCAGATGCGGCCGGAGGAGATCTCAGCACATTTGCTTTCCTCTTGCCAGGCCCTGGCTGTGGTTGAGGGCTGGGGACAGCATCGTGGTTCCCCAGATCCTGGGACCTCTACTCCTCGGCAGCAGTCCTGGTGGTTCTGATGGCAATGGTGGTGGTGCTGGTGGTGGTGGCAGTCGTGGTGCTGCTGATGGCTGTGGTAGTGCTGGTGGTGGCAGCAGTGGTGGAAGTGGCAGTAGTGGTGTTGTTGGCAGTGACAGTGGCAGTGGTGTCATTGGTGGTGCTACTGGTGCTGGTGACAGTGTTGGAGGTGGCAGTGGTGATGCTGCTGGTGGTGGGTCAGCTTGTGCATGTGACCAAACCTCATAGACCTGCTCACTGCAGTCACTTGTGGCAGTGGTAGATGTGTGCAGAAGTCCTAAGTGGGAATAACTGGGATTGCTCAGAAACTTGCATTCAGTTTTCAGAGTGATGGAAATGCTCATGGCAGGGGTGGGATTTGGAGCAGGGAGGATAGGACTTGATCAGCCCTAAGGGGAGAGGGCCAGTTGGTGCCTTGCTGTGGGGGCTGAAACCAGGAGAGAGACTGAGCAAATGATAGAATGGTTTGGGTCAGAAGGAACCCCAATGATCATCCAGTTCCAACCCCCATGCATGGGCAGGGGCACCTTCCACTTTCCTTTGCCTGGGGAGTCACTGTGCTTAGGAAAACCTGACCTGGCCAACTGTGTCCTGCTAGCCCGAGTACCAGCAGCATAGCTGTGAGGTCTGGCATCTGCTCACAGGTCCAGCCCTGGCCTTTATTTTGCCTCGAGGTGCCAGGAGGAAGAGCAGCCCCATCCCTGCTGTTGCAGTGTCCGTCTCTGAGCAGTTGGGAAGCCAAAGTAATGATGTGTATGATTCTATGAATCAGTGTGATGCTGATTCTATGATTCTATGATAATGGAACCACTGAGTTGCACAGAAGTAATTAGGAGAGCCCTGTGATCACCTCTCCTTTGGGTTGTAGGCAGGGAGGGAGGCTGGTGGCTCTGCTGTGGAAACAGGCTGAGAGAGTTGGGGCTGTTCAGCCTGGAGAAGAGAAGGCTCTGGGGAGACCTTAGAGCACCTTCCAGTGCCTGAAGGGGCTCCAGGAAAGCTGGGGAGGGGCTTGGGACGAGGGCAGGGAGGGATGGGACAAAGGGTAATGGTTTTAAAGAGGAAGAGGGGAGATTTAGGTTAGATTAGGAAGATATTCTTTAGTGTGAGGGTGGTGAGACCCTGGCCCAGGCTGCCCAGGGAAGCTGTGGCTGCCCCATCCCTGGCAGTGTTGAAGGGCAGGTTGGATGGGGCTTGGAGCAACCTGGTCTGGCGGGAGGTGTCCCTGCCCATGCAGGGATGATCTTTAAGGTCCCTTCCAACCCAAACCATTAATAATTCTATGATAGTGCTGAAGTCAGAAGGATATTTATTCACTTGGCAGGTCATTCATTTTAGCTGACATACCCTTTTCCACATCGTTCTGCCGTGCTTAATAGTGGTGACCAGCAGCGCAGCCGGTAGCGCTGGGGATGGTTTGCGATTCAACATCCATTAGGGATTTATGAGCTTTGGGGCTGGATTGCTGGGATGTGCAATTCCCAAAATACTTGAAACGCTTCCAGGGGAGGGGAGACGTTGTGGGAAAGGAGCACTCGCTGTTCTCGTACGGGTCCCAGTGAACCTCCATTTCTGGCAGTGAGTCCACCCAAGCCAATAAAAAATCATATGGTGTCCAGAGCGCCAAGGGAGCAGGAACCGGGTGTTGGATGTTGGTGGGGAGCAAGCTCCAGCTCCTGGCATGTGATGCTGGCGTTGGTGCTCACAGGGAGTGGGTTTAATCCAGGGCACTGTTAAACACAGGCACAGTTTCACAGAATCATAGAATGGTTTGGGTTGGAAGGGACCTTAAAGATCACCAAGTTCGAACTCCCCTGCGTGAGCAGGGACACCTCCCACTTGATCAGGTTGTTCCAAGCCCCATCCAACCTGGCCTTGAATTCCAGGGATGGAGCTTCCACAGCTTCTTTGAACAGCCTGTTCCAGTGTCTCACCACCTTCACACTAAAGAATTTCCTCCTGATCTCTAACCTAAATCTCTCTTCTTTCAGTTTAAAACTGTTACCCATTGTCCTCTTGTAACAAGTGCCTCCCGGGTTTGTGTTAACACAACCCTGCAGCTGGTTAAAACGAGTTATGAGGTTGTTTGGAGGGGGAGAGGTTATTTTTTTGCTGCTTTTCCTTGTGCACTGCAAGCACCTCTCATGCTAGTGCATCCAGGTCAAAAGGGCAGGAGGCAAGACATGGTTAAATGTGTTTCAACCTGAAAGAGCCAAGACCTGGAAGCATTAAAAAGAAAAGCAGGAGACCCTCAGGTCCCTCGTTTCAGAGAAGCTGGGTTTGCAAGGAGATGATTTGGGGCAATACCTGCTTTCTAGCAGCTTGTCCCTTGGAGCAGGCATCTGTGGCTGCCCATCCCTCCGCCTCCATCCCTTTGGATTGACTTCTTATTTCCTTAAAGGAAGGAAGAAACTTGCCAGCAGGGGATTGCCAGCAGGTTTTGCTTCAGAAAGATTCCCTCCCTGGGTTGCTGGCTCTTCTCATGGCCGTGCTGGGCTGCAGCTCACAGGCTGGACCTGTAAGAGACACATAAACAGAAACCAGCCCAAAATTACCATCCACAAATGCCACTTCTTACCCAGCCACAATGAGCTCATTTTGGGGGTGAACAGACCCTGCAAGTGAAGCGATGGGTGGGGACATCACATTAAGCCAGGGAAGAGAGCAAATTTCCCTTCCCATATTGCAGGAACATTGTAAAGTTTGAGCAAAGATCCCAGCTGCCACGGCCCAGCTGGGGAGGCTGAGCTGCCCCAAGGGGGATTAGCATTGCCTTGGGGCTGAGGTGCTCTGAATCTGACCCAAAATGCTGCTGGGAAACAGTTCTCACCTCACTCCTACCCCTCAGCTGAGCTTCCAGCCTCCATCAGCTGCTAAAATCTTTCAGTGAGGCTGGAAAATTCCCCCTGGGATGTCCCACTCATCCCTACAGCCCAGAGTGGGTTTGAACTTCGCAGAACATCCTTGCAAATTATTAGTTTTCATAGAATCCTAGAATGGTTTGAGTTGGAAGGAACCTTAAAGATCATCTAGTCGCAAGCTCCCTGCTATGGGAGGGACACCTCCCACTAGACCAAGTTGCTCCAAGCCCCATCCAACTTGGCCTTGAACGCTTCCAGGGAGGGTTTTTCTTCAGCATCCTGAAGAAAAGGAAAAGCCCAACACATCCTAACTGAAGGAGTCCAGGGGTCAACACTGCTCAGCCATGGGTCATCATCCCAGAGCAGAGCTGGGTCCATCCCATCTCTTCCTGGTTCTAGGGTCATGTTACCTGGGTTTTTTTACAGGAAAAACAGGGAGTCAGGAGTGATGTGATGTAGCTGACAGAGGGATTTGGGACAGCTTGGAAGGGGAAAGGGAACACATCAGGGTTTGTGGAGGAGCTGGGGAGGGCTCAGTGCCAAAATCCCCTGGAGTTTTGGCCCTTTCCCAGCTCCTAGCCCCCTCTAAGAACCTTTCATGGGTGCAAGGATGTGCTGTGTGTCTGGGCTTGCACATGCTGGTAAAAATAAAGAAGTAGTGCCCTGCCAGCAGGAAAGCCCATGATTTTAGCAGCCATGCTTGGGCATGTTTTGGAGAGCAGCCCCACTTCCCCCTGCCACCTCGCCTGGTGGCACCTTCTTCCCTTTGCTGTTTGATTTTTCTTTTTCTTTTTCTTTTTTTTTTCCTGCTATTTGATTGGTTTGCCATTTGATTTTTTCATTCCTGGGTGAAGCAGGAGCCAGACATGGGGTTGTAGATGATGCTCAGGCACGAAGGAGCCAAGTGGCAGCACCTGGGCGGTGCGATGAGCTGGGTCAGTGCTCAGCACACCTCCCTGCTCCTACCTCATCTGGTTGCATCGGGATTAAACATCCCAGAAGGGAAAGTTTCTGGGCTCTGGGGCATCAGGAGGAGAGGTGAGGGGCTGCATGCCAGCCAGACATGGGTTACTTATGTGCTTATGGTCTATTTTGAGGCTCTGGCGCTAAGCAGCTGCTGACCCAGGGCAGGGACCAGCTTCAAAACAAGAGTCTGGTGGGAAACAACCCAGGGAAGCTCCGGGTTTCCCTTATCTCCGAGCAGGGCTGGCAGCACCCTCTGAGCCCACCCTCTCTCAGAGATTTGGCATTTCCACGTTGGGAATTGGATTCTTCCCATTGCCATCCTGGGAGGTGTAGATGCCCCGGGGTTGCGATGCTCCAGCAGTGATGGGGATGCAGAGGAGCGAGCAGGGACATGCATCCATCACCAGGGTTGGCAGACCTGCCTGCCCACAGCCCCCACCTCTGCTTCCCCCCCTCCCCCAGAAGCTCATTTGCAGGCAGCTTATTTGTCCTAAGAGCATTAGTGGTGCATTTGGTGGCCATGAGCCGCTTGAGCAGCGCTGGGAGCGTGTGGCTGATTAAGGGGCAGCAGCAGCTGGTTTGGGCAGTGCCGCCTTGGGGGTGAAAGTATCTGCCATGCATTTGGGGGACACGAAGGTGAGGTCTTGGGGGGACAGGATGGGTGCTGGGGGTGTCAGCTTGTGTGGCTCGGGGGCTTAAATTCACCAGCGGGGTGCTGATGTGGGTCCCTTCCCTACCATGTGCTTTTCCCCTTTGTTGGTGAGTTGTCCCCCTGGCATTTCAGTGCCATTTCAGCTTTCCAGATGATATTTGAGCTTTTTTCTTTAAAAACCACCTTGCTTTCTAATCTCCTGGGAAGATGAGCACGGTCAGGGAAGCTTGTACGGGATGCAGCGGGTACGGGTGCGTTCTGGGGCGCAGTGTGTCGGATCACAGGATGGTTTGGGTTGGAAGGGACCTTAAAGATCATCTAGTCCCAACCCCCTGCATGGGCAGGGACACCTCCCACCAGACCAGGTTGCTCAGAGCCCCATCCAAGCTGCCCTTCAACACTGCCAGGAAGGGAGCATTGTCCTCCCACCCCAGCCAAGGAGCTTGGAGCCATCCTGAGGAGAAGGACACCATCACCCACCATCTTTCCCTTTCCCTCCCTTTCCAGCCTCGCTCTCTGCCAGGATTTATGGAGGTGCTGAGGAGCAGCTCTGAGCCCCACGACCCCCAGCAGCCTGCCCCGTGAAGCAACCCCCGTCCTCCTCACCACGTCTCGCCCCGCCATCCCCACCCTCCGACTCAACCATTCAAGGCTCCCGTGCATGGATCGCCCCAGCGAGGCGCCGCTCCCGGACGCCGCCGACGCCGCCCCGTAGGCTCCCGGCCCCCCGTGCCCCCCAAAAGTACTCCACATACCCCGATGGGGTAACGTGACGGGGGTCACCCTCCCGCCACCGACACCACCCCCCACCTATGCCGAGGCCTTTCTAGAGCGCCAGGGACCGCGCGGCCCCGGAGGCGGCAGCCGCCGTCGCACGCACGCCGAGGACGCCGACACTACAGCAAAGGGATTTTTTTGTTGTTGTTGTTATTATTATTAATTATTATTATTGTATTTTTTTTTTTCGTAATTATTATCATCATCATCATCATCATTAATATTATTTTCCCCCATCTGGCTTTTTTCCCCGGGGAGGCTTTGCGGTGTGTCAAGGAAGCCGGCGCTCTCCCAAGAGCTGGGATTTACTGTTTTGCACAACGTCTGTTTTGTTTTGAGTTCTCAACCCTGTTTTCTTTCGAATTCTGAAGCGCGGAGGGGTTGTTCTTTCGGTGTTTTGGGTTTTTTTTCCCCCCCCCTCTCCGTGCCACGTTTTTCTTGGTTTTTTTGCCCTGCCACCCTCAGCACCACCTCACCCTCCGCCGTCCCACCATGGCCCGGATGAACCGCCCTGCGCCGGTAGAGGTCTGCTACAAGAACATGAGGTTCCTGATCACCCACAACCCCACCAATGCCACGCTCAACACCTTCTTGGAGGTAAGGACAGGAGGCTGGAGAAGAGTGGATGTGGGCCCAGCTCTGTGTTTTGGGGCTGAAAGCTGATGTTGAAATGCAGTGTGGATGAGTAGGGTGAGGCAGTGGCGCATCCCCTTTGGTACTGCAGCCCCTGGTGACATCTCAGGGTGGTGTGTCCAGTTGTCACCAGCATTTTGGGGTTGGTCCAGTTGCTGCTGGCATTTGGGGTAGGATGCTTTGGAGGATCCCAGGTGTGGTGTTGGGATGTGGCAAAGGTGGAGCTGAGTTTCCCTGTTCCTGTTGCGTCTCCCGCATCACATCAGGGGACTTTGCAATGAGGCCCATAGAGTCATAGAATCATTTTGGTTGGAAAAGACTTAAAGATCATCCAGTCTAGCAATTAACCCAGCACTGCCAAGTTCACCACTAAACTACCACATCTATGTGGCTTTTAAATACCTCCAAGGATAGTGACTCCACCACTGCCCTAGGCAGCCTGTTCCAGGGCTTGACAAACCCTTTCAGCAAAACAGTTTTCCTTAATATCCAATCTAAACCTCTCCTGGCACACATGAGGCCATTTCCTCTTGCTTGTTACTTGGGAGAAGAGATCAACACCCACCTCACTCCAACCTCCTTTCAGGTAGCTGTAGAGAGCAGTAAGGTCTCCCCTCAGCCTCCTTTTCTCCAGGCTGAACACCTCCAGTTCTGTCAGTGACTTCTTGTAAGATTTGTGCTCCAGACCCTTCCCCAGCTTGGTTGCCCTTCTCTGGACATGCTCCAGCCCCTCAATGTCCTTCTTGTAGTGAGGGGCCCAAGACAACTCAGGATTTGAGGTGCAGCCTCACCAGAGGGACACATCCCTGCCCTAGTCCAGCTGCCCACACTATTCCTGATACTGGCCAGGATGCTGGTGGCCTTCTTGGCCACCTGGGCACACTGCTGGCCCATGCTAAGCTGGCTGTCAAACCAACACCCCCAGCTGCTTTTCTCCTGGGCACTTTCCAGCCACTCTTCCCCAAGCCTTCAGAGTTGCTCGGGGTTGTTGTGACCCAAAACCAGCAGGATCCAACACCTGACCTTTTTGAAGTCCGTACAGTTGGCCTCAGCTGTGGATGCACACAACCTCCCCTGCATCTCCCAGCACCTCAATGAAGATTTTTTCATCCCAAATATCCCAGGGTCTTTCCATAGTGTCTGGAGCGTGCTGGGCTCTGCACAAAGAGCTGCCTCTGGCACTGGGAGCAGCCAGGAATTACAGGGTGGATAAGGGATGAGTGTCTGCAGTTCAGGGGAGAAAGGCTTTGACTTAATCTTTTTATCAGTGCCTGGGGAGAAGGCAACATCCTGCAGGCTGGTCAAGCTGGCACAAGCAGCTTCTGCTTTCAAGGAGGCATTTGGGGATGTTGCTGCATTTGTGAGGGAACTTGGAGCTGTGTGGTTTTGCCTTAGACCTAAACTACCCTGAGTTCTGATGGGCTGGGAAGAGAGGTCCTCTTGAGCTCAAGGAAACCCTCCCAATGCACACCTGAACAAAACAAATGGGTGCCACTGGCTAAGATAGCTGCAGGAAGGTGGTTAGGATTTGGGGACAGTCACCCCTAAACCCTGCATGCTGCACACAAAGTGATGGGGACAGCAAAGTGGGAAGGGGGGAAATTCCCATTTTGCCCAGCTTCTTAGATTTTTGGCTGAGCTGCCACGTGTGCAGGGGTTTGCTGTGGTCTGGGAAGTGCACACAGGGAAGGAAGGAGATGCTGGGGCCCTCAACACAAGAAGGACATGGAGTTGTTGGAGCGAGTCCAGAGAAGGGAAACAAAGATGATCAGGGGACTGCAGCAGCTCTGCTCTAGAGACAGGCTGGGAGAGTTGGGGTGCTCAGCCTGGAGAAGAGAAGGCTCTGGGGAGACCTTAGAGCACCTTCCAGTGCCTGAACGGGCTCCAGGAAAGCTGGGGAGGGACTTTTTCACAAGGGCCTGTAGCAATAGGATACAATCACAGAATGTCTTGGGTTGGAAGGGACCTCTAAATTCATCTCGTCCAACCCCATACAATAAGCAGGGACATCTCACACTAGAACAGATTGCTCAGAGCCCCATCAAGCCTGACCTTGAATGTCTCCAGGGATGGGGCCCCCACCACCTCTCTAAGCAACCTGTTCCAGTGATCCAGCACCCTCATTTTAAAGAACTTTTTCGTAGTGTTCAACCTAAATCTACCCCCTTTTTCTAGCTTGAAACCATTACCCTCATCCTGTTGTTACATGCCCTAGTGATCAGGTCTTCCCCAGCCTTCTTATTATAGGCCCCTTTCAGGTACTGGAAGGTCACTAAAAGGTCCCCACAGAGTCTTCTCTTCTCCAGGCTGAACAACTTCAACTCCCTCAGCCTGTCTTCATCAGAGAGGTGCTCCAGCCCTCTGATCATTTTCACTGCCCTCCTCTGGACACACTCCAACAGATCCACAAGCTTCTTGTGTTGGGTGCTCCAGATCTGGATGTAGTACTGGATTGGGAACAGTTTCAAGCTGAAAGAGGAGAGATTTAGGTTAGACATTAGGAAGAAAATCTTTCTTCTGAGACACTGGCCCAGGTTGCCCAGGGAGGTCGTGACTGCCCCATCCCTGGCAGTGTTGAAGGGCAGGTTGGATGGGGCTTGGAGCAACCTGATCTAGTGGGAAGTGTCCCTGCCCATGGCAGGAGGGTTGGAAATAGATGATCTTTAATGTCAAGGTCCCTTCCAACCCAAACCATTTGATTATTCTTCGATCATTGAAGGGAATGATCTCATGTGATGCCCTGTGGGGCCAGTACACCAGCTTGTAATCCAGGAGCAATCCATAGGGCAGGTGATAAGCCATGCTGGAATCAACCCAAGCCCCACACCCAAGCCCACAGCACCTTGTGGGTGATGACAGGATTCCCTGAGCAACCTGTAGGATGCTGGGCATGGTTGGCGGGGCACACTACCCAGCCACCTGCATGCATTTCTGCAGCAAGAGTTGCAGCCTCACTGAGCACAAATAGTTTCTCCTTTGGGGAGTTTGCACCCGTGGTCAGGATGTTTCTTTGCCTGGGGGGTAAAGTCCCTCTGGTGTGGCCATCAGGGCTTAAAAATAAACGGCCTCCTTGATGGTCCTGAGTCGTAGAATCATAGAAGGGACCTCTGAAGATTATGAAGTCCAAGGGGTTGTGGAGGTGCTGGGTGAAAAGCCTACTGTGGCCATGTAGCTTTGGTGCCCTGGGATTTCATGCTTGCTTGTGCTTCCCAGGCTGGATGGACCACGGAGGGGTTTGCTCAGGGGTCCAGAGACAGGGCGTGTTTTCGGGTCCACGGGGGTCTAAGTGGTCATAGCAGGGCTTGGATGAGTTGAGGTGAACTGGGGCGTGACCGGCCAGAGCTGTTTCAGACCTCTCCTCCTCCTCCTTCCCTCCCCAGGACCTGAAGAAGTACGGTGCCACCACGGTGGTGCGAGTGTGCGAGGTGACCTACGACAAGACCCCCCTGGAGAAGGACGGGATCACCGTCATGGTAGGTGGGCAGCGTGGATGGGGGGGGGGGGGGATGGGCTGCTAAACACCCCCCGTTTTGGATAGCCCAAAACACCCGGGAGCAGGGTTTGAAGCCCCAACTTGATCTTCGGGGTGAGGCAGGAGAGCTCCCCAGCCCCAGGGCTGAACTGGGGCTGCTGCTCAGAAGAAAGAGAGCGCTGCCCACGCAGCCGAAACTGTGACTCAGGCAGCTGAGCAGGCAGCTGCCCTCCCTGCCTGTCCCTTGGGCTTGAAAGCATCCAGGGATGGAGAGTGCCCAATCCCACGTGGAAGGTGTGCGTGGTTCCTCTTACCCCCCACGTTATCTTATCCAGGGGGCTGTGGATTTTTGGCTCTCCCAGGGGCTGGCTGGTGCAGCTCCGGGGGATGGAAGGGAGCAGGAGAAGGGAAGGAGGCAGCTCAGGCAGCTGCCTGGGCTGCATCTTGGCTGATAAGTCATTGGAGATGATGTCAGACGTGATAGCCCTGCCAGGGAGTTCAGCTCCAGCTGGAAAGGGAGGCTCTGCTCCTTATTCAGGGAAGGGCTTGGAAGTGCCTTGTGACTCCTGGGTGGTCCTCTGTGAGTAGGTCCTTTCTGTATAGCTCTCTCTGTATAATGGATATCCTAGAGAGACAGAAGTAGCTGTATCCTAAATCCTCTAGGATACAGGTAGATAATAGATCCTATGTCTCTCTAGATACAGGTTCCAGATGCTGATCTCTGTCTTTCTGTAGGTACTGTGGCTCTGTAGGGTATGTCTTATAGAGACAGATAGCTGCATCCTACGTAGAGGATCTGTGTGTTGTAGGTCATCTCTGCCCTCTCACAGACCAAATTCTGCCTTTTACCTTGTTTCTGGCTGGAGTCCCTCAGTCTGAGTTTCTATACCTAAGATATACATACTTTATATAGAGAGATACCTATCTCTAGGATACATTTTAAACAGGGAGATGTCTTTATCCTAGAGACAGAAACTGTGCAAGATGCTATATATAAACTTTGTAGTTGATGTATGTTAAGATACAGGTTTATGTACCTATATAGAAACTATGTAGGATAAAGACAGCGATGTCTGTGTCCTGTGTATTTATGGAGAGATACATCTGTGCAGATACAGATCTCACTCATATTTTTAAATATATATACACACACACACCTATATCAAATATATAAAATAGAATCACAGAATGGTTTGGGTTGGAAGGGACTTTTAAAGATCATCCCGTTCCAACCCCCCTGCATGGGCAGGGACACCTCCCACCAGACCAGGTTGCTCCAAGCCCCATCCGACCTGGCCTTCAACACTTCCATGGAGAGGGCATCCACAGCTTCCCTGGGCAACCTGTGCCAGTGTCTCACCACCCTCACAGGAAATAATTTCTTCCTAATGTCTAATCCAAATCTACCGTCTGTGAGCTCACAGAGAACTGTTCCACTTCACACTATCACTCCCTGCCCTTGTAAAAAGCCCTTCCCAGATTTCCTGTAGCCCCTTCAGGTACTGGAAGGTGCTTTAAGATCTCCCTGGAGCCTTCTCCAGGCTGAACAACGCCAACTCAGCCTGTCAGTAGAGGCTAGACAGGAGCTGGCTGGGGTAAGGACTGGGATTGCAGTTCCTCCATCATCCGAACAGGAACTAGGCAGGCAATGGCTGCCATGGTCCACAGGGGCAGAAGGATGTAGAGACCATATTGCAGGACCTGTAGGTGCTCCTGATGGCTGAACCTGTCCACAGGAGATGGGAGGACCCCAGACCTAGACTTACACGGATGCTACATCCCCATGGAGCTGCACTGTGAGCCTCATTGCCTGCACACACGTCCACCTCCCCGCTGCCAAGGTCTGGAACACCATGGCCCTGAGTGAAAAAGCAATCCCCTGAGTTTTTCCCCAGAGCCTGACAGTGTTTCTGTCTTTGCCCAACCTTCCTCCTGCCTTGCAGGACTGGCCGTTCGACGATGGGGCACCTCCTCCCAGCAAGATAGTGGAAGATTGGCTCAACTTGCTGAAGACCAAGTTCTGCGAAGACCCCGGCTGCTGCGTGGCCGTGCACTGCGTGGCCGGCCTGGGGCGGTAAGTCAGAGCCCAGCACCCTGCCTGCCAACCCACCCAAAACCTGCCTGCTCTCCTCTCTTCCACCTTGGAGCAGGGTTTTGGAGCAGTGGAGTCCTTAGCGGGAAGAGACATTCATAGAATCATAGAATCACAGACTGGTTTGGGTTGGAAGGGACCTGAAAGACCATCCAGTTCCAACCCCCTGCATGGGCAGGGACACCTCCCACCAGACCAGGCTGCTCCAAGCCCCATCCAACCTGCCCTTCAACACTGCCAGGGATGGGGCAGCCACAGCTTCTCTGGGCAACCTGTTCCAATGTCTCACCACCCTCATAATAAAGAATTTCCTCCTAATATCTAGTCTCAATCTCCCCTCTTCAAGATTTAAATCATTGCCCCTTGTCCCCTCAGTACATTGATGGGGCTGGCTGGTGCCTGAGCTCCTCCTTGCACTTCTCATGACCAAACCCTGGATACCAAGAGGTTGCCTGGGTTGCTCAGTGCTGTCCTGCCAGTGTCCCACAGGGATTGTGCTTTTGCTAGGAGCTCATTGTGGAAATACTGCAAAACAATTCTGGGTGCAACCGGGAGCCACCGCGTTTCAAGAGTCACCACGTCTTGCTGCTCCCTCCACCACACGTCAGGCTTTGCATGTGCATTTGCCTCCAAAGTCCTGATGCTCAACAGAAGAGCAGCAAACCACTGCCAGTCCCAGCCTGGGGATTTGACCCCTAAAATCAGCCATTCCTTGGGGCGCTGCTTGTAGCTGAATGGAAAGAAAATGCCAACTAAAAGCAGTGCTGGCAATAGCCCACAATGCCACCATTACAGCCCCACGGTGTGTTCCCCCCATCCCAGGGTAGGACATCAGCCCCTGGGCCACATGGCTGGGGGGGTCACCACCACTGCCATTGCCTTTCAGTGCTCCTGTCCTTGTTGCCCTGGCCTTGATCGAGAGCGGGATGAAGTATGAAGATGCCATCCAGTTCATCCGACAGTAAGTCACCGAGTCACTGAGTGGTTCGGGTTGGAAGAGACCTGAAAGATCATCCAGTTCCAACCCCCCTGCATGGGCAGGGACACCTCCCACTAGATCAGGTTGCTCCAAGCCCCAGCCAACCTGTCCTTGAACACTTCCAAGGAGGTGGCACCAACAGCTTCTCTGGGCAACTTGTGCCACCACCCTCAGAGGAAAAAATTTCTTCCTAATATCCAGTTTAAATCTCCCCTCTTTCAGCTTGAAACCATTCCCCCTTCTTCTGTCACTCCAAGCTCCTGTCAAAAGTCCCTTCCCAGCTTTCCTGTAGCCTCTTCAGGTACTGAAAATTGCTCTGAGGTCTCCCCTGAGCCTTTTCTTCTTCTCCAGGCTGAGTCAAGTGAAGTTTTAGGTTCGGGGGATAAAGCAGCCCCTCTCCAAGGATGCCTCATGGTTTTTTGGGGGCACTGGGGTTGCTTTTCTCTTCTTTTTGCATAGAGGAAAACAGGGTGTCAGCCCCAAGTCCCCTGTGCCTTTGCATCAGGGCTGTGGGAGGCTGGGGAGGTATCCAGGAGCATCCTTGGGGGGCTCCCTGCTTTGGGCAGCCTCCCCACATGTTCCTTTTGTAGCTTTCCATGCCCTAAGACTTACAGAGGGGATGAACAAGAAGGGCTGCCGGGGTCGGAGCCTGTCTCTGTCCCTGGAGAACCACCGAGGCTGCAGCCTCCAAAGTCTCTTACCTGCTTCAGGAATGGGTGTTCAGCATCCTGACAGGAGTGGGTTTGGGCTGAGGGGTCTTCTCCTGCCACACTGCTGACCACGCCGGTCCTTCTCTCTCCCTGCAGGAAGCGCAGAGGAGCCATCAACAGCAAGCAGCTGACGTACTTGGAAAAATACCGACCAAAGCAGAGACTCCGATTTAAGGACCCTCATAACCACAAGAACAAATGCTGCATCATGTAACCTCAGATGACCTCTTGCCAAAACCCGTGCACACAGACACCCGGGCACTCACACGCATCCCACCCCCTCACGCCCCTCTGCCCAGCCCCACGTGCCGCCCCCTGAGCTGGGGTGGGGGGACATGGGGCATCCCCACCCGTGTTCCAGCACCCACAGCACCATGGTCTTGCTGGACCCCCCTCCCAAAAAAAGGCTGCTGTCTGCAGTGCCCTCCCCGAGGAGGGGAGGCAGCCCTGCCCTTGGTGTTAGCAGGCAATGAGCTCACGTGAAGGTCCTTCATCGCCTTCCTCGTCCTCCTCCTCCTCCCCTTGCACTGAGAGGGATGGGTGGATGGTGCTTGGTTTGGGGTGGTGCAGGCAGGGCTGGGCCAGCTGAGGAGGGATGGGGAGCCGGAGGGCTGGAGCACCCCCAGAAAAATCCCTTTCCCACCTCTTCCCTGTAAATAAGGGCTGCAGCAGTGGGGCACAGAGGTGGGGCTGGAGCAGTGGCCTTGGAGAGGAAAGGTGGTGGTGGCAGGCAGAGGTGAAGGGGGCTCGTAGCTTCGTGCTGGCTCTGTGGCCACAGGAAGGGCTGAGCTAATTCCCCCCAGCACTGTTCCTATTCTCCTGGTCTTTCTTCCTCTTCACCATCTCCTCATTGCCTTGATGCCCCGGGATGGGGCTCGCTGAGGGCTTGCTGCAGCAAAGGCAGAGGTGCTGGGAAACTCAGGGACCGTGGCAGGGCTTTGAGGCACCCAGCTTTGCCAGGCTGCGGGGGGGCGAGGGGTCAGCACTGGGTCCCCCAAACTGGGTCCCCCAAACTGTGGGGTGCTCTTCTTCGTAGCTTCCAAATTCAATGCACAGGGTGGTGGGTTCTCTCCTGTCGTGTCCCCATCGCTGAGCCGTGGCGCAAACCCCAGTTGTGGCTGCCATACCCCGGGGACACAATGTGCATCTCAGGGCACGTCCATGTCCTCCACCACTGCCTTTGCTGGCCACGGGGCTGGGCTGCAGCTTTCCTGGTGGGATTTTTGGGTGCTCCCGGCAAGAGCACATCACCAAATTTTGCACCTGCCTTCCCCACGACCGTAACACGGCGCCCAGCACCCCGAAACCCCTCAGTTTGTGCCCTGGTGGGGTGAACTTGGAGCTGCCCCCGAGCTGGGACATTAAACATCTCTCAACTTTGCCTTTGAACACTTGCAGCAGCTGGAGCAGTGAGCACACAGAGGGTGTGGGGGGGTGGGTTTTTTGTTTTTTTCTTTTGATGAGGATAAGAAGAGATTTGCTAATTAAAGGAAAAACAAACAAACAAACAAACAAAAAAAACATCTTTAAAAAAAAAACAAACCTGTTTGTCTTCCACACGTGCTCTGGCCTTTCTTTCTCCCATTGCTGCCCAGTGGAGTCCAGGAGGTGACCCATGGCATCCCAGACTGATCCCCCACACGAGGTCACAGCCAGCTGCTGTTTACTGTCACCAAGGGCACACATGTGGCCCAGGGGATGCTCCAGGTGTCCTTTGGGCTCACTGCTGCTCACCCCCACGGCCACAGAGGGTCACAGTTGTTGGGGCAAGAAAGGCTGGTCATCCAGCAGCTTGTGGTTTTAGGCTGCCCAACTTGGGATGCCTCTAGTGCCCTGTGTTGATTATCTCCAGAGGATTGAGTGCCTTCCAAAATGTAGACCACCCAGAGACATTTGCTTCAGAGGGTTCATCTCTTGGGGTAAGCGGTGAGGAAAGCTGGTTAGACAACTTCAGTACCTGCAGAAGGGCAGGGGACAGCTTTGTGCCACCACACATGGGAAGGGGAGGAGCTTGGAGCAATTTCCAGCACCACTCCTTTCTCAATGGGAGCCAGCCCAGCTGAATGGCAGGGATATCCATCCCATGGGACAGGCCATGGTGAGGAACAATGCATGGACCCTCCATCCATGGTCCCAGAGCTGTCATGCTACACACCTCAGGCCTGCCCAATCCCCCACGTGGTGGGATAGCCTTCAGTCTTGAGTTTCTCCTGCCCCATTCCAGGCTGTTGATTCTAGTGGGACATGTCCCTGCCCATGCAGGGGGGTTGGAACTAGATGATCTTTAAGGTCCCTTCCAACCCAAACCATTCTATGAATCCTGTGTTTCATGGGGAATGCAGCAACGGTTAAAGGGTCTGCATTGGTTTGGAAGGGTGAGAAGCTGGGCTGATAAAAAAGGTGTGATCTTCTGTTACAGCCATTTCACTGTCCATCCCTTCCTGCCACCACTGTGTCCTCTTGCTGCTAAAATAGGTGCTGCTTCATCCTCAGGAGCAGCAGGAGGTATCTTGGCATTGCAGTGGGGACAGCCCCAATCCCTCTTAGCCAGGAGACCTCGCAGTCCCGTGTGTTCCTCAGTCACACCAGGCTGTGCCATGACTTGTGAAGAGTTTAGGATAAAGTGTTGGGAAGCAGCTGCTCTGCAGGCTTGGAAACGTTTCTGCCCTGGCAAGAGGAGAAGAAATGTTTCCCTCAGCCTTGCTCCTGAGAGCATCACGTGGTGGATTGCCCAGGGCAAGCAGTCCAGGGCTTCAGCCTCAATGCTTTTGAGTTGAGGTCAGGATGGGGACAGAGGGGCTTGAGTTCAGCCTCCTTTGGCCACAGGAACTCTTCTCCATGCAGGGTTTGATGGTGGAGGTGCTCAGTGCTGAACTCTGTTGGGACTGCACTCAAAGCACAGCTTGGTGGGCCTGTTTGGGGGAACACAAGGGGGACAGGCTTTGTAGTGCTCCTTTGCTTAATGTAGCATCAACCCAACCACCTTAGAAGTAGGGAGCTTCTAGTGTAAGATTAGTCCTTGACCTGGTACAATCCGTGTGGCCAAATCCTGAGCACCTCTGGCTGGCAGAGCAGCATCTTGATGCTGTTGAGTTTTGTGAGTCCCTGCAAAGAAAACCCCTCCAAACCATGCTGCTTTAATGGTCCTGATTTTTCCCTCTTTTCCTTTTCCAATGTGTGTATTCCCCCTGTTCTGGAACCATCACTTTCCATGTGCTGCTTCATGGACAGGGCATCTCCTTGCATGGAGGTTTTGAACCCGTTCCAAGGTTTCTCTGGGTTGAACTGCCAAATACCTGAGATTTGTTGATGTGAACTTGGGCTCCTGCCTCTGAGGCACCAGCTCCTCAGTGTTGCAGCCTAGAGAGGGTTATGTAAACATAACAGGCTGGGGAAATTGAGGGGTCTTCCAACTGAGTTTTGGGTTAGAAATCTCAAGGAAGAGCTCAGGTCCTTCACAACAGTCTTGGGACAGTTGGGGAAGAGGGGAAGTTGGAGCTCAGTAGACACGTAGCAGCAGAGCCAGGCCTAAGCAGCCAAGGGCTCAAGGTTTGGACTATTTTGGGGTCTCTCCTTGTACACTAATCCTTGTTTCACCTCAGATGCCAAAATGTTGACAAGAGAGCCTTAAAAATCTGACATACTTGCCAATTCTGGTTTTGCTCCAGTTGTCTCCACTGGGTCTTGGCAAATGTCATAGAGAACAGATAACCCCATGGCTTTGCCTACAAGCCAGCCACCTTGTCCTGCCCTCTTCTGCAGAAGCAAAGGCATAAATTGGGTTTTATACCTCAACACCACTATCCACCTCCCTCCCCCCCTCCTTGGAAACCCACCATCTTTCTCTAGTTGACAGGGACAGGGCTCCAAACTGGTTGAGCTGTGGAAACCCAAGGACCGGCAAAGGAAAGATACCCCAGCTATGAACCAAGAGCTTCTAGGCTTTGCCCAGGAATCAATCACATCTGAACCTTGCCTAGGGGAATAAATCTGAGCAGGAGCTGGTAGTTGTGTCCTCTCACACGTCTGGTGACACGTATTTAAAGACTTTGCATTTGCAGCTTCATGTTATGAGTCTTGCAATAAGGCTGGCGCTGGTGCTTGGGCTGAGAGCTTCAGATGAGGAGGTTTATGAGGAACAGATTTCCTGAGGAAGCAAAGAGTTTTTGCTCCATCTACAATAGAAAGAGTTGCTTTTTTCCCCCTTTTTCTTCCCCCCCCCCCTTTTTTTTTTTCATTTTTTTTTAATTTTCATTGGGCTTGTTGATTTTTTAGTAGCCCCAGTGGGAAAGCAAGCAGGGAGATTGCGTGACTTCCAGGGTCTTTGATCTCGTTCACTTCCAGAGGGCTGGGTAGGTGCAGTTGGATGGGTGGATTTGGATTGGGATACTGTCCGGAGGGAGAAAAATGTGGCTAGTTCCTTTGCTCAGTGGGGGGTCACGGGGGCCAACATTCCCAGGGAGTGGGTAATTTGCTTCCCCTCAGACAACAATCTCCCAATGAACTCTCGCCTTCCCTGCTGTTTCTTTCTGTGCAACAAAAGAACTGCATATTTTCCTTTTTAACTCCGTGGGCAACCGTAGTAGCGTGTAGATTAAGCCCAGATGACTTCTTTTTTTTTAATTTATTTTATTTTTAATTGTGGGTTGTTTTTTTTTTTGGTCTGAGCCATAGCTAAGTTATTATCCCCCCCTGCTTTTTGTATCAGACGGCATCACTTGGAATATGCAGATGAGGTATAGGATCTTGACACTTTATAACCTTTTTAAAAAGAATCTTGTCTGTTTACTTACATCTTGTGTAAAAAGGAAAAAAAAAAAATGTATGCCTTTTAGTAATCACTTTTTTTTTTTGAGGTTTTGTTGGTTTTGGTTTTTTTTTTTGAGTTTTATGAAATAATGGTGGTTTCACTCCAGCAGCGAAATAAAAAGCGTTCACAGTTTTGTACATCCCTGTGTGTGCTGCTGTGCTGGTAACAGGGGAGTTAGCAAGGTGGGGGAGGCAAAGGCAGAGCCAAGCTCTGGCCAAGGGATGAGGGAGGAATTCAGGGGTGGGGGGGTGTCAGGGTCCTGCTGCCTCCTCTTGGCTAGAGACCTCTACCCACTCCCGTCCCATCCCAAATGTGTCCCAGCTGCATTCCCCACCCATTCCCTGGGTTATTTCCCTCCTCCCATCCCATTCTCCTTTTCTGGAAGTTCCCAGGAAAGACAACTGGAGGTGGCTGGGAAATGTTTGCAACAAACACAGCTGAGAAGTGAAGTGGGGGATGAAGCTCTGCTTGGCACAGGTGCAGTAACGCAGGTCGCTGGGGGTGGGTTTTGCTCTGGGAGCTTCTCCTGCAAGCAGTGATAGAAAGGAGAAAATCTTTGACTTAACAAAACTAACCCCAGGGTCCAGACAAGGGATTTGGCAAGTTACCCCCCCCTGCAGTACTGTGTCCAGTTCTGGAGCCCCCAACACAGGGGCACATGGAGCTCTTGGAGACACTCCAGAGGAGGCCACAGATCAGAGGGCTGGAGCAGCTCTGCTCTGGAGCCAGGCTGGGAGAGTTGGGGTGTTCAGCTGGGAGAAGAGAAGGCTCCAGGGAGAACTTAGAGCACCTTCCAGTGCCTGAAGGGGCTACAGGAAAGCTGGGGAGGGGCTTTTGCAAGGGTATGGAGTGATAGGACAAGGGGTGATGACTTTAAACTAGAAGAGGGGAGATTTAGGTTGGACATTAGGATTAAATTGTTTCCTGTGAAGGTTGAGAGACCCTGGCCCAGGTTGCCCAGGGAAGCTGTGGCTGCCCCATCCCTGGCAGTGTTGAAGGGCAGGTTGGATGAGGCTTGGAGCAACCTGGGCTGGGTGTCCCTGTCCATGCAGGGGGTTGGATCTGGATGATCTTTCGAGGTCCCTTCCAACCCCTAGGATTCTGTGATTTTGTGATTCCGTGATCTTTAAGATCTCTTCCAGCCCAAACCGTTCTGTGATAATTCTCTTCTGCAATTAGATGATGGGCTGCAGCCAAATGAGGTGAGAAGAGCCCAGGGCAGAGGGGATCAGTTTGCACAGCAGCAGGACAGATGCAAGGGGTGCACCCAGGGCTCCAGGGGTTCACATACAGCCCTTTACCCCATGGGCTGCTCTCTGTCTCTCTGTCCCATCCCCCATAGTCACTGCATGGTCCATCTCCAGCACTTACTTAGCAAAGCATCACACAGGTCTTCTCTAGTGATTGCCAGGCCAGGTAGCCCCTACTTCCAGCATCAGCCCCAGCATAGCCACCATTATCCCAGAAGGAGCTGGTGCCTCACCAGAGAGAATCCAGCCATCACCACAGCATTTACTCCCAGTCCAAGTGAGGTCTTCTCCAGAGAAGGGTCTGGCAGTGGGGAGATCCCAGAGCTGGTCTGAAGCTGCAGTCTTGCCTTGGCTGTGTGAGCTGATTGTGCAGCTCACTTACCAAAGTCTCTTTTGGTTTTTAAGTACCCGCCTCATCACCAAAGAATTGTCACAAGCAGAGCCCACACACACCCTGACCCTGTCTCCAGGATGTCTCAACCGATGGAGTTGGATAAAAGATGTTGTAAGGCTCAGAGATGCCTTCTACCCCACGTGGAAAGAGCTGACCCCATAGCAAGGGTGTAGGGTCCTGTTGGACAACCTGCCACACTGAGGTCTCTGGTTGGGCCCTCAAGGGGCCATGACTAATGAATCACAGTGTGCAAGAGTCTGACCACTCAAGGCCACCCATGCAGTGGCCAGCCCTTGTACCAGAAGCACACCAAATAGCTGGATCAGCTGTGACCAGCCTTTCTGGGCTCTGGCATGAAGCAGCAATGGGAGGGGTGGGCTCCTAAATATGCATCATCTGCAGGCATGAGCACACCTGCCAGGGACACCTGTGTTAGGATGACCTTGTAGCTGAAAACCTGGGGGCTGCTTCACTCTCTTTTTGCTGCTTTTCCTATTATAGGTCAGTTTAACAGCAAAATCTACAGGGTGTAGAGCAGTGACTGAAGTCTTGGGGCAGCATCTCCCAGTTGAGCAACAGAAGACATGTTGACCTAAGTCAACCCATGAAGGTAGACTGGGTGGACTGGTCAGCACACCAACAGGGAGGAGCCAAGTTGAACACTAGGATGGACTTTCTGCTGCTGAAGTGGACCTCCAGAGGGAGGACGTGGTATTCAGGCCCTGGGAGGACTTCAAAGAACACAACAGCCATTTTGTCCCATCCAAGATCTGAAAGGGGAGGGTGACCTCTGCAGTGTGATTCTGATCCCTGACCCCACTAGTGCTCTGAGGTCGTCTGTGGTCCAGACTAACTCTTCTTCAGGCTCAGAACTGAAGGCTCATGTAGGAAGCAAAAACTGCAGGTGGGACACTCACAGAGGTGGCAGATGTCTCAGCATTTCTGGAGTCCTTGGCATGTGTTACCTGTTGGAAAATACCTTCACTTGCCTGGGAGAGGGGGAAGGCTGAGTGATCTGGAGTCAGTATTTTCTGCTGGAAGGTCTGATTTGGAAGAAGCAAGATGGGTTTTACTTACCCACTCTCACCATCCTGTCCCAACTCCAGATTCTTCAGCTGTGACCTATAGCTGTGAGACCTGGAGGAACTGGGCACTGTAATGTACCAGCAAAGCTGCCAAAGAGGTGGGCACTTGGGAGCCATCACAGCTCAAGACAGCCACCAAATCTGAGGGAGCTTTTGACCCTTGCCAGTGGGTGTTGTTCACATCAATGCTCTTCCAGGGGAAGATGCTCAACCAGCTCAGCCCTCAGGCAGGGCAGGGGGACATGAGCCAGCAGGTCACTGCACAAGAAGCTGCTGCAGGTTGGAAACTGATGTTACTGCTTCAAATTCAGGAGTGTGATCTGGTTCCTGACACTTCCACTGCCAGCCTGATGGTTCAGTATTAGCCTTGATGCTTAAACTATTTGCAGCAGGACTCACAAAGCTCAGTTGTACATCCCTGTACCCCAAGGACTTGAATCCAACCACACAGAACATGAGAGCTCCCAACTGCACCACGTTCCCTCAAGGCCAGTGAAAGTAGCAGATAAAGGAAGACCCATGTGGTGTGTCCAGTAGAGCATGGCTCAGCCTTGGTCAGACACTCAAGAGTCCTCTCAGAGGAGCCATTTCACATGCCCTACACAGTGAGGACCTGCTCAGTGCTTCATCACTGGCAGAGACCACCCATGGGGCACAAAACCAGGCTTCACCCACAAAACTAGCTGGGTTTTTAACTCTGCCCCCCATGATAAAGGCAGGAAGACAAAGACCAGAGGCTCTCTGGGGGCTGAGGAGCAGGAGCTTGCATGAACAGGTTGGGAAGTAAGGATAGCAGAAGCTAATTGTGTGAGCTCCCCAGTAATTACAAGGGGTTGGGTGAGGTAAGTGGGGAACAGGAGAGGAAATTCCCCTCGTGCTGCTGTAGGCTCAGGAAGGCTTTTTGTTGAGATGCTGGCTTGGAAGAGGGGAGAGCTGCAGGTCAGAGCACAGTGGGGTGGCATGGCCAGAGCTGTCCTTGGATTGCCCTAGTGCTCCCCAAGTGCTCTGCAAGGCAGATCCTCATGTCCTCTTCAGCTTTAAACCAGGAACCTGCAAGGGGCACTGCCTCCAGAATTGTGCAATAAGCCACTGGGCCTTCAAGCAGCCTAATTGCTGCCTCACCTCCCAACCAGGAGGCCCAGGGGGACTTCAGAAGGTGAGTGCATGTGCTGGAGAAACACCCTTCAGTGCTCCTGCCTGTACATGCTGCCTCCTACCTGCCTGCATTCCTCCTCACCACAAAACCTGAACTGCTTTGCAGGCCAGGCCCCAAGTGTTTTAGGCTGTTGCCACTCCATGCACAGGTTTCTGTCCGTCCCCCAGAGGACCACAGTGAAAGTCCATCAAACTGTGGTTGCCTGGAAAGGTCTGAGCTGGCCTCATGTCCTAGGATCTCTTCCTGACTCGTGCAGTGCCTTGGGCTGCTCTCAGTGGAGGAGGTGGGTACAAGCCCCATCACAGGCATTTATTGCAGTGTCTTCAGCACTGTGAACACCAAAAGAAGTGAGATCCACCTAGATCAAGGTTGTGTGTCCACAGCCATGGTCTCATCCTTTCCTCTCTTTCAAGTCAGCAGAGATCACTCAAGAGCCCAGGTTGGATGGGGCTTGGAGCAACCTGGTCCAGAGGGAGGTGTCCCTGCCCATGGCAGGGATGTTGGAACTAGGTGATCTTTAAAGGTCCCTTCCAATCCAAACAATTCTGTGATTCTTTGATTCTATGAAGTCAAGAGTCAGTGTTGGAGATCTGGGAAGGATCAATATCATCCTTGCATGGACACTTGTTTCAGAGCTCCACCACCACAGAAGGATTCCAAATGCCCAGCTCACACAGAGATGCCCAGGCTCTAGACACCCAAAGCCTTGGCAGATGGCCATGATCTTTATGGGTCCCTTCCAACTCAGCATATCCTATGATTCTCTGATTCTATGAGCTCAGAGCATATACTGCCAATGTTACTTACCCACTTCAGAAAGTCAGTTCTCTGCAGACCCACAGAGGCAAAGATTGCATGGTCTTCAGACCAGCCGTGGTCCAGGCTCATAAGACTGAATTTAAAAGAACAAATGCTTTGTGATTGACCAACCTGCTCCTCGCTTGCTGCCTGCTGAGCTTCAATAAGGCCACGTGTGAGGTCTTGCACATGGGTCATCATAGAATCATAGAATCATAGAATCCTAGGGGTTGGAAGGGACCTCGGAAGATCATCTAGTCCAACCCCCCTGCCAGAGCAGGGTCACCTAGAGCACATCACACAGGAAGGCATCCAGGCGGGTTTTGAATGTCTCCAGCGAAGGAGACTCCACAACCTCTCTGGGCAGCCTGTCCCAGGGCTCTGTCACTCTTACAGTAAAAAAATTTTTCCTGATATTCATCTTAAACCTCCTATGCTCCAACTTGTATCCATTACCCCTTGTCCTATCACTGGTCTTCACTGAAAAAAGCTTAACTCCATCCTCTTGACACTCACCCTTTACATATTTGTAACCATTGATGAGGTCCCCCCTCAGTCTCCTTTTCTCCAAACTAAAGAGACCCAGCTCCCTCAGCCTTTCCTCATAAGGGAGATGTTCCACTCCCTTAATCATCCTTGTGGCTCTGCGCTGGACTCTTTCAAGCACTTCCCTGTCCTTCTTGAACTGAGGGGCCCAGAACTGGACACAATATTCCAGATGTGGCCTCACCAATGCAGAATAGAGGGGGAGGAGAACCTCTCTTGACCTACTAACCACCCCCTTTCTAACCCACCCCAGGATGCCATTGGCCTTCTTGGCCACAAGGGCACATTGCTGGCTCATGGTCATCCTCCTGTCTACCATGACCCCCAGGTCCCTTTCACCTACACTGCTCTCCAGCAGGTCAGCCCCCAACCTGTACTGGTGCATGGCGTTTTTCTTCCCCAAATGCAAAACTCTACACTTGCTCTTGTTAAACTTCATCAGGTTTTTCCCCGCCCAAGTCTCCAGCCTGTCTAAGTCTCTCTGAATGGCAGCACAGCCTTCTGGTGTGTCAGCCACTCCTCCCAGCTTGGTGTCATCAGCAAACTTGCTGAGGGTACATTCTGTACCCTCATCCAGGTCGTTGATGAAGATATTGAACAACACCGGTCCCAGTACCGACCCCTGAGGGACTCCACTGGTCACAGGCCTCCAACTAGATTCTGCCCCATTGACTACAACTCTCTGACTTCTTCCTTTCAACCAGTTCTTGATCCACCTCACTGCCTGATCATCAAACCCATACTTGATCAACTTATCTACAAGGATGCTGTGGGAGACGGTGTCAAATGCTTTACTGAAATCAAGATAGACCACATCTACCGCTCTACCATCATCTATCCACCTAGTAATTTCCTCATAGAAGGCTATGAGGTTAGTCAAACATGACTTACCCTTGGTAAAACCATGTTGACTGCTCTTGATGACCCCCATCTCCTTGATATGTCTAGAGATAGTGCCAAGGACAAGTTGTTCCATTACCTTTCCAGGGATGGAGGTGAGGCTGACTGGTCTATAGTTACCTGGGTCCTCCTTCTTGCCCTTCTTGTAGACTGGAGTGACATTTGCTATCCTCCAGTCCTCAGGCACCTCTCCAGTTACCCATGACTTACCGAAGATGATGGAGAGTGCAATCCTAAGCACAATTGCAGGCTGGGTGGAGTATGGATTGAGAGCAGACCTGAGGAGAAGGACTTTGGGGTGTTGACTGATGAGAAGCTCAACATAGTCTGGCCATGTGTGTTTATAGCCCGGAAACCAACCATGTCCTGGGCTGCACTAAAAGAAGTGTGGCCAGCAGGTCAAGGGAGAGGATTCTACCCCTCTTCTCAGTTCTTGTGAGACCCCTTTGCAGTGCTCAGTCCTGTTCTGGAGCCTCCAACATCAGAAGGACATGCAGCCATTGGAGAGTGTCCATAGAAGGGCCATGAAGATGATGAGAGGGCTGGAGCAGCTCTGCTCTGGAGACAGGCTGGGAGAGTTGGGGTGTTCAGCCTGGAGAAGAGAAGGCTCCAGGGAGACCTTAGAGCACCTTCCAGTGCCTGAAGGGGCTCCAGGAAAGCTGGGGAGGGGCTTGGGACAAGGGCAGGGAGGGATGGGAGCAGGGGGAAGGGTTTCCAGCTGGCAGAGGGATCTGGAGATGAGATGTGAGGGAGAAATTCTGTGCTGTGAGGGTGGGGAGAGCCTGGCCCAGGCTTCCCAGGGAAGCTGTGGCTGCCCCATCCCTGGCAGTGTTGAAGGGCAGGTTGGATGGGGCTTGGAGCAGCCTGGGCTGGTGGGAGGTGTCCCTGCCTATGCAGGGGGGTTTGGCACTAGATGATCTTCTAGGTCCCTTCCAACCCAAACCATCCTGTGATTCTATCATTTTGAGTCCCCTCCGGATGCCGTGAGCACAGCCAGGGCTGCTCTGCCCTCCCTGGGCCTCTTCCCAGGCAGGACCTGGGGACAGAGACTCGTTCCAACCACCAGAGAGAGCCAAGACCGGAGCGGCAGGAGGGAAGAGGCTCAGGAGGGAAGAGGCTCAGGAGGGAAGAGGCTCAGGAGGGAAGAGGCTCACATGGAGCCTGCACAGGACTGAGTCACTTCTCTGCAGCTGCCCAGGACAACGAGTGGCTGCCAAACTGCCACCTGCAGCTTCCCCAGTGCATCCTGAATAACAGGGGGGGAAAAAAAGTGGGGGAAAAAAAACCCCAACCCCCTGAGCTGACAGCCTCTCCCTCCCACATCCCTTCCCTGCAGAAGCTGTGGCTGTGGAAAGTGCCCTTCCCTGGCTGGAGGTGCTGGCTTCTGTTGCAACATCTCCCTCGAGGGGCCAGCAGAGCAGTGGAGGCTTCGTGGCTTCTCCCACAGCCTCCAGGGATGTGTCAAGGCCAAGTCGGGGCTGGGTCCAAGGACTGGGGGTGGGAGATGATTAGAGACCTGACGGGCTGGGCTCTGGGAGAAGCAGGAGGTGAGATCTGGCTCCACATGGAAGAGATAAGGGAGGTTCTGGCAGCTGCTGCCTCCAGGCAGGCCTGACTCACCTGCCAGGGCATCTTGTCTGGGTATCAGGTGGAGACAGGGAGAAGCAGTGCACAGAAATCAGCTTTGATCTTGAAGGCAAACAGCACCAGCTAGTTTTGCAGGGCTCAGGCAGCCGTGGATGACAGAGAAGGATGCACAGTTGGGTGTTGGGGTGCCCAGGTCAAAGCAGGGGTGTTCAGTGCAGGGATGCTCAGGACACAAAACTGGGGCTGAGATAAAGAGGTAACATGCAAAGGTCCCAGGTGCTGGGACCTAGTGCACCAAACGCCAGGGCCACAGGTCTTGGGGCTCTTTCTGGGTTGCTGATCTGTGAGGCTGAGGGAGACAAGACAGCTTGGTAGTGCAGGGAGACACTCTGATTGTCACTACCCCAGCTGTGGCCAAGTGACCCAGCTGGGAAGTGGAGTCCTTCGGGTGGCAGTTCCTCAACCTGCTACATCTGCAGTCTCCATCCTGGGAGGGTTTCAGGATAAAGCCATGAGCAGCTGGGCTGACCCCTATAGTTGACCCTGCTTTGAGCAGGAGACCTCCTGAGGTCCCTCCCAGCCTGAATTATCATATAATCATAGAACGGTTTGGATTGGAAGGGGTCTTAAATATCACCCTGCATGGGCAGGGACACCTCCCACCAGACCAGGTTGCTCCAAGATCCCTCCAACCTGCCTTTGAACACCTCCAGGGATGGGGCTTCCACAGCCTCCCTGGGCAACCTGTTCCAGTGCCTTCCTACCCTCATGGTGAAGAGTTTCTTTCTGATGTCTAACCTAAATCTCCCCTCTACCAGTTAGAAACCATTACTCTTCATTCTATCACTACAAGCCCTTGTCTAAAGTCCCTCTTGTGCTTTCCTGGAGCCCCTTCAGGCACTGGAAGGTGCTCTAAGGTCTCCCTGGAGCCTTCTCTTCTCCAGGCTGAACACCCCAACTCTCTCAGCCTGTCTTCAAAGCAGAGCTGCTCCAGGCCTCTGATCATCTTCATGACCTCCTCTGGTCCTATGATGATGCCAGCAGAGAAAAGAGTATCATATATAGCTCATAGGGTACAAAACTGGGTCACTGAAAGAAGCTTCAGAGATACAGTCCCCTTGGTGCACACACCTTCTCCTAACACTGCAGCTGTCCCCTCCAGCTCCTTCTGTTGGGGTCAAGGTATCCATAGCTGTAGAGGGAATTGCATCCAGACTGCATCCTCCCCACATGGACAGCTCAATGTTCTCTCTGAAGTGTGAGCACCAGGTCTTCCTGCTGTACCCAACATCAGACAACACCTAAAGCAGCTAAATCCCTTCCCCGCTCGCACCCGTTCCTCGTCCTGTGGTCTCTCTTCCACTGAGAGTGTTTCTACCATGGGATGCAGACCCACTAGATGCAAAGCCCTGCAAGGGACGTCTCTGGCTCCACCAGCTGTCACCACACAACCTGTCATGCCGTGAAGAGGTCGAGCTGCAGCCCTTTGCACTCCAATCCCTCAGCCCACCGCTGGGTCCTTTCCCCCAGGAACAGAACTTTTCCAGCTGGCTGGACCAAACTCTGCATGGAAATGGCTTCTTACCAAGAGGGACTGACCAATCCCTGTGGCTGCCTGTCCTCATCCTCCTCATTTTTCTCAATTTGTCTTCCCTCCCAGCTTCTTCAGGAGCAACTTTGCCTTTATTCCCAGCTCACTGGTCGAGAAGGCTGCACAGCTTTGGGCCCGGGATTCTTCTCCAAAGAAATAGATTCATTCCCTAGCTTTTCTCCATGGATCACTACTTTTACAGAACTGCCAGTTAACCAACTCTTGGCTCATTTAACATGTGCTCTGCTGATGTCTGGTGCTTTTTTTCCCCACTGTACAAACCCAGTACTTCACAAGCACCTTGCACATGCAGTTATGTTTACCTACCACCCTTACCATCTAAAGGAACAAAATCCAGTTGGGACAGCAAGACCAGTTTTCCATAAAACCACCCTGACTGGCACTTCTTATAGGTCTGTTCCTTCTATTTCCACGAATCAGATTCCAGATGAGACTGTTATTATTAGCAATCAGCCTGTTATTATAAGCCTGACATCACTCCTAGACATGTCTGGCCCATAAAGCCAGTCGAGCTGCTTAGCAGGATCCTGAAGCTCAGCACTACAGGTGCTGGGGTCCAGGAGAAGATATAGGCACAAACATCAAATCCTTTGCATCTTCCAAGGAGCTGAGCTCTAGTCTTGCTTGGGTTGAGCCTGAAGCAGCTGGTCTTCCTCCAAGAGTCATCTTCCTTATTGCATCCTGAAGTTTTTAGGAAAGCACAGAGAGAAGGTATGAAGAATCAGTTGTTTTGGCTGGAAAAGATCTTCATCAGGTCCAACCATTAACCTATCAAACTGCCAAGGCCACCACTAAACTGTGTACCTCAGCACCACATCTACTCACCTGTTAAATCCCATTAGGGATGGTGACTCCACCACTTCCCTGGGCAGCCTGTGCCAGTGCCTGACAACCCTTGCAGTGAAGACATTTTTCCTGATATCCAATCTAAACCTTCCCTGGCAGAACTTGAGGCCATTTCCTCTTGTTCTATCCCTTGTTACTTGGAAGAAGAGAACAACACCCACCTCACTTCAACCTCTTTTCAGGTAGTTGTAGAGAGGGAGAAGGTCTCCCCTCAGCCTCCAGGCTGAACACCCCCAGATCCCTCAGCCACCCCTCACAGGAATCATAGCATCAAGCATAGGAGCAGAATTAATTGTTTGGCTCCCTTTGGGAGAATGGCAGCATCTTGGGGCCTCACAGCATCATCTCCCTGTGACCTTGCAGGGTGGCCAAGAGCAGGAGGTGGTTGTGTGGAGCCTGACAGGATACCCCAGGGGAGAGCTGGACTCACCCCTCAGAGCTGTTGATGTGCAGCTGGGTGATCTGCAAAGCCCTTTCTGTGGGAGAGTGATGTGCTGTGGTGTCTGACCCCTGGGGCAGGGATCAGGCTGGACTCTGCAGAGCTGGGTGGGATGCACAGCCATAGGAAGCTGTCCCTGCCTGGAAAAGTTTAGCACCATTTCTAAAACCTCAGACCCTACCCAAAAATCAAGGGGTGAAGGAGCTGACTCGCTGAGTCCTCTGAGCCACATCAGAGAACCCACTGGACCGTTTCCACAAGGACCCTCCTGTTGCCTCATCTTTCTCTGCATGGGCCTATTTAGCAAGAGCCTGCCCTCATTTTTCCCATATGTGCAGATTCCTCCACAATGTGCTTCTTCCTCCACAAAATCCTAACTCACTAGGTTCCCTGGGAGCTCCCAAAACCTCAGTGCAAAAGAGAAGATGCCTCTCATTTTGGACCCAGGGTCAAGCCAGATCTTCGAATCATAGAGAGGTTTAGGTTGCAAAGGGGAGGCTCCAGGCAAGACCTTCTAGCAGCTTTCAAGGACATGAATGGGGCCTACAGGAAAGATGGGGAGAGACATTTGACAAGGGAATGGAGTGGTAGGATGAAGGGGAATGGTTTTAAGCTGAAAGAGTGGAGATTTAGATGAGATATTAGGAATAAATTATTTACTGTGAGGGTGCTGAGAGACTGGCACAGGTTGCCCAGGGAAGTTGTGGCTGCCTCATCTCTGGAAGTGTTCAAGGGCAGGTTGGATGGGGCTTGGAGCCATTTGGTCTTGTGGGAGGTGTCCCTGCCCAAGGCAGAGGGGTTGGAACAAGATGATCTTTAAGGTCCTTCCCCAAACCATTCTATGATTCTATGCTTCTGTGATCTTCAACTAGATCAGGTTTCTCAGATTTCTGTCCAGCCTTCCCCTGAATGTTTCCAGGGATGGGGCACGTGCCACTTCTCTGGGCAACCCTGTCCAGTATTTCACCAGTTTCATTGTAAAAAAAAAAAAAAAAGTCTTTCTAATATTGAGTCTGAATTTACCCGTTCAATTTAAAACCATGACCATTTGTCCTATCACAACAGGCCTTGCTAAAATGTTTGTCCCCATCTTTCTTGTAAGCCCTCTCTAAGTACTAAAAGGAGCTCTAAGGTCTCCCTGGAGCCTTCTCTTCTCCAGGCTGAACACCCCAACTCTCTCAGCCTGTCTCCAGAGCAGAGCTACTCCAGCCCTGGGATCATCTTCGTGGCCTCCTCTGGACTCACTTTCATAGTTCTATGTCCTTCTTATGCTGAGGTGCCTGTGTCACCTTGAGCTCACACCCACCCCAGCCTTCTCCTCTCACAGCCTGTGCTCAAGCAAAATCCTTTCCATGCTAAAAAAACCCCACCAGCACCAGGAGCAGCTGCCCACCCATCCTCTCAGCCTGCCACCAGGGCAGAGTCCCCGTCCTTAAGGACACAGCCTTGAATAAAAGCCAGGGAAATAAAAATAAATGAAAATAAATAATAATAATAATAATTAAAAAAAAAAACCCAAGTTCCTCTGCAGCCTGATCTTTTCTTGTCTGTAAGGGGTTGCCAAACCAAACTGTGCCTCGGGTCCTTCCCACTCCTTGCATGTTGTCCAAGATGCCTCCCCACCCTGCGGCAGCTCATGGGGCCACAGCCCTGGCTGTGCCAGCTGGAGCAAGGAAGACAAGGAGGGGGGGGGTCCTTGGGGTGCTGTGGGTGGCTTTCTTTGCTTCCATCCAGGGAGGGGGTCCTGGGAGAGACCTGCAGTTCCTGGCAAAGGGGAGAGTGAGGAGAGGTGGAAGAGCATCTGGCTGGGAGGACCAGAGGGAACACGTCAGGTTTAAATAATCTTCTCCTCTCCAGGGGCCACTTGGTTGAACTCCAGGAGTAGGGGGGGAAAGAAAGAGAGAAAGGAAGAAAGAAAGGAAGAAAGAAAGGAAGAAAGGAAGGAAGAAAGGAAGGAAGGAAGGAAGGAAGGAAGGAAGGAAGGAAGGAAGGAAGGAAGGAAGGAAGGAAGGAAGGAAGGAAGGAAGGAAGGAAGGAAGGAAGGAAGGAAGGAAGGAAGGAAGGAAGGAAGGAAGGAAGGAAGGAAGGAAGGAAGGAAGGAAGGAAGGAAGGAAGGAAGGAAGGAAGGAAGGAAGGAAGGAAGGAAGGAAGGAAGGAAGGAAGGAAGGAAGGAAGGAAGGAAGGAAGGAAGGAAGGAAGGAAGGAAGGAAGGAAGGAAGGAAGAAGGAAGGAAGGAAGGAAGGAAGGAAGGAAGGAAGAAAGAAAGAAAGAAAGAAAGAAAGAAAGAAAGAAAGAAAGAAAGAAAGAAAGAAAGAAAGAAAGAAAGAAAGAAAGAAAGAAAGAAAGAAAGAAAGAAAGAAAGAAAGAAAGAAAGAAAGAAAGAAAGAAAGAAAGAAAGAAAGAAAGAAAGAAAGAAAGAAAGAAAGAAAGAAAGAAAGAAAGAAAGAAAGAAAGAAAGAAAGAAAGAAAGAATCAATCCCCTGTGAATATGTCTAGTGCCAGATGCCAGAAGAAGAGCTTAGCTCTGGGCTGTGATGGCCCCAGCAGAGCCTGCCTTGGTTTTGCCACCCTCCATATTCCCCCACCACAGCTCAGCTCACCATCTCCTGAGGACACCAGCTGAGCTCAAGTGTCTGAGAGACCCTGGCCTGGACATTTCAAGCCATGCCCTGCCTGCCAGCACGCAGCTGGGGCTTGTCCACATGAGACAGAGCTGGCTGCCTCTCATTAGCAGCGGGTGATACAGCCAGGAGGGAGATGACAACCCAGCAGGATGTATCCAAGCATCCTGCTCTTTCCGTTCTTCCTCCCATCACACACAGCTGGGCTCGCCTGGTCCTATCATCTCCTGTGGCAATAAAGCATCTCCCTTAGATGGAGAATGAACTCAGCCCCATCTGATGGCCTGAGCAAATGGGGCATTTGCTTTAATTGGATCATGGAATTGTTTGGGTTGGAAGGGACCTTAAAGATCATCTAGATCCAACCCCCCTGCATGGGCAGGGACACCTCCCACCAGCCCAGGCTGCTCCAAGCCCCATCCAACCTGCCCTTCAACACCCCCAGGGATGGGGCAGCCACGACTTCCCTGGGCAACCTGTCTCAGCACCCTCCTGGGAGAGAAGCCAGGGTGGAACAAGCTTCAGACAACACCTTTCACACCTGAGGCTGCTGGGGTGGCCCAGAAGTGTGGGTGCAAGGCAGCAGGGGCTGCTGCAGATGGAGGGGGCACAGCTCACCCCATCTTTTGGCCTGTGGTTTCAGTGAGGTTCTGCCATGTTCCCCTGGGGGCACTGGCTGTTTTCCCCCTGCAAATCTGGAGGGAACATCATCTCCTTGAGGGTTGCTTCTCCTCAGCATCGTTTGGGTTGAAACCGCCCGGGATGATTCACATAAATCTTGCTGCTTTAGGAAAACAAAGGGGGGAGGAAAAAAAAAGCTGGGGTGTGGTGTAAAAGGAGTTTGTTGTGCCAAGAGCATCCCTGCCGGGTTGGAAAAGACTTCCCTGGTGGCTTGCAACCCTGCTCTGTGATCAGTGCTTTTGGGAGACCATAAACCATCCCTGGGACAGGCATGGTTTTGGGGCCTGCCAGCCACGGGGGTGATGGAGACCACTGTCTGCTCTGCAGAGCTGCACAAGCTGCTCTGAGCCCAGGCCTGCTGCTGGCTGGGGTTGATAAGCTGTAAATTCATCCCCCCTCCAAGGAAAAAAAAGGACCCACCACTGTTTCTCAGTTCTGCCCCCCATAAAGGAAGCGTGCACCTCACTGGGGAGCTTCTTCACAGCCTTGTGCAGTCATGCTTTGCCTTATGGTGCATTTCTGATTGCTCTAGGACCTCCACACTGGGGAGATAAAAAGAGACAGTGGATACAGGAAGATGTGAGCTTTGTGTCTGAGCTTAGGCCAGGCTGGATGTGTGCTGGAGAGGGGAGGAGAAGGGAGCTGCAGGACTTGGTTTCACAGTCACACCCAGTTACAGGGCCCCAGAGACACCTCCTTCAGGGCTGGAGGTTGATGAAGGCATTTCAGATCATAGAATCACAGAATGGTTTGGGTTGGAAGGGACCTTCAAGACCATCCAGTTCCAACCCCCCTGCACAGACAGGGACACCTCCCACCAGACCAGGTTGCTCCCAGCCCCATCCAACCTGCCCTTCAACACTGCCAGGGATGGGGCAGCCACAGCTTCTCTGGGCAACCTGGGCCAGTGTCTCACCACCCTCACAGTGCAGAATTTATTCCTAATATCTCATCTAAAGCTACCCCCTTTCAGCTAAAACAGATCCTGCCGACAATGTGGGGAGGCAAAAATCACTGTTAGGAGCAGGTGAGGATATGGAAGCAGAGCTGAGAAGTCTGGAGATTTGGGGTGTAGCCTCAACTTCAGCCACTGATCTGGCAAATCTATTCTCCACTTTTGAAGCAGCCTGACTCCCTTTTTGGGGTGTATTTTCCCTTGGCTGTGGCGGGGCAGCACCAGGCACTGTTGGGGTGGCAGAGACATAGGGCTGGGAAGGGAAAACCACAGGTCCAGCCGTGGTTAGCTGAGGACAGCACCAGCCAGGCCGTGCATGGAGCATCAATGCCCTCTTCAGGAATCGTGGAGGCACCGTCACACCCTGCACAGAAGGGTCTGTGGACCACAGGGCTTCCCCAAGCAAGACAACCAGAGCGTGGTCCTGAAGCAAAGCTCTTCGGATTGGAAGAGGCTGAGTCAAGAGATGGAAGCAGAAGGAACAGAATTCATGACAAGATGAGCTCATTTCCCCTTCTTTCCTTCCCACCATTCTCCCTGCCAAGACTAAATAGAACAGAAAATTCTGAAAGGACCTGGGAAAAGGTCTGTGCAGCTCCAGTTGGAGTGCACTGTCCCTGAGCAGACCCTACAACACTCGGGCAAGGCCAGCCTAACCATCCCCCAGATGGGTACAAGTGCATCAGCAAAGCTGGCTGCTCCTCTCTTCCATTAGCTTCTTTCAAAAGAAAAAGGATATCATTAATTGGAGGCCAATTAAACACACCAGGTAACCATTGTTGAGAGCCTCCAGTGACCCATGCTGTCCTGAAATGTGAAAGCAGTAAAACTGGCCCATCCTTCAGAGTGGAAGTAACAACAGAGTGAGGTTTGCCCAGTTCCAGCACCACAGACCCAGCCCAGGCCTTCTGCAGGAACAAGACAGAGGTTGCAAAAACTTCCCCTGCTGGTATGAGAGGGACCTAGAGGTGCAACCAGCACTTCTGCAGGTGCATCTCATACTGCAGCCAGTGTGGTGTCTTCTGGGATCCATAACGTGGCTGCAGACCCCTTGCCACAGCCCATCAACAGAAACAAGCCCATGATGGCTTTAGGCAGAAGCAGGGCTGGCTGGAGATTTGGTGTAGAGTCACTTTCCTTGGTCAGGAGATGGACTGTCACCTCCTGGGGACAAGCAGATGATGTTTGATGGCAGTTCTGCAGAGCCTGCAGCACTGAGCTTCAGGCTGAGGCAGCCTGGGAGTGGCTGCCTGGGGCTGCTCACCCCATGTTAGAGCTGAGGAGCTCACTCTGGGCTTTCCAGACACCAGAGCCTTGTTCCCAGAGGATCCCAGACTCCCTGGCTTTTTTGATTGCTGAGTCCAAGGTAGTTCCAAGACTCTCAAGGTTGAAAGATGTCAGGGATGTACCATGGCTGGACATCTCAGAGTCATGAATACAAGAATGGCATGAGGCTGTCTCAGCATGGTGTTCTCCACATCTCCTGTCTTCCTAGCTCAGGTGGATGCTACCAATGTGGTTAAAAACCTTCTAGCATCATGGCTTTGGAACACACTGGGTGGGAAGACACACATCAGCGTGAAGCTCAGACCCCTCCACATGTTCCCATCTGGATGGCCAAGGTCTTGAGTGCCATGCATGAGGGGATGAAGCTGCTGTGGACATTTATCTACTGCTCCCTCAAGTCTCTGCTCTAGTCTGCAGAGGGTCTCAGAGCCTGGAGGAAAGCAGCTTCCCTAGGGATGGTGGAAGCCCCCTGTGCATGGCCAGGTGGTATTGCTGTCACCAGGTCTCAGCTATGAGGGAGGCAAAGCTGCACCTGTCAGATCTTAATGTCTCACCATGTGGGACTGGAGGAATTGCTTTGCCACCTTGAGGATAAAGAAGACAAAGCAAAAGGAGCAGGAAGCTTGGAGACCTCTCATCTTGTCTGAGAGTGGGGCAGGACCAGAGGAAATGTTGCCCAGGAATGACAAAGAATCTCTACACCTCTGTCCCTCAGCCCTGTGCTGAGTGCCAGGAGCAAATAGTTACAGGAGCTTGTTCCTGGAATAACTTCACTGCTGCTGCCTTTGGAGCAGCTGGACCAAACCCTTCTTGAATGAAGCCTGCCAGCACCAGCCCAAGCAATTATGCCTGGGTGATGGCTTTTAAGAAGTATAGTGGTCTCCAAACCAGTGGTCCTAGGAGGGTCCACAAGAAAAGTGCCCTTCCAGGCATTTTCCAAGAAGAACCCCACATCACCCTTTTCTGAAGCCTTGGTCTCACCTTGGACAGTCACCCCTGGAGGTGTTCAAGGCCAGGTTGGATGAGGCCTTTTGCAGCCTGGTTTGGTGGGAGGTGTCCCTGCTCATATCAGGGGGGTTGGAACCTGATGATCTTTAAGGTCCTTTCCAACCTTAACCATTCTATGACTCTATGAACATAAACATGCCAGCATTACCAGTTGTCCAGCTGGAAAACTTGCTGCTGGTTAAAAAAGAGCTCACTGAAGGGGAACAAAAAAATCAGTAAAAGGAAAATTGGCTTCATCCTGGCTCAAAGCAGGACATGCTTGTATCTCTCCTGGGGCTCAGTGGCTCTCAAATGGAACCTTGAGCAACTTGCTAAATTTGAGGACCTTGGATTTTTTGGGTACCAAAGGAAACACGTCATTGCCAAACTAAGGGTCACAGAGTCACACTGCTGACCAGCACAAAGCTCTTCATCCCTTCTGCTCCCTCTTAAAGGGTGAAATAGCAGCTGACTAAGTGATTTTCACTTTTTCTTTTTTTGGTGGCAATGTCGCTGATTTCTAAACGACCTGTATGAAAATATTTTAACCCAGATTCTGAGTCTGGAGTGCCCACAGTTTTTTGATCTGGCCTTTTTGTTTGTGCGTGTGTGTGCCTGTGGTGCTGGCACTGCTGCAAGGCCAGCAGGGGGGTTTCTCACCTCCATCAGGTGAAGAAAGATTGCTGAGAAAGTCTGATGTCCCTTCTGTGAGAGAAAACACAGAAGGACTCACTCAGCAGGTGGCCAAGGGGGTCACTTCTTCTCAGGGCTGGTTCATCTCTGAATGAGGCTCACAGAGAACCTCAGCAGATCAAACTCCTCTAAGATCCAGCGTGAGCTTCTCTTTTTTCCTTGCTCTTGCACTCCCTCTGCTGATCTGAATGATCTGCTAGAAGAGGGAAATGCTGGTGCCAGAGGTAAGGAAAGTGAGAAAGAGCTGTAGAGCAAAAAAGAAACCAGCTCACTCCAGATGGAGATTACCTGAAGTTCAAGGGGCAGAAGGGAATAAAAAAAGGACATAGTGAGATAAGGAGTTGTGGCAGACACAGCCCCAAAGCCAGACACTGCCAGCAGTCCCAGCCTAGGCATGAACTTCTTCAAAACCCCAAACTCCTCTCCTTTAAAACCAGCTCAAAAATGGTGGCAGCTTCTTTGTTGGGCCAAGAGCCCATATACAGGGTTGTCTGAGGCAGAGCTGAGCTTTGTCTTCTCTGCAGCACTGGTCCTAGCAGAGGTTATAAGGTTCATGGGGTAATTCAGGCTGGAGGAGACCTCAGAAGGCTTCTAGTCCATCCTCCTGCTGAAAGCAGGGTCAGCTTCAGCAATCTGCCCAGGTTACTCAGGGTTTTCTTCAGTTTGATCCTGAAAACTTCCAAGGGTGCAGACTACAAAATCCATCCCAGTGTTTGACCACTTCAAGGTACAACTGGATCTACTTCAGCCCCTCCCTAAGACAGCACCAAGGTCTTGAGATGACACAGGCAAAGCTGGATCAAGCTGCAGACACTCCTGCACATCTGCCTCTGTCATCCCTAAAACTAAGTCCTCCTGGGTACAGAACTGCAGCTCAGATGAACTTGTGGAAACACCCAAGTGCTTGGGTTTAGAAGGTAAATGTGCCACCCTCCTTTCCTTGGTGCATTCCTATCCCAAACCAGTAGTCTCCAGAGCTGGAAAACCAGACCTCCAGCAGCTAAAGACAAGAGACCTTTCGGTCATGGCTGGTACAGTCTCACCTCAGCACATCAGGCCCACAGGACCCATTTCCCACCACTGATGGAGGCACCATCAGCAGAGGAAGGAGCCAAGGGCTTATACCACTGGCACCAACACTCTCATTCAGCTGGCACCTTGAGGGGCTTCAGCATTTGGGGGCCCTTTAGATGGCATCATCCCCCAGACTGCCCTGCTGCTGAGATCCCAGACAGAGATGAGTTGCTCCCAGTGGCCAGCCAGGGTGAGATGCAGGGATCAGGTTTGGAAGGGCAGAATCATATAATCATAGAATGGTTTGGGTTGAAAGAGCCCCACCCAACCTGTGCCAGTGTCTCACCAACCTCATAGGGAAGAATTTCTTCCTAATGTCTCACCTAAATCTCCCCTCTTCCAGAAGGCAGCACTTTACTCCATCTCTCTCTTCACAGACCAAAGTTCTCTGCTTCCTCTTCCTTCCCCAGTCTTGTGGTGACAGCTCACATCACGGTGGCTCTTTGCAGCTGAAAATAACAGGGAGGAGACGAGACAGCAAGAGGACTGGTGGGATTCACCTTCCCACACCCTCTCCAAACCATGGCCAAGGCCATGTGTCTGCCTGTCTCTCACCCACCCTCCTCTGTGGATGCCTCTTGGTCATTTGGGGTGAACTTCAACGCTATCGGCACCTTGGGTGCCTACCCCTCAAAAAAAACCCAAACCAAAAATCAAACCCAAAATAAGAAGCCTGGTGGTTCAGATTTGGAGGCAAGCTCTGTAGGCCAGAAGAAACATAACCCACAGGGCCCCAGTTAACATTTCCCCCAACCACTTTGCCTTTCATAAGCCAAAAAAGATGAAAAGTAATGGGGCTGCTGGGAAGTGAGGGAGAAGCAGAGAATTGCTCTGTGTGTCCTTTAGAAGGTCCCAGAAGGAAAAGGTCTCTCACAAGGAGTTTATTTTCTTTAAAAAATGACAGGCCCAGCTCAACCAGTCAAATAAACAAGGCAAGTCTGTAGAACAGCAAGTGCAGAAGGTCCTGGGTTATTTATAAAGGGCTTTTAAGTATATTAGGCCTAACACCAAGATAAATCAACCCTGCTGGGATTCCAGAGCTGTATCACATGTGGTCCTAGCTGTTGTCAGCTTGGTGCTGGAATATATTTAGCAGCCTATTATCTCCCAAGCCCTCCCTGCTCTTTCCCTAGGGAGTCACTTTTGAAAGGCAATACATTGAGACCAAACACAAGTTCCTGTCTTCAGGCACATATTGAGCAGCCCAGGCCCCTCAGAAGCATTCAGGTCCTTGCCATTCCCCAGACATTTTGCTGCCCAGAGTGCTGAGGAGTGGTGAAAGACCCTCTTCAAGACCAGGTTTGCTTGAGCCAACAAGATGTTTTGAGACAGTGCAGGGGGTGTCCATCTTCTGCCACTGTGAACTTCAGTTCCAGTAGATCTCAGAGATTCCTACTCAGCTGGCCAGAAGGAAGATGAAGATACAACCTGTTGAAGACCCTGTAAGCTAACTAAATAAAATAGAAGTGATTTGTGAAAAGGACAGTAGGAGTTGCCTCTGCTGCCTGTGGTCTCTGGGATGTAGGACTCTGAGAAAGCCATGGGAGCAATGGATGTGAGGAGAAGACTCAGGGTAAAAGCTGGCTCCTTCACTTTGAGAGCTGGGCCCAGAGCTTGAAGAGCAGCTAGAAGAAAACTAAGATTCTGGTCCACCTAAGACACAGAAACACCTCATTTTGAGGAAACAGTTCTTCATATCTGGGCTCTGGGCAAAGCCAGTTCTGGGAAATAGCCCCATGTTGCTTTGTTGCTGCCAGCTCAACCTCTCAGCATTTCTCATCATTCCTTACAGTGGCATGGACACATGATGAGAACTTCTTCTTCAGTGCTTTCTCCTCCAGTCCCACCAGCACAACTCTGCACTTTCCTACAGCCAGGGTCCAGCCCAAGTCCAGCACAAGATGGCATGTCCAGGACTGCACAGAGCAGAAGAGGATTTCAGTAGGAGACTGGCTGTAGAGGTGGCTACGTGTAGGTGTTTACTGCATGTTGGGAGTGCAATCTAGTGTCCTAACCAGTGAGTCCATAGAAGGGCCATGAAGATGATCAGAGGGCTGGAGCAGCTCTGCTCTGGAGACAGGCTGGGAGAGTTGGGGTTGTTCAGCCTGGAGAAGAGAAGGCTCCAGGGAGACCTTAGAGCACCTTCCAGGGCCTGAAGGGGCTCCAGGAAAGCTGGGGAGGGGCTTGGGACAAGGGCAGGGAGTGAGATGATGAGGGGCAATGGTTTCAAACTGAAAGAGGGAGATTTAGGCTGGACATTAGGAAGAAATTCTTCCCTGTGAGGGTGGTGAGACACTGGCACAGGTTGCCCAGAGAAGCTGTGGCTGCCCCATCCCTGGAAGTGTTGAAGGGCAGGTTGGATGGGGCTTGTGCAGCCTGGGCTGGTGGGAGGTGTCCCTGCCCATGCAGGGGGTTGGAACTAGATCTTTAAGGTCCCTTCCAACCCAAACCATTCTGGGATTCAGTGATGCTAACACAGAGGTTTCATACCATATGTGGTATTTCCACTGAGCTCCAGCTGCCACAACAGCAGGATATGGATGTCCTATGGGTCTCTCTGGCCTTCCCTACATATCTCCCAGGTCTCCTGACACATCTCAAACAGTACCAGACATTTAGACACCTGCATTATCCCGTACATCCTAGAAACTTGGGGACACCTTGGGGGTAACTTGTCCCATATGGTGCCTTGCACTGTCAAGCTCAGGATAGCCCCATTTCTGACTCTCATTTCTGGCTTCAATTGCTCCACCTCTTGTTTGGAAAGGATGCTGCATCAGGGGAGGGGACTTCTGGGGTAGGGGCAAAATGTTCTTAGGGCAACGTTCAGATGGGTGCCCATCCTTGGGATCCCAGTTCACATGCCAAATAACCTGGCTGTTTGTGCATCCCTGATGGAGCAATCTAGGCAGCTGGGTTCACTCTTCCAGGTGATGATGTTCTTCCATCATCAGAAGGCCAAGGCCAACATCACAGGTAAGGTTTCTGAAAAGGAGTGCAGAGGGGGATGCACCCGATTTGGGGAATCCTTTGGCTTTGCTTTTTGATGCCAAATGCCTCAGCTGGCTACAATTTATTGAAATGAACTCCAGTTTAGTCACACCCAATAATTGCCTAATCGGTTTGAACTAACTGGCTACACACAGCCCAGAAGATGCCAGCTGGTGACCCCCTGCCTTTCTGAAAAGGTTGTGGGAATTGTCTGCAGGAACAATCACTCAGCAGGAAATTCAAGTTTTGCAAAATCAAGCTTCACTGTGAGAAAAAAAAAGAAAAAGCTGTGGTTTTGCTCCAGTAATTCTGTTTTTTGGTTGGTTTGTTTGTTTTTTCTTCCCAGAGAAACTGAAATCACTTCACTGGGATGAGTCCAGCACCAGATATTTGCTTCCAACTTGGTGCCACGACACATGGAGCCCCAGCAAAGTCAGCCAGACAAGAAGGAAATGAAAGCACTGAGGCTGAGGAAGATGAAAATTTGGCCATTGGGTCTTAGGTAGGTAGGGAGTCATTGGGATTTCTGTGGGCTTGTGCTCCCTTAAATAGGAAACAAAACTGTTCTTTTCCAGGGTGACACTCAGCTCTTCATCCTAAATGCGGGAATTAAAAGATAATCCATCTTAAATACAAGATTTAAAATACCCTTCTTCAAGATGAGGGTTAGCCACATTTTAGCAGCCCCTTAGTCTCAGACACTCCCTATGAAAACCAGGGGTCTGGCCTCCACTAACGACCAGTTCTCTATTTTTCCTCCCTCCCTGCACTCAGCAACGTGCTGTTTGATGCCCCAAATATTTTTTGAGGGGACAATCAGGCTGGAAAATGCTGAGGATCAAGGTGATCTCTCCTTGAGCCATTCCACCCTGAAGTGCTGGGACCACCAGTACCAGCATTGCTCTGAGCAGCTCTAAAATCCCAGGCCAGTATTTCCATGCTGGAGCTGCTCACAGCCAGTTAATTCCTGGAAACTTGCACCAGAGGGCGGTGCCAGCACATCTCCAGCTTCATCTCCTCAATAACTGCAGCTGCAAGCTCTGAAGCACCTCTGAACTGGGATTTTTATTTTTTTTTTTAATTTATTCATTTTTGTGCTGTTTTCTGATGCCTGCTGGAGCACCTGAGCCTTGTAAGTGTCCCAGTGCAGTGGTCCATGCTAAGGTGTGCTTCCTTAGGCACCTTCTGCTCTCTCTTGCCAGTATCCTAAAAGGAATATACCTCCCACCAGACCAGGTTGCTCCAAGCCCCATCCAACCTGCCCTTCAACACTGCCAGGGATGGGGCAGCCACAGCTTCCCTGGGCAACCTGGGCCAGGGTCTCACCACCCTCATTGCAAAGGATTTCTTTCTAATGTCTCACCTAAATCTCCCTTCTTTCTGATTGAAACCCCTCATTGAATTCCCCTTCATCTTATAACTCCATGCCTTTCTCAGAAGTCCCTCCCCAGCTTTCCTGGAGCCCCTTCAGGCACTGGAAGGTGCTCTCAGGTCTCCCTGGAGCCTTCTCTTCTCCAGGCTGAACAGCCCCAACTCTCTCAGCCTGTCTCCAGAGCAGAGCTGCTCCAGCCCTCTGAGCATCTTCGTGGCCTCCTCTGGACTAATCCCAACAGCTCCACATCCTTCTTGTGCTGGGGGCTCCAGAACTGGGCACAGCACTGCTGGGGGGTCTCACGAGAGCAGAGCAGAGCAGGAGAATCCTCTCCCTGGACCTGCTGGTTGAGAGTTTCTATTACTCCTCCCATCCTCCCATGGGAAGACAAAAGGTGAACAAGGAAGACCTAGAGACCTCTGCATTGGAATTCAAAACTAGAACAGGCTTAATAGAACAGGGAAGGGGTAGTAACACGTGGGATAATAATGGGAAGTATACAAATCTATAAAAGACTTGATTATAATGGTTACTAATCTCTTGTCTCTTGTGACAGAGCCAATACAGGAGAAGGGGCCAGGCCTCTTCCCAGCAACTGCTGGAGTTGGATCCTGCAGAACACCTGGTGATCTGAGCACAAAGAGCAGGAGCCTCTCTTCAAGATATCCCCTGGACAAGAGAAGGGAGCAAGGAAGGAAGAAGGGATGGACTTTCTCATCCTCTTGGCTTTTATAGAGTATGGCAGGAAAAGGGAGGGAATATGGACCCCTCTCTATTCTGCCTCCTGGATCCCTCAGGCTCCTAAACAATACCCTCTCTCTATGTCCTTGTCTTAATACCTGAAAATCAGCCTGTGGCCCTTAAACTATAAAAAAAAACCACCTTCAACATGCTGGTCTGAAAAGCAGCAGCCAGTGAGCTGGGGCTGGCCCTGTTATCACACTGGGGACACACAGATGAAGCAGTCTTGGTTGAAATTTACAACTTCCCAGCCTGATCTTTCTCTGTCCAGGCTTTTAGGATTATTATTTCCACTTGAACAAGACCGAGGATGTGCTTTATCTGGTCAGGTAGGAGTCTGGACTCCCTCCTAGCCAGAGGTGAAGGATGGCTCTGGGAGGAGGCAGGGAGAAGATGGCTGGGTTGAGGAAACCAACCTGGCCTCAATGGGACATGACCTTTTGCCACTGCCTGCTGCAATAATACCCACCTGTTCAACACTCTGGTGGTTTGAAAGCCCCTGTCACAGCCAGCAGGAATTTCCATCCCCCATTTGCCCCTGATCCCAGGGGAATTCTACTTCAGGATGACAATATGTCAGAACATTTAACGTGTGCAAAGGGTTTAGACCAGGCTGTCAAACAAACCCTGATCACTCATTGTTTAGCAGTTATGGGTCCAAGCTACATAAATCGGTGACAGAATACACTGGGAATTCATCCACCTTTCTCTTCTGGAAACCCTCAAGGAATTTAGGGATGATGTGCCTAATGACCCTGCTGATCCCTCCAGCCAGCCAGCAGGATGTGTTTGCAGGTGGTGCCAGTTCCCTGCACGACAGGAAAAGCCCTGTCTGAGCAGGGGAAGAGTTCAGGGAAGGACCACGGAGGGCAGGATGCAGGCAGCTTGGAGGTAGGTGCCTGTCCAGGGTCATTTCTCCCTCTTTATTCACTGGGGTGGGTAATAAAATTGTTTCCCTATTTTCAGAACTTCTGAAGAACTTCTGACTGAGGGGGGGGGGGGGGGAAATGAAACCATCAAGATTTTAATAGAAAATGAGAATGAGGCAGATGCAGCTGCTTTTCCTTGGCCAGTCCACAGACAGGTTACTTTAATCACCCACCTGCCCTGGTTTGAGCCAGGATGAAGCCATTTTTACTGATTTTTTCTTTGCTTCAGCAAGCTTTCTTGTAAGCAGCTAACATTCAGTGGCTAACATGTCTGTACACTTGCTGAAAAAAAAAAAAGGAAAAGTGGCTTCATCCTGGCTCAAACCAGGACACCACCATAACTGACATCTCTGTTTCACCCTCACACAACTCAGCTACCCACTTCTGCATCACCCAAACATGGGGTCAATCAAGGAGCAAGTCTGGGGTCTTTCTCCAGTGTCAAGCCATTCCTCTTCCTCTCTCCTCCCCTGTTCTTGAGCCTTTTTCTCTCCCTCCATAACAGCTTTCAGTGAGGAGAGGAGGAACGAGACTCATCAAATCATAGAACGTCTTGGGTTGGAAGGGACTTATAAAAGTCATCTAGTCCAACCCCCCTACAATAAACAGGGACATCTCACACTAGAACAGACTGCTCAGAGCCCCATCAAGCCTGACCTTTCTTAGAAGTGCCACAAAACCAGCTAGTTTGGGAGGTTTCAGTGCAGCATGGACTTCCCTTAGCAACGGGCAATGTCCACCTCTTGGGATCTACCACCCATTTGAACTTTAAGTGGCTGGGGAAGGGCATACAAGATGCCTGCTAAGCTAACCACGATCAGGCCAGCATGCCCTTCTCAAAAACAAAGGCAGAAACACTCTCTTGCCAGCAGGAAAACATCATGCAGGCCAACCACAGAGAGGGCAGCTGCTTGGCAGCCCCCACCCATCCCCATGGGACCGCTCCTCTTGGTCCTGCAGGATGTGCCACAAACTCCTAACATGGTATGGTTTCTTCCCTGTAAGTCCCCAAAAAACCTCATCTAACGCCCATCATGTGAATGGATCCCAGCAGCTCCACAGACAGATGGTTCATTCAGTATCAGATGCTGATGAAACACTTGAGAACTTTGCCTGCCCAGCTTCCCGCCCTTTGTGATGCTGGATTTCACAAGAGTCATTGTTAGCAACCCCCAGCCAGCAGCTCAGAGGCTGGAAATGATGTCTAGAGAGGAGATCTGCTCCTGCTCTGTAGGATTTATGCCAGCTGAGTTTCTGTAGGCAACTGAGGAGAAATGTTGTCTACAAATGGTAAGAATGTGGTTGGCACGTTTTGGGGCTCCTGCTGGTTGACACAGACTCAGCCTGAGAGGTGGCAGCCCACAGAGAACAGGTGGCCCCAGCCCCTTCTCTGCTGGTTTGATTGACACAGATCCCCTTGCAGAACTGAACATCAGCTACCAAGCTGTTTGGGATGAGAGTCTTGGGACTGGTGACACCATTCTGAGGGGAACTGAAGGTCCCATATGCCAGCCAGACCCTTCCCACAAGGAAGTCTGCTGCTTCCCTGGAGCCAGGGTAAGGGATATAACCAGGAGACTTCCTGGTCTGATAGGGCCTTCAGACTATTATCCTCTTTTGATCTTTCAGGTAGGTAGTGATGAGGTGGAGAAAAGAGGTTTGAGAGTCATAAAGAAAGATTTCAGGGCATTGGGACGACTGGTCAAGGGCTTGGGTGCACAAGTTGTGTTCTCCTCTGTCCCTCCAGTCTTGATGAGGGAATGATGAGTGGGTTAACAAGAAGAACTCACAGATCAATGCCTGGCTCCAAAACTGGTGCTGCCAGCAGGACTTCAGGTTTTTTGATCATGGTTTGTTTTGCAGGACACTAGGCCTGCTGACACTGGATGGGAAGACCCTGTCCCACAGGGGAAAAAGGCTCCTAGGGCAGGAATTAGTGGGACTCGTTGATAGGGCTTTAAAATAGGTTGGAAGGGGGTGGGCATAAAGCCAGGCTTGCTAGAGATGAGCCTAGGGGTGGTGTGGTGGTCAGGTCAGCTAGTCAGGCCACCTCACTGGAGGCCCAGCTGAAATGCCTTGATATAAATGCAAGCAGCATGGGGAACAAACAGGAGGAATCAGAGATGAGGGTGAGCCTGCAGGGCTGTGATCTCATTGGTGTCACTGAGACCTGGTGGGATGGCTTCTATGACTGGAGGGTCAGAATGGAGGGTTATAAACTCTTTAGGAAGGACAGACAGGGGAGATGGGGTGGGGGTGTTGCCCTCTATGTCAAAGACCAGCTGGAGTGCATGGAGCTCTCCCTGGGGTTGGATGAGGAGCCAACAGAGATTTTATGGGTTAAGATTAAGGAGAAGAAAGGCCAAGGTGACATCATGGTGGGGTTTGCTACAGGTTGCCTGAGCAAGAAGATAATATAGATGAGGCACTATATAGACAGATAGGGGCAGCTTCACATTCACAAGCCACGGTCCTCATGGGAGACTTCAACCACCCTGACATCTGTTGGAAGAACAACTCTGCTAAACACAAGCAATCCAGGAGGTTCCTAGAGTGCAAGGATGATGACTTCCTTTTCCAAGTAATCTTGTCCTCCCCAAGGAGGAAGGGCTGGTGAGGGATGTTAAGCTCAAGGGCAGCCTAGGTTGTAGTGACCACAAGATGGTGGAGTTCAAGATCCTTAGGGCAGCAAGGAGGGATCACAGCAAGCTTACTGCCCTTGACTTCAGAAGAGCAGAAGCACCTGGGCAGAAGCCCAGGGAGGCCTGAGCCAGAGATGGCCCATCTGCACTACAGTGTAACACCCTCAGGAGGATGCCCCAAAGCACCACAACCACATGAGGCATGGCAGCAAATGTAGTAGCAACTTCAAGAGCATAGCCTACACTGTCCTGCTTTTCAGCTTTCCTTCTGTCTCCAGACCAGTGAATTCCACCCCATCTGGCCACCTGCACCAGCCCACAGAGCCCAAATGCAGACAGTAACACCATAAAAACTCCTCCTGTGCCTCACACATGCTCATCACCCAGCAGCCAGACAAGGCTACTCCATGAGCTGGAGTCTAACAGAGACATATCTTGGAGCTAAACATCCTGCAGTTCAGAAGGGGCTGCCAAAGGGAAAAAAAAAAAAAAATATTCATTTCCTTCCTTGCTTTGAATTCTTCATGTTTTTTACAGCTGGAGACATCCCAGGGTCTTGCTGCTGTTCATTAGTCTTCTCTCCCTTGTCCCCAGTGCATGGATTCATCTTTGATGGAGCACAGGCCAGGGGTACAAGTATTTGGACCTCTGAAAACCCAGGGCTTGGCACCAGGAATCACCATCTTTTGTCCCCAGTGCCAGCTCTGGTGTCCATTGCTGTGTGATTATAGCAGCTTTCCCTCCCATTTTGATACCCCAAGACAGCACAGCTCTGCCCTGTGAGACCACCTCCTTCTCCAGGCATGCTCTGGAGCTCGCATCCATCTCTGAGGTAGAAGAGGAAGGCTCTGGGTCAAGCCTTGAGAGAGATCTCAAGTGTCCTGACACTCAGAGTTTTTTTCAGCATCACTTTCCTTCCTTGCACCAAAACAAACCTCACCAGGAGGTTGCCCACTGCTCTCTAATGCCATTAAGTTTGTTCTTGGATCTCTATAAAAAAAGGGCTTCACCTCCCTCTGGGCTGGCTTCTTCATCTAGTTCTGCTCCCAGCTCTTGGTCTCTTCCCTGCTCCCAAACAGAACTGAAGCAAGATGTTTCTCCTGAGCCTTGAGCCCAGCACAGGGCTCAGAGTACCCCCAAAAAGCTGGGGGCAGCTTCACAATGCACTTGTTTCATGCATTTAGCTAACTCAGCTTTCCTTCCTGACCTGCCCTCGCTGGCCCAGTTTGCCACCCTGCCCTGGTAGCCCCTGGGTCACACTGAAGCCCCAAACCCAAATCCCTGCAGCAACCCCCGTTCCTCATCACCAGAGAGGAAAGGCCCTTTGCAGCTGTCACAGCCAGCAGAAGAGGGTTTTTCCAGCTCTGCCCGTGACCCTGGGAGGCTCCAGGCACATCTCTTCACTCCACAGCACCTTGTGATCCATCTGGGTCCAACCACAGGCCCACGTTAGCCACCAGCACGGAGCCTGAGCTCCCCAGGGAAAGGGAGACTGAGATGCCAAAGGATATTATTGCACTGACAGCTGGATTTACACTTTCCTCATCTGGTCCAGACGTCACTTTTTCACTGCTCTGCTTTGTGTCCAGCCCTGCTGCTCCCTCCCTCCTCTCCCTTTAAGTATAGATATTTTATTGCAAACACTCTGGCTTTTACGACCGGATTTTTCACTCCCTGGACCACTTCCCCCATCAATTCTTTTGTCACCTTTACTGTCAGCTGCTCCTGCCTAAAAATAACAAAAAGGACCAGGTTTCGTGAGCTGGAGTCCGTGCTCAGGGGAACCTGCAGAAAGCAAGGGGAAAATTCCATGGAATAACCAGGCTACCTGTCAGGAGAAACAGTTGGTAATAAAAATAATATACTGGGTGAAGAGCAGGGTGCAGTGTAACTTACTATTTAATTGAAATGCTGTTCTGTTCTCCTTTGAGTTCCTCTTATTCTAGCCAGGGAGTGACTGGGTGCTCATTAGAGCACCTCTCCTAGTATTAGAATCATAGAATCATAGAATCATTAAGGTTGGAAGGGACCTTAAAGATCATCAGGTTCCAACCCCCCTGCTATGAGCAGGGACATCTCCCACCAGACCAGGCTTCACGAGCCTCATCCAACCTGGCCTTGAACACCTCCAGGGATGGGGCTTCCACAACCTCCCTGGGCAACCCGTTCCAGTTCCTCACCACCCTTAGAGTGAAGAATTTCTTCCTAATATCTAACCTAAATCTCCCCTCTCTCAGTTTAAAACCATTACCCCAACCTGAGCTAGGAGCAAGCAGCTACTGCTATAATCCCTTCTGAGACCTTGTTCCCATCAGAGTTGTGCTCTGTCCTGCTTCCACCCAACCATAAGACCCACTAGCCCCTCTCCCAGGCATTCCCTAGCAACTGATGTAAAAGGCATCATGCCATGAATTTAAATCCAGAGCAAAACTCATCCACTCCCTGGAATTTCACAGATCCAGGGCAGCAGGGTCTCCTCTCACAGGCCCATGCCAGCAGGGTTTCATTAAGAACAGGAAGACCTTCAAAGCCAGGAAAGGCATCTGGTTCTCCTTGGCTCACCTTGTGAGATTGGCAGCAAAGAAATCAGAATAATCCCAAATGACACACTCAGAGCAACAAGTGGTGATTTTTCTACCATGACTGAATAACAAGAGGGACTCTCTTTTGCAGATGTTCCTAAAACCCACAAGAACTCAGCCAAGTAGAGCTGATCCTGCTTCTGTTGGCACAGCACTAGGCATGACTTCAGCTGGGGACAGCCAGCACTGCCCTAAATGATTCCTCAGCACAAAAATCAGGAGAGCTTTTCCCACCAGGCAACTTGCATGCAGCCACCTTGCTTTGGATGTAGGGAGTGCTCAGCAGCACTGATGTGCCAAAATCGTTCCGGTCGAGCTCAGATGAAAACGAGTAGAAAATGAGTAGAAAATTCCTCTGGCACTGGCAAACCTACTGTTGTAGGTGGAAAGTGCAGAGGAGCTGGCACTGCAGCTGCTGCCCTTCTGGCCTGAGCATTATAAGACTGTTCCTCATGGGACCAGAAGTCAGTGTCACAGCCAGGGACTTTGCAAGTGTTCATTTTTGCTTACAAAAGATCTACCGTAACTCATCCTTCCCAGCAGTTCCCACCTGCCATGAACCAGCAGATCTGCTCACTGCTGGCCTGTTTTCAAGAAAGCTCCATCTCCCTGCTTCTCCTCAAAGCTGTTCTCCTGGCTTTCTACCTACAACCCAGGCCAACACCCTGGGCCTCAAGTTAGCCACTCCTAGACTCATCCTCCCAGCCTGAGCCTTTCTGTGCTTCCACCTCCTCCTCTTGCTGTTCATACTTCCCAAAAGACCTTCCTTTTAGCCTTTCCACAACAGACCTGCCTTTGCTTGGTTCTCAGCCAGCAAAGAGCAGGCACAATAAGGTACTTTTCATCTCCACAAAACAAAGTCATGGGCTGCTCTTTTCATAGAATCACAGACTGGTTTGGGTTGGAAGGGACATTAAAGACCATCTAATTCCAACCCCCTGTATGGGCAGGGACACCTCCCACCAGCCCAGGCTGCTCCAAGCCCCATCCAACCTGCCCTTCAACACTGCCAGGGATGGGGCAGCCACAGCTTCCTTGGGCAACCTGGGCCAGGGTCTCACCACCCTCACAGGGAAGAATTTCTCCCTAATGTCTAACCTCCCCTCTTCCAGTTCACCCCTTGTCCTATCACTCCATGTGTTTGTAAAAAGTCCCTCTCCTGTAGCCCCTTCAGGCACTGGAAGGTGCTCTAAGGTGCTCTAAGGTCTCCCCAGAGCCTTCTCTTCTCCAGGCTGACCAACCAAAGAGCTCTCACCATGCTCACAAGGAGTCTGAGAGTGATGTGTCCTCCTGTGCTGGGTGAGAGAGAGGCACTCACAACTTCTCTGGGCATCCTGTTGTAGCTCTTTGTCATCCCTTTCCAAGACAGGGTTGGCTGCCCTTCACATGGCAGCTCACAAGGGCTAGTGGGGTCTCACCTGAGCAATGCTCCCCTCACTGCATCATGCCTGTCCAGGACACTGCTGTGGAGCTGGCAACATCCCACCAGGCCACCACCACACATGGGGCTCCATTCCCAAAGCCAACCTGCCCTCCCCAGGGTGACAAAGGGGGCAGCAGTGTCCCATGAGCCATGCTGAGACCTCAGTGACCATGCAGGCACAGATTTCTACAAAAAGTGTAATCAGGCTCCCGTTTTCTTATAGAACATAAGCCAACCTTAAAAAAAGACCCTGACACCCCTGCTCCCAGAAGAAAGAGAGCAAAATTAATTTCACTTTTCTGCAGGCACCCAACAGTCAGGCATTAAATTGAGTCTGTCAATTAAGCTCTTTCTCTGGTTACTATCTGAATGGACCATCCCATGTGCATTGTAGCTGAGTCTTTTCAGATGTTAACTACCCCTGATAAAAATACCTTCTTATGAAGAACCAAGATTCTTCTCTAAATCTATGAATATCTGCCAGATAAAGTGGGTCACAATAAGTGAGGGCTGAACTTGGCATAGAAATCAGTTCCTTGCAAGGAGAGAAGGACTTGATTTAGAGGCTAAATTTTTTTCTTTTGCAAATGACACTGAAAAGAAGAATTTCTCAGGGCTTTTTCACAAGCATGGGAGGGAAGATGTTACAGCAGCTCATAGACACCTGGATAATGCAGCAGCTCAGCTCCAGGGATATTACAAACAAATCTACTAAAGTTGCACAGGGTTTCTCATTTGCATTAATTAGACTGAGAGGATCACAGACCCAGTGACACCATCGTGACTATAATTGGCAAGAAGGCAGAGTTTCCAAGTGGACAGGAAAAAAACTTTCCTGTTCAAATTGCATCCGAATCAGTAGATGTCTAATTTTTAGTTTCCTCGAAGCTGGAAGCTGCCCAGATGTGGTGCAGACCCAACAGAAGTGGCATTTCATCAGTTCCACAGACAAAATAGTAACAGCAGAATATAAATTGATACCAATTGTGCTGTGTTGCTGCAGGCAGCACCCACCTTCCCCCTCTCCTGGAGTTAAGCACTGTGTGAATTCACTCAGGGCTCAGAAAAGGAGCAGGTTCAAGAGTTCCTGGCCTGTCACCCTGGCCAGGTGCCACTGAAGCCTAACTTTGGACTCAGGAAAATCACTGTAAACCCAAGGTTTTGGTTTTTTTTTTTTCAAATGAAGACTTTTTTTGTTTGCTGAATTAGTATTTTCCCATGACCCTTTTACTTCAGCCAAAAAGAAAGGGAAAAGGGAAAAGAAAAGAAGAAAATTAGTAATTCCATTTGCTCCAGTAGGTCTTTCATACATCTATCCATGATTTTACATGGACATCTGTGCAAACTCTCCTACACAAGCAAGGGGGAAGCATTCATGATATACCAAAACAGCTAATAAAAGCAGTTCAGGTCAGAGACAGCCTGAAAACAGGAGATAAAACCCACAGATTAAAAATAACTTCTACCCAGACAAAGTCAAGGTTGAAAGTGTGTCAGCAGTTTTCAGGTAAGCAAGTTACAGGGAATTGGTGTCAAAATCAAGCATTGCAAGCACTTGAAATTCACTTTATGTTTTAAATTCAAGGAGTCCAAGCACGTTCATGTAAAGAAATGCAGCCAGGACAGTAAAAAATATTAATTCTGCCCTGCAGCAAGTCCACACAAACCCCATTTCAGGAAGATTTCAGGTTGCCCAGAGAGGTGGTGGGAGCCTCATCCCCTGGGAACATGATAAGTGCTTTGATTCTGGTTTTTTAGTCATCAGAGAGATTGAGATTTGATCCTTTTCCTTTTTCCCTTTTGTCATATAACTCAGGTAGAATTAACAAATGGCTGCAAAGAGCTTTAAAAAAAGCTGTTCTGCAAAGGAGAAGCAGGCAGTGGAATTTTCTTGCAATAACAGCCCTGCTGCAGGAGTTGTTTAATTCTAGAAGAGGCACTTGAGAAGGAAGCAAAGAGGCAATCCCCTCCTGCTCCTGCTGGGGCATGTGGACAGGGTGACCTAACAAGTCTTTCCCATCTGCCATCCCTGTGGTTCTCTGAGAAATTAAATCCCAGGAGAGCCAGGGCCTGATCCTGAGAGGTGAACCCAGAGGACGAGACTTCACCCTACTTAGGCTTACTATAAATAAGTTTGTGTCAGGGCCAAATTACTGGCATTTGCCTCTTTCTCAGTCCTTTTCAGTCAGCCCTTCTTGGCATTTAATGATGTGATTTTTCCAGAAATATATGGATTGCTTTCACTTCCCTGTTGGTTTTTTTTTTCCCAGCTCTCTGACTCAGAAATGTGGGCCTGGTTAGATCTGGGGGTGCCAGTGCTAGAGGGAGACAGGCAAGGATATCAACCCAAAAAAAAATCCCACCCCCTAATTCTGCAAATATTTGTGCAAAGGGAGAAAATTAATCTGCTTCTCACATGTCTACCCTCTTGCTGGGTTTATACCAAGTATGCCAACAGATGAGTTTTCTGGCAGGAAAACTGGTAGAAAGAGCACATGTTAAAGTGAAGGCTCAAAAATATTTCAGGAGGGTTAATTTTCATTGCACAGCCCTCAGCCTAAATGCCATTAGTCTCCTCAAAGATCAAAAACATTACTGTGTAATCTGTGTACCCTACAAAAAGTTAACCAGACATGAAACTGTCACTAACTGAGAAATATTTACTACAGCTTGATGAAAAATAATACCCAATCATATGTACAATCGAGAAAACTTTCATCCCCTTGGGGACAAATTAAAAACAGAAAAGGAGGCTAAATTCCTGGCATGTGTTATTTAACTGAATTATGTTTTCAGCCTTCATTTCAGTTTTTTTCATATGTGCCTCCCAATCTGGGGAAAGCATTTGACAACATGTGAGAGTTGTTCAAAATGTGGGGTTTCTCGGTGAGGAAACGATCTATTTGTATGAAATCAACCGTTTTGTGTCAAACTGGGAGTTTACACCAGAAGTTTCAACTTGTCATGTAATAATTTTACCCGGGAAAAATGCCCTGGGACAAACATTTCAGTCTGATGGAAGTTAGCAGTTAAGTCCAGAGTGAGTTGCTGAGACTTTGAGAATTTTTTGCATTCAAAGAATCACAGAATCACAGAATTTTAGGGGTTGGAAGGGACCTACGAAGATCATCGAGTCCAAGCCCCCTGCCAGAGCAGGACCAAAAACTAGGGCAGGTCACATAGAAACACATCCAGACAGGTCTTGAAAGTCTCCAGAGAAGGAGACTCCACAACCTCTCTGGGCAGTCTGTCCCAGGGCTCTGTCACCCTCACAGGAAAGAAGTTCTTCCTCATGCTGAGGTGGAACTTTCTGCGCTCAAGTTTGAATCCATTGCCCCTCATCCTATCACAGAGCACCAGTGAAAAGAGGTTGTCCCTGCCTTCTTGATGCCCAGCCCTCATGTATTTATAGACATTAATTAGATCCTCCCCTCAGTCTTCTCCTCTCTAGGCTGAAAAGCCCCAGGTCTCTCAGCCTTTCCTGATCAGACAGGTGTTCCAGACCCTTCATCATCCTCGTAGCCTCCGTTGGACTCTCTCAAGTAGATCCCTGTCCCTCTTGAACTGGGGAGCCCAGAACTGGACACATCTTTCCAACATGGAAAAAACAGAATTTGGGAGCTGGCGTCTCTTCTGTTACAGAGATAATCTGTAATAATCAGATAAATGATGAGTGATAATGAGAAATGCATCTGTGGGAAAGGCTGAGGCCACAATAAGGAGTGACTCCACGTAAGGAAGGGACAACTGGTCCTTCTCAAAGGATTTTGCCCACCACTGTCTTCAGTCCAGCCCAACAAATCACCCTTCCCAAAGTGATTTGTTAAAAGGGAAAGAAGCTGATATCCATTAACCTGAGCCCTGAGAAGAGCAGAGGACAATGAATAGGTAGCAAGGGTAGAAGGAATTAGGGCTGCTCTGTGCCTGGTAGGTTCATGCTTTGGCCACCTGATCTTGTAGCCATGAATGGAGTCTAGTTCACTTCAAAAGACAATTGTTCTCCTCTCTCAGTCTTAGTCAATGGCAAAACATGCAAGCGACTTCAGGGGCAGCAGAAAAAACCCTTGTGAAAAAAAGGGCAGAGAAGAAGGGGAGCGGAATCACAGTTGCCACAAACGTGCTTGCAGGCCAATTTTCTATCAGCAAAGGCTTTGTGTGAGCCCACCTCATCCCCATCACCAGAAGCCAACAGGTGCCCGTGGGTGGTCAGGGCAGCGTTCCTGGCAGGGTGGATGTACATCAACCAGCTGCTGAGCACCAGAGGTCCCACATGCTGAGATCACCCATCTCAGGTAGTGCTCAGGGGACACATGGATGGTGCCCAGCCATCCTGCCAGACCAAGGAGACTGTGTCTGTCAGGAGGAGCATTAGGGCATTGGATTCCCAGGAATTCATCTCCAGCTCTGGTGTAAACAGAAATCTAAACCACAAAGCAAAGGCTTTATGTCCCAGGGAATTTAACATTATTCTTGAGTGCTCTTCAAAGGAAAAGAATGTAACCCTAAGCTGGACAATTTGCTTTAAGTCATCCTCAGGTTTGATGTCACCATGGATAAACAAAGGAATTCTGGGGCCAACCATGACAAAAATGGCAAATTCCTTCTTGAGCAGTTGCACCGGGTGCTACCTTGCCTGCTCTGAGGGCAAAGCAAGCTCCTGCCCAGCTGGCCAGAGGGCTCTTTGGAAAGTGGAGGAACATTCCCTGAAGGTGCCAGGAGGGGTGAGCTTGGCCACTGGACTTGGATTTTGTGGCCAGAGGATTTGCTGCCTGTGGACTCTGATTGTGCAGCTTCGGAAGCCCCCAGGTCAGGGGAGTTTGTTCCCGAAGCAGCCATGACTCTGTGGGAAGCCCAGGCTGGAGCAGCTCCGGACCTGGTGGGAAGGACTCATGGAGGAGAGGTTGGTGGAGGGCTCTCTGCCATGGGAGGGACCCCGTGGGGAAGCAGGGACGGACTGTAAGGAATCCTTCTTCCTGAGGAGGAAGGAGCAGCAGGACCCACCAGCCTGTGAACTGACTCTAAACCCCATCCCCATCCCCCTGTGCTGCTGGGGGGAAGGAGGGAGAGAAACCGGGAACAAAGGGATTTGGGGCTGGGAAGAAGGGAGGGGTGGGGTAACATATGCAAGCCCTGCTCTGGGTGTGTCTGTGCCCTGTCTGTGTGTGTGATGAGTGTGACATTAAATGATTATTTTTTCCCCAAGTTGAGTCTGTTTTGCCCGGGACCTTAACGGGTGAAGATCCCTCCTTGTCCTTTGTCTCGACCCATGAGCTTTGTCCTCCTCATCCCAGAGTGTGTGTGAGGGGGGAGCTGAGTGAGTGGTCGTGGGGCTGTTCCTTTGGTGTCATGTTGGGCCCAAACCACGACAGAGAGTAATGAAAATAGGATTAAATAGTTTGCATTCATGTCATATTCTCACCAACATCCTCCTGACTCACCCACCTAGAAGGCAGTGGTCCCTGGCCATTGCAGAGGGGTTGGAACTAGATGATCTTTCAAGGTCCCTTCCAACCCCTAAGATTCTGTGATTCTGTGATTCAAGGAAAAAAGTGGATCATCAGGCTGCCTAGCTATGTCTGAACCCAAGGTCACTACATCCTCAATGCTCTTGCAACATCTCCATTTGATGTAGATGTCTCCACACTGTCAGTTCCTTCAGCATGGAAGCTGAGACAATAACAACATCTAGCCACATCCATTTTCCCACCAAAATCAGGATTTCTTTGGCTCCATCCAAAATGCTTTAGTTCTCCAGCTCCAGTGCACCAAGCTGTGTGTACACCACCTCTTCTGGACACTCCAGCCATCCCATGGGACTAAGAGGAGAACAAGCTGGGTGAAGCAGCATCCTGCCTCCAGCAGTGGACACCCAAGAAAGAACATAGACTTAGGACAAGTATATAACAATATTTCCTTAAAACACTTCCCAGCATTCAACAGCCTGTGGGTTGCTGGGAATTTCCCAGGTAAGCAAAGGGATCTGAAGGAGTCTTCAGTGAATTTCTCTCCCAGATTTTTCCAGTCTCTTTCTGAGCATACACAAGCTTTCCAGATCCACAACTTCCTGCAGCAAGGTGCTGCTCCACAGCTTTGTGACACACTAGGTGAACCTAATGTGAACCACCTCTTTTTCTTGAACTTGTCCCTCAGCAGCTTCTTTTGGTGTCCCCTCTAGTTTTTGCATTGGCAGAGGCTGTGGAGACTCATCCCCCAGTCTCCATCTTCATGCTGCTGCAGAAATACTGTCCTATATCCCTTCAGTCCTCATTTTATCAATCCTGACATTTGGCAGCACAGGTTCTCCACAGAGCAGGTCAGCAGAGGGAGCTGATGGTCTGAGCCCTTCCAGCAGCTCATGTCTCTGCTCTTGTTTCAGCTTTTAATGCTCAGTCTAAATATAAAACAATAGCCATTGTTTTATCCAGGCTGCACGTCTGAAAGTTCCAGGGGAACACAATCCAATCACCAATTAAGGCAATGCACTCCAAAGGAAGAATACTGGTACTGAAGATAATATTTTATTCTGAACAAAGGCAGATTTCAGGGCTTGTTATAAGACACCAGCCAAGAGAAGCAAGACCAAAAAATATCCCGATTTCAGATGACGCCTCGACCTTGGCACGTTGCCCTCATTTGTGTTCTCAGAGCACCAAAGGTCCTGCCTGGAATGCCATGTACCATCAGGATCTGGGGGACAATAGCTTTCCTTTTGCTGGAAACCCCCTTACGCTTTGGAGATGTCACCTAGGCTCTCTGTGCCTCAGTTTCTCCTCTGTGCTTTGCCCATCTTTATGGTAGCTGCCTCAGGACAGGGATAATGCTGTTCTGAGGTGGTCAGAGAAAACCCCAGGTAGTGTGACCCAGCCTGGCCCAGACTTCATACATGAACCTTCTCACAGGTTGGAGGAATTAATCTTAGAATCACAGAATCATAGAATCATAGAATGGTTTGGGTTGGAAGGGACCTTAAAGATGATCTAGTGCCAACCCCCCTGCCATGGGCAGGGACACCTCCCACCAGCCCAGGTTGCTCCAAGCCCCATCCAACCTGCCCTTCAACACTGCCAGGGATGGGGCAGCCACAGCTTCTCTGGGCAACCTGGGCCAGGCTCTCCCCACCCACACAGCCAAGAATTTCTTCCTAATGTCTAACCCAAATCTCCCTCTTTGAGTTTTAATCCATTATCCCTTGTCCTCTCACCACTTCTTTGTCAAAAATCCCACCCCAGCTTTCCTGTAGCCCCTTCAGGTACTGGAAGGCTGCTACGACATCTTTCCCAAAGCCTTCTCTTCTCCAGGCTGAACAACCCCAGCCCTCTCAGTCCGTAATCACCTGCATCTGGCTGAAAAATCTCAGTTCCCAGAGTCTTTCCCCACCTTCTTGGGCATGTTTCCCCTGAACCTCTTCTGCCCTGTACAAGGGCTTTGCCTCAGCGTGGAGGAAACCAGGAGCTTGGGGGGACCTTGCCTTAGAGGGGTGATGTTGGTGAGGTCTGTTATGAGATCCAGGGCATGGAAAGCTTTGTCTTCAAGCCCTGAGCTCCCCACATACATCCCTAACCTGAGCCTGGGAGCCACCAACTGAAACGGGCTCCCTGGGAAGCCAATTGCATCAGGAGACCCAGGAGCCTCCAGCAATGCCAGGGGCAGGGAGGGGGGAAAGTCTGGTTTTTGCTCCGATTTGGACCCAAACCAGCGCGTTAAAAAAAATAAAATAAAATATTAGGATAACAAAAAATTACAACCCACACTCGATGACATTTCCCAGCAAGTGCAAAGCCACTGAGCTCCCACTTCCCCCATCACCCCTGCCTTTGGCATCCTCCAGAGCCCACGTGCTTCTGGCCAAGCTCCGTCTGGCCCGCAGCGCGCAGGAGCCTCCGTGTCTCCGTGTCTCCTGGCAGCTGGATTGCACCACCGGGTGATTCTGTGCCTCTAAACTGTTTAAACAACGTTAATGGCTTTTACAAATTCACTTTCCAAACAGCCCCAAGTGTAAAGCCAGCAGCAGCTGAGGCAGCATGCTGGGGCTTAGGCATGTTTAGATAAGAGTGGGTGCAGAGTAAGCTTCCAGAGTGCTCCACACGAGCTGCTCAAAAGCTGGGAACAGGGGACCTCTACATCTTACCTACATCTCCTGCACAGAGGTGGGGTAGGTGCCAGGCATCTACAGCAGGGCAGGATTGAAAGCCAGCAGAGCCAGAGGCTTTGAGGGATCTTATTTTGATTTATCTTGGCAGCATCTGTGGCAGGTGCTGTTGGAGAAAACAACAGCAGACCCAAGGGTATTCTCAGGTATGCAAAAAACAGTAATAAATAAAGTTGTGGTGGTTTGTTTTTTTCTTAATCAAAGGCTCAGCTGAGGGTGCTGAACATATGACAAAAGATCAGGTTTCAACACAGGGCAAATATCTGTCTTGCACCTGCCAAATTGAGGTAAAAATTGGAGGTGCCTGGTGTAGGGTTGTGCTCTCAGCCTTCAGTCAGGATGTGCCCCCGGCTCCTCAGCTGGTGAGGAGGAGGCTGAGAAACTCAGTGTGGCTGCTGGAGGGCAGGACCCAACCACAGGAACCTGAGGAGACTGCAGCCACAGGGATGCAAGTCATAGAAACATAGAATCATAGAATCATGGAGTCACAGAATGGTTTGGGTGGGAAGGGACCTTAAAGATCATCTAGTTCCAACCCCCCTGCACACACAGGAACACCTCCCACCAGATCAGGTTGCTCCAAGCCCCATCCAACCTGCCCTTCAACACTGCCAGGGATGGGGCAGCCACAGCTTCTCTGGGCAACCTGTGCCAGGCTCTCCCCACCCTCACAGCAAAGAATTACTTCCTAATATCTCAGTCTCCCCTCTTTCAGCTTAAAACCATGTCCCCTCATCTTATCACTCCAAGCCCTTGTCAAAAGCCCCTCCCCAGCTTTCCTGTAGCCCCTTCAGGCACTGGGAGGTGCTCTAAGGTCTCCCCGGAGCCTTTTCTTCTCCAGGCTCAACAATCCCAACTCTCTTATTGGGGTCCAGCCCTCTGATCATCTTTGTGGCCTCCTCTGGACTTGGTCCAATATCTCCATGTCCTTCCTGTGTTGGGGCCTCCAGAGCTGGACACTACACAGCAGGTGGGGTCTCACCAGAGCAGAGGGGCAGAGTTGAAAAGGCAGAGGCAGAAAAAATGGAACATTTCCACATTTCCACATCCAGACCTTTTCTGGATTCTGTCAGGAAGCTGTCAGGGAATACCAGAGCTCTCCATGCCCAGATGTATTTGTGCAGCCTCCCCAGTGCCTGGATGGGCTTTGTGCCTGCCAGGCAGGTCGTGCCATGTTCGTGACAGTCATAACAGCACCAGGCAGGATTATCTGTCCTGGTAGCAGCCCAGATGCCCCCAGGCTCACCCACTGCATTCACATAATGGCAGCTGTGCTCAAGAATCTCTCCTGTCCAAATAAAACCAGGCTGGGGCTACGTTTGTGCTTTGATTTACATCAGGATAAATCAGCTGTTCTGCCCCAGTGATCAGCTGTCTGCTGGCAAAGGAGAAGTGAGATCAGGTCAGCACAGAGCTTTGGAGTGTCTGCAGGAGAGATTTAATGTGACAGACAATAATGGCTCAACCTTCTACTTCAGAAACACAATTCCAAAGTAAAAGTAAGTTGGTGTTGCAACAAAGCAGATGATAAACCACTAAAACAAGCCAGTATAGGAAGGGGTGGACTTGCCAGTTCTTGATGCCTTGAGATCAAAACCAAAGGCTTCTCAAGCCAAACACAATTTATAGTGACTGAGATGCACGTCTGAACCACCCTACAGTGCAAAGCATGGAAGTACTGGAAGATTTGGGTTTCTCACCAAGGTTTGCAGCCAGTGTGGAGCCATCCTCACACTGATCCTGATGCCAGCTGAGAGAAAACCCAGCCATGACCAGAGAAGATCCAAACCTTAACCCAGTCCACGCTCCCAAAACAGTGTTCCTCATGTCCATCAGAACTGTGTCCCAGCATGAACCAGCAGCTCCTTCCCTCTGGGTCTGACCCTTTGATCATGCAGTGAGTGACACTGCCCTGAGGATCCACAGTGTTCCAAGAGCAAACTCTTGGGCTCAAAACTTGCTCTGCACGGACCTGAAATGACACAGACCTTGTGTGGTCCAAGGGCTGGTTCTGGTGGGACAGCACCACACTCAGGGCTGGACCCAGAGCTGGGTTTAGGCACCGTGTAGGGCATGGACTGATCCAGTTGAAGATGTTTGACTAGATGACCTGTAAAGGCCCCTTCCAACCCAAATTATTCTATGATTCTATGGCTCTATGACAGACTATGCCATCAAGCTGTTCCACATCTCACCTCCAATTGCAGTCCCACAACAAAATAGGAACAAGTCATCCAAAAAGCAAAATCTGGGGGAAATTACTTCACTTTGCCAGGCCAGTAGATCCTTCTCAAACACGTTTTTCAATCTGTGCACATCTGGAGTTAAAACAGATGGTGAATAAGAGCATCCAGAGTTCCATGTGGTGGCTGATCACTGCTCATCTACAGCATCTTTTCTTAATGGCTCGTGCCAGAATTTTTTTGGGCAATTTACTGAGCAATGATGCAAAAGCCTGAGGCTGCTGAAGTCAGAAGAAGGTTGGCCAAGGACTCTGAAGTTTTGCAATCTGGTTTTAGCCTGGATGGGGTGAGGGGGATCAAACAGCCAAGAGGATTTGGGAAGAGAGACAACTTCTCACCAGCACAGAAGAAAAATCAGTTGTTTGTTGCAATGGAGGTTGTGGGGACCCTACAGTGAACATGGGCCACAGGAGGATTCAGTGCCATGAGTTTAGGGCTGGCAAAGCTGGGGTCTCAAAGACAAGGCATGTGTAAAGGACAGGATGGAAATAAAAGGTGTGAAGAGAGGCTGTGCCCATTGATAATGCTGTCTCACGTGGCATATTCCTCCTGGCCCAGCAATAACCCATGTCCAACCCATGGTGATGGACCTACCACAACATGCTGCCTGGGATGGTTCTGCCCCATGACCCCCCAAGGGTCATGGGAAACCATATTGGTGACATGACTCACCCACTTTACCCAACTTCTCCTGATTAAGTAGTCCCTGCAAACCAATCAACACACACTCCAGCTTTCCTGAAGCCCAGAAAAGTGCCATCATTTCCCATCTGTACAGAGGTTGCTGGTTTGTTGAAGCAACCCTAGAGTGCTAACTGGTATCTCCAGCACCAAAGTGCTGCATTATAGAATCACAGAATCACAGAATGGTTTAGGTTGGGAGGGACCTTAAAGATCATCCAGCTCCAACCCCCTGCATGGGCAGGGACACCTCCCACCAACCCAGGTTGCTCCAAGCCCCATCCAACCTGCCCTTCAACACTGCCAGGGATGGGGCAGCCACAGCTTCCCTGGGCAACCTGGGCCAGGGTCTCCCCACCCTCACAGGGAAGAATTTCTTCCTAATGTCTAACTTAAATCTACCCTCTTCCTGTTTGAATCCATTCCCCCTTGTCCTACCACTGCCCTCTTTGGTGAAAAGTCCCTCCCCAGCTTTTCTGGAGCCCCTCCAGGCACTGGAAGGTGCTCTAAGGTCTCCCTGGAGCCTTCTCCTCTCCAGGCTGAACACCCCAACTCTCTCTGCCTGTCTCCAGAGCAGAGCTGCTCCAGCACATCTTCAGAAATGCCATTCCTGATAATTTCCAGATCTTTCTCCCAGCCAGTCCCTGCCCTGGTTGTCATGTCCAGGGACCCTGCCTCTCAGCTGCCCCCCTGGTTTTAGTCAGAACTTTTGCCTTTCCCCATCTTCTTTCTTTTCTCCCATTCTCCCCTATGGACCAGACATCTCCTGCAGCTGCTTAACCCTGATTAAGGTGTTGATTATGGCCTAGTTGCAGCCAAATCAGAATTTTTTGACCTCAAGTCGGGAGTTTTTTGATTTGGGGAAGTGTGAGTCTCTACCTATTCAAAAAATAAAGGCTGAGGATTTATTTAGGGAGGACATGTAACCAAATGCATTTAAAAAACAAACAAGCACAAAATAAAAACATAGAAAGAAATGCAGTAACTAAATCTCAGAGCCATGAAAAACTGACAGTTTTCACTGTCTGTGTCCTTGATGGGAAGATTTTCATGTGCCATGACAAGCTGCTTTCTCAGCAGCCCTTTCTAGCCCATCAGTTTCCAGACAGGACTATGTCAGTTCTGGCTACTGCAGCCAGCTTGGAAATGCTCCTTTTGCAGCCAAAGAAACTGCACCAGAGCAGATGAGACAGGGAATGGCAGTATCAGGAAGGCAATTCCCAGAAAAAAAAATCTTCTGGCAGATGAGAAGAAGATGGAAAGGAAAACTGTCCTGGACAGAAAAGCCTGTGGAGGAGAGACAAAATAATGCAGAGCTTCAGACACTCCAGCTCTCTCCAAACCACTGATTCTCCTGAATATAAAAACAAAACAAGGAACATGAGGGGACAAACCAGTTTGGGGTAGGAAGGAGTTGGTCAGAGTTTCTGGAAAGAGAAAAAAACAGCAGTTTCCAACCAGGTTGGACAGGAGAGGAACATCCAGCAAGTGAGCACACCAGCCCAGCAGGGCAGGGAGTCATTGAAGAGTTGGGGTTGAAGAGAAGGGATTGTCCCCATCCCTTCCTTCCCACCTGATGGGGGGTACAGCACCCACAGCCCCTCTGGGGGAGGGGACCATTGCCAACAGTGCACAGGGACAGAGCAGTCAGAGCCAGAGGAAAAAAATGGACCCTGCTGGTTGCTGATCCAAAGGGTAAAACGAGCTGAGTTGTTTTTTACTATTTCTTGTTGATCCTTTTTCTTTTTTTGGCACCTCCAACATTTTCCACTGCCACAGCTTTGAGCTGTGTTCATCCCAACTCCTTTCCAGCAGGATAAGCCTTTCTCCTTCTCCATGCTGAGCCAGCTGGTCTGAATCTCCAGGGGGCTGGAAAGGGGTGGAAGATACTGAGGAAGTCCCCAAGGTCCTGGTTCCACAGTCACATTCCTGGAAGGAAGGGAGATGTTTAGCCAGCGTGATCCCTGTTTGCAGGTTTCATAGCTGCAGGTGCAGTTTCAGGGGGTTGGCTCTGAAGCCCCGGGTGTGATTTCAAATCCAACAGTCCCTGCTGCCTCCCTGCACTGCTGCTCCTTTTCCATGTCCCTGGCAGGTGAACAAGGAGGAGATGGGGAAGGGTCTGGAAGGGATGACTTATGAGGAGCTGCTGAGGTCACTTGGATTATTCAGCTTGGAGAAGAGGAGGCTGAGGGGTGACCTCACTGCAGCCTGTGGCTTCCTCACCAGGGGAAGAGATGGGGCAGGTCCTGATCTTTTCTCTCCTATGACCAATGACAGGAACGAGGGAAATGGCAGGAAGCTGAATCAGGGGAGGTTTAGGTTGGGTATCAGGACAAGGTTTTTCCCCCAGAGGGTGGTTGAGCACTGGAACAAGCTCCCCAGGGAAGTGGTCACAGCACCAAGCCTGCCTGAGTTCAAGAAGCCTTTGGATGATGCTCTCAGGCACACGGTGTGATTCTTGGGGTGCCCTACACAGGGACAGGAGTTGGACTCGATGATCCTGATGGGTCCCTTCCAGCTCAGCATATTTTTGACTCTATGATTCTATGGCACATACTCTCCTGGGCCTTGGGTGATTATTGCTTTAGCTGCTCACATTGAATGGCCACACGTTCCCACTGACATTTATTTCAGATGACTTCCGTTTCTTCATCAAATGATCACGTCTCTCTTTATGGCAAATGTTGGTGCTTTAGGTATCAAGCTCTGCTGCTTGTTCTATATGGGAAAGATTGGTTGAAGTGGGGTTTCAAAATGCAGATTGAATTGATGGGCTGGAAGAACATCTTGGTTTGGAAGCACCATGAAAACATCATCTCAGGTTTCGGCAAGCTGAAAGTTAGGAATGAATTCCACACCAGGATTCTTCAGGCTGGACAAAAAAAAGATGAGTAATAGGAGGGGTGACAGAGATTTATAAAACCATAGAAGGCACAGAAAGAGTACAGAGACTTCATGGTCTCTTTTAATGCAAAATCTAGGCCTTTAATCAAATCAACACAAGGAAGCTCCAGAGCAAATGCAAGTTCTTCATGTCATGTGTGGTCAAAACGTGCAGATCCTTGCCATAAGGTCTTGTGGGTGCAAACAATTGCACAAGTCAACAGGACAGTAGGTGATGAAGAAAAATACTAAATATGTAAAAGCAACATGCAACTCAGAGGACCTTTGATGCACAAGTATTGGAGACAGGGAGAGCACCTGGAGGAAAAATGTCCTGCCTGTTCACTCTGTTCTTATACACACAGACCAAAACGTTTCAACTCCCCTGTAAGAACAGAGGTGACACCCAAACACCCATAAAGCAACTTGAAAATGCCCCTGCTCCTGTGATTTTAATCAGATTAACCCAAAGGCTGTGCAAAATAACTCTGCCAGTTTGTTCCCTCTGATGATTCCCAGTTCAGACAGGCCAAGGGGGAATGGCTTGAACTGGAAGAGAGCAGATTTAGGTTAGACATTGGGAAGAAACTTCTCAGTGTGAGGAGGGTGAGACACTGGCCCAGGCTGCCCAGAGAAGCTGTGGCTGCCCCATCCCTGGAAGTATCCAAGGGCAGCTTGGATGGGGCTTGGAGCAACCTGGTCTGATGGGAGGTGTCCCTGCCCAGGCAGGGGGGTTGGAACTAGATGATCTTTAAGACCCCTTCCAACCCAAACCATTCTGTGATTCTCCGGTAACAAAAGGATGAGTGGAGCAAAAATCCCTCTCCACTGTCATCACTGTTTCCGTGGGATGCTGTCAGGAAGCAGCAATTTGACTGCAGGTGACAGTGTACGTTCCAAGATACAATTAATAATCTTTCTTGGCCACAAGGTGCACATGTAATAAGGAACCTTCTTGATGTTTCACCACGAAACAAACACCCAGATGTCCCTGATGCTGCTTTGATCCAGGGGAATGAACCAGAGACTGCAGAAGTCCCTGCTGACCTGCATTGTCCTGTCACTCTGTGATCTGGGCCACCTTTGCAGCTGTGCAGGGGTTGTTGCACTGGCCGTGGGTCCGTCCAGCCCTGCAGGGTTAAACCCACAGCAGCACCACACGACGTTCTGCTGTCACCAAACACACCCCATGAGCCTGTGTTTAAGTCACCTGTCAGATCACATTTAGGTCCCTGGGATGTTCATGTACAATTTCCTGGCACAGACACAGCCTTTGCATCCTCTCAGCTGCAGCCGTGGTGGGACAGGTGAAGCCAAACAGCCACAAGGCTGAGCTCCAGTGGCACCGAGGTGTTGGACAAGGTCCCCAGTGTTCCTTATTGCCTACAGCTCTCTGGACATGGAGAAGATCATGTTTTCCACCTGATCCAGCCCTGTTGCTGATGGTCCTGAGCATCAACAACCACTCAGCATCCATTAAATTCCCAGTCCCACCCCAAGCAAGTGTCTCTCCAGCTCCGTGCCCTCGAGTTCAGCCTCGCCTCAGGGGAATGGCAGCACAACTTGGCTTCAACCAAAATTAACTGTCCTGGCACGGGTCCCTCTTTTTCAAGATACAGCTTTAAAATAGTAAGGGGTGTTTTTCCCCTTTTCTTGCTGTTACAGACAGCCTGGGCTCCATTTTGAGCTCTTCAGAGATTGTCACCTACAACACCAGAGTGACCCCAGAGCACCCGTCTATTTGTTTTCTCATGAGAGGCAATTATGCAGCTGATGGAGATTTATAAGTTGAAAACAGACAAGGTTTTTCCATGGCTTGTAAACTCATGGAAAAATCAGAGGGACAAAGACAGCTTGGGGCTTCGTAGCTGTAAAACAACACTCAGGCCATCTGATTATAAGTGCTTTAGACCTTGTATCAATATTGTTCTTCCATTGGGGGGGGTAGGAAGAAGGACTCAACTGCCCCAACAGCAGGAGAAATCTTTTGGAAACAATAACAAAACCACAGGACTAGGTAATCCCTGCTAATAAAAATAAAACTGCAGCTCAGATCGGGTGTACAAGATGGAATCAGGCAAATTTATTCTGATGGTGCTGAGACCACAGGGATATCGCAGTGGTCGCAGAAGTATTTTGGAAGCTCCCCAAGCTCATCCTTTTGTCGTCTTATCTTTCCTCTTTTAATTTGAAGGCATCGAGCCCCGGGTGCTCTAATCCAGCTTGGATCTCCTGCTCAGTTCCTCCTGTTATTTTAACTTTAGTCACAGCAATCCTTTGAAAAAGTGCCCTGTTCCCACTGCCTGGGAGCTATGGGAAAAAGCTATCTTGGTCCTACCAGGAATGTTCCTCGCCTCTGCCCTGTGGTTTTGCTGCCTTCAGAGGAACTGGTGTCACGAAGCACCAGAACAAGCCACGGTGTTCCCTCAGAAGAGCTGGGGAAAGAGGAGGGAAAAGTGGATCAGGCTGCTTTGTCATTTTGCTTCTTAGAGTTGGGGGAAAGTTGGAGAGAACCTGAGTTCGGTTGTTGTGGGGTTTTTTTCCCTGCTTCTTGGGGATGGGAATGTTTAAGAGTGGTGGGAAGTTTAGGATAATGTGCAGGAGGGCTTTGGAAAAAGCCATGTCCTGTGAGCAGCTGGAGGCCAAGTGAGATGCTGGAGAACATTTCACACAGTGCTAGGGGCCTGCACATCTGCAACTGAGTCAAGGCCCTTCTGCAAGTTAGCTCTCCACAGAGTACAATGGAAATCAGGCACCTAGTGCACATGGACACGGAGATTCCTACCTGTCTGGGTGTCCATCCTGAGCTAAATGCCAGCCTGGAGCTGGTGAGACATTCCCACCCACATGGCCAAAAGGTTTCATGGGTGTGAGGACCACAGAAATTATACAACAAGGGTTGGATGGGGAAGAGCAGGTTTTGTAGCTTGGGTTTGTTGCAGGACCTACTTGGCACCTCAAAGTTCATCTTTCAATACAAAGGTTCAGTTCCTTTGAATGTGGAAGAGCTGAAGTGAGAGAAGAGGAACCCAGTGGGCATGATGTGACTTGCCTCCCAGTCAGGAGGGTGTTAAGCTGGAGGACACCTAATAGTGAACAGATATATCTGGCATCCCCTGAAAAGACCCCCCTACCCATGGAAAATTAGAGTATCCTGCCCCAGATTCCTTGATGGAGCTACAGGAAGTGATGAAGAGGAACATGCTGAGACATCAGGACATCCAGTCTCAGAGGATGAGTCTGTTCATTAGTTCAGGCTTTGTAAACATGGCCAAAATCTACCTTCCATGTCCAAAGCACTGTCTGCCTTTACTCATGCCACTGTCCTCCATCCCACAGCCTCTGCAGGCTCCAACCAATGCCCACATGACATACCAGGGTGTCTGAGAGGTCCATCTGAGGATGGGAGGTTTGAACCCTCAGGAGCTACAGGAGGGCCATCACCTTCTGAACCTATCAATAGTCAAGATTCCCATTATCAACAGGCAATATACCATTAAATGTCCCTTTTTAGGCAACTGGTGCCTTACCACACCTGACCATCTTCTCATACCCTCAAACCCAGTGTTTCCATCTGATTGGCAGGTTCACCTTGTGACACCTGGCTGTTCAGAATCCAGAAGTGGGCAGATTTTACTTCCCTTGGTGTCCATAGGAAAATTCTCACTGACCTCAGAGGGGAGGGTCAGAAGTCACAGCCCTTGGCGTGGGGGAATGCACAGATGATGAGGAGGGAAATCATAGAGAACAGCTCACCCAAAGCTCCCCCAGGTCTCTCTCATGACCTTCTTCACCTCAGCCTCATCCTCAAGCACACAGGCCTTCATCCACCAGTGAAAATGCCAGGGACATTGCACTTGGAACCTGATGTGCCTCCCCCAAATACCTTCAGCTGTGCAAAACAAGGTTGGCTCCAGTCTGGAAACATGAGCCACTCTGAGTTGAGCTCCTGCCCCACCAGCTGTGATGGGATAAAGCTGGTTCATCCTTTCACAAGGATGCTGGGCCAGCTGCCAAGCCTGCCTGTGGGGAAGCCACCCAAACCTGACTCACCCTCAAGTGATTCAGATTGTTCCCATTAGGACTTTGGAAAAGGTTATCACTCTTCTTCCTTCAGGCCAGAGCAGGATTGATGGATGGAGGGAAAAGGCAATAGGAACCACACTTGGCCTCCTTCAGACAACTTCATCTGTGGAGGGCGGATAGAGATGTGTGATTCAGGACTTGCTAGGGGCTGGTCCTCCACAGAAATCCATTTTCCACACACAAAATTAAAGGTTTTGTGGTGTCTTGACTGCCTCAGGAGATGGCCTCAGGCTAGCCAAGCACCTCAACTCTGCCAAACTGGGTCCCCGTAAGAAGAAAAGCAAGTGGTGAGTCAAGGACTTGGCTGGCTGCCCTTGCAGCATCGCTGCAGCAAAGGCACTGGCCAGAGCACAAAACCCAGCCAAAGAAACAGCATGTCCAGTGCAAGCACAGATCATGAACCTGATCTCCTACCCTGGGTGGCTCTTTCTTCTCCCAATCCCGGCCTTTGTGTTCTGTGACTTGGGCAGTGTAGCTTGAGCACTTGCCAGTGAAGAGAGAGGCAAAAATGTCCTTAAATACCTCAGTCTTCTCCATATCTCAGGGAACTAACTAGGTTTCCTGTTTCCTTCTGGAGAGGACCCGCATTTTCCCTACTCATCTTTTATCACCCAAGTACCTGTAGAAGATTTTCTTGTTCTCTTCTTTATTTGTTTTTCCTTCCTGCCTTTTGTACCTGTTCAAAAGACAACCCAGCAGCTGCTTCCATTCTTTAGTGACCCCATCAGATCCCATGTAGTTCACTTTGCTGTGATGGGCTTCTGTATTTAAGTCCTGTACTGCTTTTCTTGTAATTATTGACAGTTGTGCCCCATTGTCAATAAGAAAGTTTGCACAGACCTTCTTTGGGCTGGAGCAGCTCTGCTCTGGAGACAGGCTGGGAGAGTTGGGGTGTTCAGCCTGGAGAAGAGAAGGCTCCAGGGAGACCTTAGAGCACCTTCCAGTGCCTGAAGGGGCTCCAGAGAAGCTGGGGAGGGGCTTTTCACCAGAGATAGGCAGTGATAGGACAAGGAGTAATGGTTTTAAACTGGAAGAGGGGAGATTTAGGTTAGACATTAGGAGGAAATTCTTTCTTGTAAGGGTGGTGAGACACAGGCCCAGGTTGCCCAGGGAAGCTGTGGCTGCCCCATCCCTGGCAGTGTTGAAGGGCAGGTTGGATGGGGCTTGGAGCAGCCTGGGCTGGTGGGAGGTGTCCCTGCCCATGCAGGGGGTTGGAACTAGATGATCTTTAAGGTCCCTTCCAGCCCAAACCATTATGCCATTCTATGATTCTATTGGGATCACAATGACAAGTCCCTTGCATTTATCTATGAGCCATTGTGAAACTAACATTCACTGAGCAGGGTGGCTCATTTTTCTGCTTGGGGAAGTAGTTTTTTTGCCTGTTGCTTCCTCATTTAAGAGGATTCTGTTGTCCCCCCGTGGGGGAAACTTGCAACACATATTCTGTCTCAGATTCCTCTGGATGCCTGGAATATTTCTCTTGTACGGCTTGATGTGGAGGCAGGGCAGGTTCAGATTGGTTATTAGGAAGAATTTCTATACTGAAAAAGTGATAAGGCACTGGAACAGGCTGCCCAGGGAGGTGATGGAGTCACCGTCCTTGGAGGTGTTCAAGAAACATGTAGATGTGGCACTTCAGGGCATGGTCTTATGGCTGAGGTTGTGGAGGTTTTCCTGGGTGTTCTTTGGTCGAGTGTGTGTGGTTGGTTGTGTTTGTTTGTTGGGGGTTTTTTGTGCTGGTGGTTGGACTCAAGGATCTCAGAGGTCCTTTCCAACCACGACAGTTGTGATTTTGCCAACTCAGTGAGAGACCATGGGACAGTTTGCACAGTAGTACAAATATTGCCCTTTCCCTCATTTGCAGTTTCTCTTTTAATCCATGGTGGAACAGGTCTGGGTTCTGGGGCACAATCACCATCATCTGCTGATTCATCATTGTCATTGTCATCCCAGAGGTCCCTGTCCCAAGTGCCAGGATCCACACAGCCCATTATTTTTCAGATCTGCTCAGCTGAGAGCAGGGGCAGCACTGGGTGTGTCCTCAGTTTCTCTTGGTACTCTTTCAAAAGTCAGGGATGCCTGAACTATTTCACTTTCTGATTTCAAAGCAGTTTATTCTACACCTGCAGATTTTAATATTTTTTTTCTAGGGAAGGCAACTGTCTAATTTCTTTTGTGCATGCAAGGTAAGCAAGCCCCCAGTGTGACACAAACCATGGCTTTTAACTTCTCCTGATTGCATCTTTTGTGCCTTCCTAAGTACCTTCATTCCATCTCTTACAGCCTGTAGCTCATGCCAGTTATTTTGGGCCCCTGCCATTCCAGGGGAGCAGTTCTGCAGCACCTGCACAAATCTCTCCCAGTTTATTGCTGAGAAATTACTTCCCAGCTCACTGACACCAACCCTGCCCCGTTGGCTGGCCCAACACTGGATCCAGGACTGGTGTAGAATCACCTCCTGCAACCTGCTGGCCATGCTTCTTTTGATGCAGCCCAGAACATGGCTGGTTTACTGGGCTGCAGGTGCACACTGCTGGCTCATGGAGCAGAGAAGACACGAAAAGCAGGTCATGGCAAATACAATCTAAATGGGAGGGCATGCTTATGTCATCATGTCCCACCCAAAGTGGTCAGAAGTAACCTTGGAAAACCTCAGAACCAGAGGCCATTTCTGATATCAGCAGAGAGCTGGTGCACAACCCACATTTACTGATCAACACTTGACATGGCTTTGCCTCAGAGCTCTGCTGGCAGCCAAAGATAATTAACAGCATCACTTTCCTGTTAATCTGTGGCCCACACAACCATTGGGCACATGGAAGCAAAACAATATGTTGCTGAGATCTACGTTGTGTGTGTCCCCTTTTCACATCCACTGTCCTTTGCCCAAAGCTCCCCAGGCCATCAATAGGAACTAATCAATAACAGGCCTGGAGTCACTTCCAGGAATGAAGTGTGTGCCTGTTTCTAGTAAACTCCTAAAAGCAAAGACCTTGGCCTCGTTGCTCAAGCAGGCAGAAAGGCTTCCTAGGGTGCAAATTAACAAGCTACAAAGCATGCCATCAAACAAGCTATCCCATCAGCATGTTCCTGCTTCCTTTTGTGCTAACACATCTTCCTGATGGGCTTGAGGCTGAAGGCAGCTTGATGGAAACCCCCAGTTACGTAAATAGATGGAAGGAGCTTGGCTCTCTCTCCTCAGAGCTTACACAACACAGCCCCTCCAGCAGGCTGGTACAACGGAGCAGATGGTGATGTTAGAGGCCAAGTGCACATCAGGAAAGAAGCATTTTCTGAGCTCAGAAGGCTAATGACTCAAGGGTCTGTGTGTTCTACCAACAACTGACTGAGGGGAGCACTGTGATCATTGCCAACCAACATGCTGCTGCAGCAAGGACCACCATGACCTTCCTAGCACACGAGCTCCCACTCTGCTTTTGTGCAGACAGGCTGGTCAGGGAACTGGCCCAGCATGGGATTAAGCCATGTTTCATTTTTTCCAAGACCCTGTCACGTCAGTTCACTGAGGCAGTTCCCACAAAGAGACATTTACCCAGTGCAGATAGGGCAGGAGAAAGGTGTGGCTTGGTGGGAGGCTGCAATGACTGCAGAGCTCTGACCAAAGCAGAGGAAACCAAGAGTTTCTCATCCTCAGGCATGACTTCTGCTCACCTGTAGACAATAGAGGCAATTTCAGAGAGGGTGGATGTCTGACTCTGCAGGGTCACACAGCATCCTCTCTTGGCAACCTGCTCCATCCATTTCAGAGCAAGGTCCTGCTGCTCAGCTCAAAAAAAAAACAGCAAAAGTGGGTTCTGCCAGGTTTTATCTGGAGGATGTGGCCTCCAGCCTGGAGAACAATGACTTGAGAGTGGTAACTTTGGCACTACCAGCAGACCTTTTTGACCTTCTGTGTTTATATCCTTATTTGCTCCATGCCAGAGCAGACATGAGAAAACCCAACATTTGCATCCTCTTCTAGGCGCCTTTGTACCATCAGAGGACACTTTGCATGATTCAGAATCAGGCTCAGAAGTGAATTTGTCTCCAGGATTGTATCACTTGCACACACCACAGAGCATGTTAGTGGTTTGGGCATGTTCATACAAGACCTTTACAGACCATTTAAAATGGTAGTGCAGGGACAGCCCAGAAAGCTTCCTTTCCAGGGAACACCACTGTCACCCCTTGATCTGGGTGTAAACAAGGTTACTCAGTAGCTGCACATATCCCTGCTCATGGGTGGAGGAGCAACCACCCACGAGCAACCTGATGCTTATGCAGAAGATTGATCAAAATCACCTGAGCTCCAGCTCAGGTTTTGGTTGGTTGGTTGTTTTTTTTCACAAATTGTTCTGTGAAACTCTTCTACCCAAAATGACTATTCTGGAGAAGTCAAGGAGAAGCTGCTGCACCTCGTGTGGAGTCATATGACAGCTCCTGTATCCATGTCACAATACACAGAACCATAGGATGGTTTGGGTTGGAAGGGATCTTACAGATCATCCAGTTCCAACCACCCTACATGGGCAGGAACACCTCCCACTAGACCAGGTTAACCTAACTCAACGAAGCCCACCACTAAACCATTTCCATCAGCACCACATTTACATGCCTTTTAAATACCTCCAGGGTGATTCAACCACTTCCCTGGGCAGCCTGTTCCAGTGTTTGACAACCCATTCCATGAATAAGTGTCCTCTAATATCCAGTCTAAACCTTTCCTGGTGCAACTTGAGGCACTTTCCTCTTGTCCTGTTACTTGGGAGAAGAGACCAACACCCACCTCCCCCCAACCTCCTTTCAGGTATCTGTGGAGAGCAGGAGCAGCCAAGGTGCAAGGGCACCAATGGCCAGCTTTGCACTGAGCTGGTGCTCCCATGGAACACAGCTCATCCTCACTCTTGGCACAGCTGGGAAGAGCTCTCTGCACAGCAGCCCAGCTGCTGCTTGGAATCCACCCCCTTGCTCTCCAAGGATGGGAGCAGGTGGTTCCCTCAAGAACTTGACCTCCTCCATCAAAGGTTAAACCATGGAAAATTCCCAAGCACCAGATGATCTGCCACGTGCAAATGGGGCTGTTAGTTGTGATCATCCTTCTCTGACCAATCGAACCTCTATTTGTCCTGCTGACTGATGGAAAGTTAAGCCTTAAGAGCTCTGAAGGTTGGGCCACTGAGCCTTAAAGCCACTGTGCTTTGCCAGTTTGTCTGAGACACTCTGAGCAGTACAGAACCTTGTTGTTGCATTTTTGTTTTTATTTTTAACCTTAATTTTAGCCAGAATGGAAGAGCAAGCTGATGGAAGAAATGTAGCAAGAGTATTTGAAATGGGCATGGAATTTTACACAGGATGGAGCTCCCACAAATAGCTCCAAAACAGAATGCTTTAAAAGATTTAAAATAACTGATTTTATTGGTGTTAGAAGGGAGATTTCTCAGGGCCCTGTTTACTGTGTCAAGGCTGGAAGGGAGGGAACATGGATTTCCTACACAACAGAAAGCAGGAGCTGGGCTGTGACTTGGCCTGGCAGCACATGAGACCAGGCTCTCCACCACACACTCTGTTTAGATGGTGGCATTGCAGTCCTGCAGGTTCTTACAGTAAAATGCTCCTGTAGATCTAGATGAAAGACTCTTGGAGGTCTGCTCAGATCACAGGTTTATTGGTTTTAGAAGAGGAAGGGTACATATGTAGATTAGGTGAAATCTGCTTGGTCATTGAGAAAGGGGGAGGGAATCCAGGTTACTGCTGCCATGTATTCATTCTGTGAGTAAAATGAATTCTCATCTCCCTGGGTCTGACCTGATCTCTCAACTTCTGCAATAAAGGGAAAGGAAAAGCTCCCAGCAACATGAGGCCAGCCCAAGTTCCCTCTCTCCTTACACTGAAGCCCCTTCACAGGGGTCTGAGCAGCAAAGCAAGGAAATTGCAGCCTCTGAATGCAACCTTCAGCTCAGGAGAAAGTGCACTTGGGGAAATAATAACCCCTGGCAGAGGTGAGCCATTATGTCTTTATGAGCCATTGTTATTGAGAGATCAGCTCTGATTCACAAATATCTGCTTTTGCAGGGAAAGAAGAAGAAACACATTTGAAAACACAGAATCATAGAATCACAGAATGGTTTGGGTTGGAAGGGACCTTAAAGATCATCTAGTTCCAACCCCCCTGCCATGGGCAGGGACACCTCCCACCAGACCAGGCTGCTCCAAGCCCCATCCAACCTGCCCTTCAACACTGCCAGGGATGGGGCAGCCACAGCTTCTCTGGGCAACCTGGGCCAGGGTCTCACCACCCTCACAGGGAAGAATTTCTTCCTAATGTCTCACCTCCCTTCTTCCAGTTTAAAGCCATTCCCCCCTCATCCTATCACTCCGTGCCCTTGTAAAAAGTTCCTCTCTTGTAGCCCCTTCAGGCACTGGAAGCTGCTCTAAGGTCTCCCCAGAGCCTTCTCTTCTCCAGGCTGGACAACCAAACAGCTCCAACTGTGCTCACAAGGATTTTGAGAGTGATGTGTCCTCCTGTGATGGGTGAGGATTTTTTTGGCTGCACAAAGTGCTGAACCCTCGGACTCCTCCTCTGCATGTTTCCTTCTGGAAAGTTCTCTGCTGTGTCTGGAGTGAGGTAGGTGTGCCTTGCCTGCTGAGGCAGTTTGGAAGCAGCTGTTGGAGAGGAGAGATCCCACCCTCCTCTTGCTCTCTCCAGGATACCATGAATGTTCATGTCTCCAAAGCACAGAGCCATCCTCCTGCAGCTTTCAAGAACCACCTTCTCTCCCAGCACTGGGAACTGCAGGGAATATTTTCTTCCACCCTAGAAACTTCCTCAGGGATGTGCTGAGCTAAAAACCACGTTGCCCCTGCTGCTCTGTCCTCCCCTACACAGTGTGGGCTTGGAAAGCCAGGGGAACAGCTGATCTGGAAAAGGGTTCCCAGCAGCTTGAAGCCTGACACTGCCTGGGGTCCCTGCCCTGGGAGAAGGGGAAAGCTGGGGAAAGGAGCATCTTGCTTGGAGCCATGAGCACTGTGCACCAGGACATCTCCAAGGCAAGAAGCAGCCAAGTCTACCCTGCAGAGCCTGGAGAGCTGCCATCCAGCTTTGAAGAAGAGAGCATCACACAGGCTGCAGCCACCCAGTAGAGGACCTGTGGCACCTCATCTCCATGGAAGGTTTGAGACCCTGCAGCCTCCCTAGCTCCCACCTCAAGAACAGATGTTTCAAACTGTGGTCCTAAACCTCTCCTCCATGAGCTATGCTGGAGCCCAGTGTATCTAGGGAGGTTTTGCCAATCACAGAATCACAGAATCAAAGAATGATGGGGGTTGGAAGGGACCTCTGGAGTCCAATCCCTCTCTCTACTAGAGCAGGATCCCCTGGAGCAGATCACACAGGAACACATCCAGGTGGGTTTTGAATGTCTCCAGGGATGAAGATTCCACAACCCCCCTGGGCAGCCTGTTCCAGTGCTCTGTTACCCACAGAGGTAACAATCTTTTTTTCACTGGGAGCCTGAAGACACTTTCTCAAGCCTAGAAGTGCCTGTGTTTCCACATCTGATCTGCTCACCAGCCCCATCTCAGCATTGAGCCTTGCTCAGGTCAGTGGCAGCTCAGCCCAGGAGGCACCTCAGCACCACCAGCCCCTACATAAGAGCAACCAAAAGATGAAAATCTGCTTATTCAGATATTTTTTTTATCCAATAGCTTGAAAAACTCACTCAAAATAGGTACAAATCTCCCATCTGAAGTCCCTCCTGCACACAGGAGGGGTCCAAATCCACATCACCCAACTCTCCATTACCAAGTTAAAATATCCAGGGATGGGGACCTCGTGTTCACCTCTCTAGAAGATCTTCCAGTTTCCACTAGGACTCCCTGTATAGAGAGTGCACATCATTGTGCATCTACAGAGCCAGGCTCATGGAAGAGATGCCATGGCAGTGCCCACTCTAATGAACATGGAGATCTTTCCCAGAAACACCAGATCCTGGATATACTGCTTCAGGGCTAACAGAGCAAGGGCTGCAGTGGATGTCTCCAGCAAGAGCTTCCTGACTATGAGGCATGACAGAGGAGAGACTTCAAATCTCAGCCACCCTTGGGTTTCATCACCATCTACTCATCAAGGAATGCTTAGGTTTTCCATTCAAATGGAGAGCTCTGCATGGGTGGCTGTTAAGTCCCTTCAGTCAGTTGTATTTTGCACAGTGGTTGGTGGATCTCATTCCCCAGACATTTCTAAGAGCCCTGGCCAGGACATGCCACAATTCCCTTTCAAACCAACACCTTCATGATCAAAAGGACCCCTTGAACAACACTTCATGTCCTCCAAAAGCTGAGAAAGGCTGTAAAAATCCCTGGAAGTTAAACAAAGGGTTAATATTCCTGCTACCTAGGAGGTTATCACAAAAATGGGACTCCTGCCCAGGCTTATGGGCACAGTTCCACTGTGATGGTTTCTTCTGAACTAGCTGGTCTGCCTTCTTCTGTTCAAGAGGTCCATTTGTAGTAAAAATCTATAAATAGTCTGATAGGTTAGGAGAAGAAATGAAAAAGGGCCACTGCTGGGTCATTTAATGTATAGACAAATGCACGTTCACTTCGTCGGCCACGTAAACCTCAACTGTTCAAGTTTATCATTCACTGCCAAAAAAGCTATTACAGCAGCTTGAGGTTTCAGAGACAGTTTTATTCCTGTTTCTGACTGACCTTTGGAGGGATTTTTCAACTCGGAAAAAGAAGAAAAAAAAAAAAAACACCACCAAAACGAAACGAAACCAAACACAACAGCCCCTCACAAGTTTTATGTGCTCTGAAACGGAGCTCAGCAGGTTCAACACATTTCTAAGTATAGACACTGTGATTTACTAGGACCTCTTTTTTTCTGGTTTTTATAAGACTCTGTCTTTCTTCAGCCATGTGCAGTGTATTGGTTCTGACAAGGACACCGGGAATCTTTGAGGCTTTAGCTTTATTTATGGTGCAGAGTGTGTGATCCAATAGCCAAGAAACTGGACTTATTACTTGGCTCTGCTGTGGACATGCTGAACAACCTGAGTGCTCCCTTCCTGTGTCTCTTCTCTCTGGTGATGGTACGCTGGGGTCAGAAACTATTTGTTCACTACTGGATTTTAAATGAACCAGTAGAGCCCAGTCATTCTGGTGGCACCAGGTGATGCTTCCTTGTCAATAATCCCTGTTCCCTGCAAGGTTTTATTACTAGTTTCTGAGGTTACATCAGTGTCACCTGGTGGCTGGGGCTGTTGATGAGTGCTGGTGCCTGGGTTCATTCAGACTTATCTCAATGCTTGCTCCCAGGAGCTTACAGTGAACCATTTGCATCAAGGTGTCATACAGATGGTCTAAGAATGGGTTTGTTGAGTACTTTTGTTGAGAACTGGACAAATGTCTAATGAAAAGGTGATCCATGACCTGGAGAGCACACAGGTTGAAGTGCTGTTGTGAAACACCACTGGAGCAATCTCCACATTACCTGAGGCTCTAACATCCAAGTGCTCACGTGTTTGCATCACGCTCCTCAAGTCAATGAGCACGCACAAACCAAGTAGAAAGCTATCAGCATTTAAGGAATTAAAGCCTCGAGTTGGATTTCCTGGAAGTTGTTTGGCCAAGTAAAGGAATCTAGATTTGCTCCTAGCCAGAAAGAAGCCCCAAACATAGGGCTGTGAGTAATTAGCTGTGAATCATTCAGCACTAATGAACGCACTTGCAGGTTCCACTTTCTGGGAGTGTTCTCCAAATCCTTCACAAGCTTCAACCCTTTACATATCCCTGAAAACATGTCAATGCAACATATCTGCTGCACAGGCCCAGGGGATCGATGTGCAGCAAAAAATCCCAGGATAAAATCTGAGCCTTAATCTGACAGAGCAAGATCTCCACAGGAGACAAGTAGAATCATAGAATGGTTTGGGTTGGAAGGGACCTTAAAGATCATCTAGTTCCAACCCCCTGCATGGGCAGGGACACCTCCCACCAGCCCAGGTTGCTCCAAGCCCCATCCAACCTGCCCTTGAACACTGCCAGGGATGGGGCAGCCACAGCTTCCCTGGGCAACCTGGGCCAGGCTCTCACCACCCTCACTGCAAAGGATTTCTTTCTAATGTCTCACCTAAACCTCCCTTCTTTCTGATTGAAACCCCTCATTGAATTCTCCTTCATCTTATAACTCCAAGCCTTTCTCAGAAGTCCCTCCCCAGCTTTCCTGGAGCCCCTTCAGGCACTGGAAGGTGCTCTAAGGTCTCCCTGGAGCCTTCTCTTCTCCAGGCTGACCAGCCCCAACTCTCTCGGCCTGTTTCTATAGCAAAGGTGCCCCAGCCCCCTGATCATCTTTGTGCCCTCCTCCGGACTCATTCCAACAACTTCATGTCCTGTTGGAGGCTCCAGAACTGGACACAGCACCACAGGTGGGGTCTCACCAGAGAGGAGTAGAGGGGGAGATTCACCCCCCCTAGACCCATTGAACCAGCACCCACATACAAACATCTGACAAAGGTGGGGGAAGGCAGGGCTCGTGCTCCCAGTCAGGGTACTGGTGCAGGTGGAAAAGCAGCTCTACGTGCAGATGTGAGGGTCAGGCCTCCATCCAACCCAGGTCCAAGCGATGATACACACCTAGGGTCAGCGTGCTCCCCCTAAGCACCCCTGCTTTCACCACAAACCCCCTCAAGCCTCCCACCACTGGTTGCCCACACCAGGCTGACAGTACATCCTACCCTTCTGCAGAACACAAAACATAACCTGGTTCACTGCAGGGAGAACAATACAAGGTGCATGTGGAGACATATTGCAGGCCTTGCCTGGTGCTCTGTGGTGGAAGGCTGCTGATAGTTTCTTAGGTGAGAGTGAAACCATCCCATACACCCCTCATCCAGTTAAACTGAGTATTTTTGTACCTGTAGATTAGAATGAGACTTCACCACCGTTCAGAATCTTGAATTACTAGAAATGGTAGATACCTGAGAGTTTCACCTAAACCGTAAATGACAATACAAAGCCATGAAACACAAAAAAAACTCATCCCCAGCTCATCCTCACTCCTCTCCCTTCCCCACCCCTGAAGACACCCTTTTGACCAAAACGAGCCGTGAAGGCTCGAAGAGACACTGACGTCAACGTAAAAGTAAACCAAAAGGGGTCTGGTTCCTGTATCCTCCCAGAGCTGGGCTGAGGGCTGGGGAGCCAGCAGGCTCTGGTCGCTGGGTCGAGGAATCTGGGAGCGGGCTCAGGGAGCAGCAGCTGAGCTTTCTCATCCCGGCTGTGTGAGTACCGGCGTTCCTGGGGCTGGGAGCCAGCGGGGAGAGGGAGGGAGGGAGAGCCACCAGCTGCAGCTGGAGAAGGCAGGGTTCTCCAGGCCTGGCTGGGATGAGGGTTTGGAGGGATTGCAGGTTGGAGAGCAGAGTCCTCGCAAGCCGAGGCGAGAGCCAAGCACGTGGGTCTGGATGTGGTTTGGATCCACGCGGGTGGGAACGGCTCTGGAGAGGAAGGGTCTCCTGCACCAGGTGCTGCAGGTCAGGGAGTTTAGGGATGGTGCTGAGGAAGAGAACGGCTCATCGAGGGAAATGTGGGGGGTTTCTGGGTACTGAACTGGTCCCTTTGGATGCTAAAGTGCATTTGTGATGGTCTGTTTTGAAGCAGGCTGGGAGAGTTGGGATTGTTCAGCCTGGAGAAGAGAAGGCTCCAGGGAGACCTTAGAGCACCTTCCAGTGCCTGAAGGGGCTACAGGAAAACTGGGGAGGGGCTTTTTATGAGGGCAGGGAGTGATAGGATGAGGGGGAGCAGTTTCAAACTGAAAGTAGGAGATTTAGATTAGGTATTAGTAAAAAACTGTTCACTGTGAGGGTGGTGAGACCCTGTCACAGGTTGCCCAGGGAAGCTGTGGCTGCCCCAGCCCTGGCAGTGTTGAAGGGCAGGTTGGATGGGGCTTGGAGCAGCCTGGTCTAGCTCCAGGTGTCCCTTCCAGCGGCAGGGGACTTGGAGTTAGATGGTCTATAAGGTTCTTTCCAACCCAAACCACTCTATGATTTTATGGTTCTATGGACACATACACATCCTGCAAGTGTCCCTGCACAGAGATACAGAGCTAGACATAAGGCTTTTGGTCTCAGGCCATTAAGAAGTGGTCTGAGAAGGCTCAAAATGAACTTTATAACACAGGGTTAGGAAGCAGAAAGCTTTGGAATGGAAATACCTTTGTTTTGGGTGCTGCGTGGATGGGGAAAGCAACTGGTGCAGAGCTGGAGTGGGTGAGAGGGAAGATTTGCCCCAGTAGCTCCATCAGCAAGTGGCTTCCAGCTGAGCCATGTCTGGCCACAGTGCATCATACAGAGACCAACTCCTGTCGTGTCCACAGACCCTGCTCAGTGACAGAGGGATGAGTTGGCAATCCAGCTCTTCGGACTCATGTCAGCTGTGTTTTGGTAACACCAGGTGTCTTTTCTTCTAACATTTCTGACATGCCAGGGCTGATTTGACTCCTTCAGCAAAAAATCCAGCCCTTCGCCTGACTTGGCAGCTCCTTCAGCAAAGCTGAAACTCCCCCATTCAGAAATGAAAGGAGTGAGCACACAAATTTAATCCCTATTACGTGCGCGTGACAGTCCCAATTGAAAACCACCGGGGCAGATGCCTTTGTCACCCATGATTAGATGCAATCATGCATCTCAGCTCACTCTGTAAAGCCCTCACTGAGCAGGGGAAAACTGGGCAGCACTGGAAAAAGGAGGCAGAAATGCCCATCACCTCAATGTTGTAGGATCTACTGGCACAAGTGAGGGCAAATCTCAGCCTTTGGTGGAAACCTCTTTACTAAGAAACGTTTCCATCTCTTTTTGTGCCCAGAAATCTCTGTCAGCCACACTTAGAAAATCCCTCCTCCTTTCTTACAAGGGCAAATGGCAACCTAGCAATGAAACTGAGCCGCTACTTTATTAATCAATTGATTTCAGGGTATTTTGCTTCACTCTGATTGAACCTCCTTCCACATCTCCCAAGCGTGCTGAGATAAACCCCAGGCAGGGAGCCATTCTTCCCTCTCCATGAGTGTAAAGGTGCCAAAAAAGCACCCTACGAGTCTTCCTTCCCCCCCTTTTGAAGAAGGAGGCAAAGGCCAAGGAAGGAATTGTACATGAAACATCTCTCACAGCACGTTCTCCCAGAGGCAGAGCAGGCAGAATGGGGGAGGCTGCTGGACAGAGCAATAAATCCCACCGAGCGCACGTACAACGTGGCTCTGCTCCCCCTTATGTGCATCATGCCCTGAGGATGACGTGGTTCCCGTGGGGACATGGGCTGTCCTGCTCCTACATCCCTTTTCAGGGGGGAAGACCAAACCCTGCACTCCCAACTTGCCAGGGAGGGCTGTGGGACTCTGGCTAGCTGCATTTTAACAGGCTGGAGACCCGTAAACAGGAATGTTTAGCAGCCAGGTGCTCAGCACGTTCCGGGAAACCTCACCCTTTCAGGAGATGCGAGTCCTGACCTCCAAAAATGGACACATCCAAATTCCTGAGCCCTTTTTAGAGCAGGAGCCAAACCCCCCCCCCCCCCCCAGGAGTAACCCTCTGACAAACACACAAAGCACTTGTTGTTTGGACTTCCCTTTACACCACGGGCAGTTGCAGCAGGTTTCTATCAATTCCCAGTGTCTAAGTTAAGGGGCAGGTGAGACAACCTATTACCTAAACGTCCACATTAACAAACCTCCTGTGGCATTTAAGTCTAGAGCCCCTTCTGAGGAATGTCTGCTGCTCCTTAGCAAGCTCATCTGCAAATGCTGTAAGGACCCTGCCACCCCTTCTTGCTCTCTCTTTCACCTCTCCTCCAGTGTTCATACAGTTTAATTTGTTGCTCCGAGCTGTAGATTTTGCTCCCTCTCCAGACGACTGATTTAAGGGTAGTGGAGCAAATCCTGTTGATGGCTTAGCAGAGAAACATTTCCCATCCAGTAAGTCCTGGAGAGGCAACGCAGAGCCTGGCTAATCATGACAAAGTCCAGAGACAGAAAAAGTTGTGCTGAGGTGAAGGGTGAATCGGGGGAATAACAAAGTGAAGCTGTGTGGGTCAGATGGGTCTAGGCTGAGCTGGCTGTGACACTCAAAGAAAAGATGTCACCCATCAGGATGACACTAACCAGGGATGCTGCTGCTCAATCTCAGCATGATATTTACTGAGATCAATACACCATTAGTGTACAGACACAGAAGAATGGAATTCTTTATTACCTCTTCTGCATAATCCACAAAAGATGTGCACTTCATCTATCACAGCCTGGGAAGCAGCACTACAGCCACTGTCACACAACAGAAAGGATGGCTTCTTCCACCTTGGTGCAAAAGGAATTCCTGTCAAATATCCCTTTCTCCTCATGGCTCCATCCACCTTCTCTACAAATACCTGCCAAAAAGATGGGGCTCTGGGAAATGACCCTGCAGCTACCAAACATGGGGTATGGACCTCCTTGTGGTGGTCCAGTAGGCAGGTCCCCATCCTTGCTTGCACTGAGGTTTTCTATGGGGCACATCTATGGGACCTATGCAGTTGAGTTTGTCATTGGGGCACTCTCTATGGGACATCAAGAAAGATGAGTTTGGGTCCCTCTGGGGAGCTGCCCCATAGTGAAGCTATCACGGGTAGATTTTGGTCTCATGGATGAGGCTGGGGGTGCTGTGGAGGTTTGCCAAAATTTTGTTTTATCCAGAGCAACAAACAGCTGCAAAGACCTACATCAGAGCTTGTGCAACACAAGCAGACATCAACAAGAGGAAAGGCCACTGAGCTCAGAGAACATGGACCCACACAGACACCACAGCAGGTGTTGCTAACCCACAAGGGTTTTCTCAGCGTGACAAACCCAGAAGGGCATAGTGAAGAGGGTACCTGGGCACAGGAGGAGAGGACACCAAGGCAGGCTCAGCAGGATGACCAACTTCTTGTATGACGTAGAATCACAAAATGGTTTGGGTTGGAAGGGACCTAAAAGACCAACTAGAGGCCAATGCATTAGCAGGCTTATGAGTGGGACATTTAGCCAAGCACAATTTCATCCTCACTCTGAAGGGCTTCTTCTGGCAGGATAGAGAGAGAAAGCTGGGATGTCATCCCAGGTTCCACCTGCTTGGCACTCACATAGACACAGTCTCCCAGCAGCCAGGCTGGCTCCTTTTGCCCTGGTTGGATTTGCCAGGAAATACATCCCTGAGAAAAATCCAGGCTGCCACAGCATTTTTTGCTGTCTCCAGCTACCAATTATGCAGATGAATTGATTGTCACTGGAGTGATGAAGCAGCTCAACAAATAAACTTTCAGGAACAAGGCAGCCCATTTTTCACACACCAGCCTCAAAGGCTTCCTGCTGCTTTGATCAAATGCACAGAAAATTGTCTCCAGGCTGTGCTGGTGTTAGACACAGACTCGTGAGGGCTGGAGCAAACCAGTAAGGGACAAAGATGTATAATTCACCAGTAAGTGCACATTTGTGAAGTGCTGTGCAAGGCAGGCTGAGCAGAGAGTTTCTGAAGGGGTCCAGAGTTGTGGATCAGTGATGCACAGGGCAGGGTTGCACAAGGCAACAAGGGACTTTTTACAAGGGCAGGGAGTGACAGGATGAGGGGGGATGGTTTCAGGCTGAAAGAGGGTAAATTTAGATTAGATGTTAGAAATTAATTCTTGACTGTGAAGGTGGTGAGACACTGGCACAGGTTGCCCAGGGAAGTTGTGGATGCCTCCTTCCTGGAAGTGTTCCAGGCCAAGTTGGATGGGGCTTGGAGCAAGATGATTTAGTGGGAGGTGTCCCTGCCCATGCAGGGGGGTTGGAACTAGATGATCTTTAAAGTCTTTTCCAACCAAACCATTCTGATTATATGATAAGGTGCAGCCCAGGGAAGGCAGCTGCCCCATCTACCCTTCTCCCACCACCCTCAGAGGGTTTGGGCAAACTTGGGAGTGGAGCATGGGCCTTTCCCACCCCTGTCTCTGCCACACAGGTACAGATCAGCAGCACAAAGAGAGCTGGTTCTCACATCCCACTGTTGCAGGAAGCCACCATAAAGTTCACTCTGACCAGAAGCTGCCTCGGAGGATACCCAGGACTGGAATAGCAAGGGGCAGACATCAGGAACCAGAGTCACTGGCAGCAGAGGGAAAGGAAGAGGAGTCATGCTGCCTCTGGCCCCTGCCTGGATTAGGTCTGTCTCATACCAGGGCTGTTCATCTCCTGTTCATCTCCCACACACGACAGCATTAAGTTCACCCAGAGAACCAGAGCTGCTAAGACACTCGCAGTAATAAATCCCAAGGGTATGATTCCTCATGAACAGCTTACCTTGGAAAGCACATGACTATTTTAAAAGCACTGATTTATTAATAAACTCAGGATGGCTCAAGCCACTAGCTCTTGCCCAAGGGAGCTCAGCAGTTAAGCTCAGCATCTTGTCTCACAGAATTGGACCTGATATATGACAGGCTGTGATCAGATGGCGTATCTAAAAATACAGAGCCTGTGGTTTATTTTTCTTGGAAAATGGAAAGACACCCAAAGAAGCAGAGCCCAGTTTAGCAACCACTGCAGGCTGGATTTTTACTTAAAGAAGCCAGCAGAATTCACCCAAAAGAAGATGCCACTGAAGTTGTGCTACAGTCATGGGATTCACTCCCAGCTCCAGCACCGTGAGGGCATCTTCAGGTTGCCCAGGCTGCTGCTGTGGGTCCAGCTCTGTATTAGAGATGTGCTGATTGCACATCCCTGCCCTAGAAGACACAAGTAATAGGATTCCTCTTACTCAAAAGAGGTCTCTACACCAGGACCACTGCAAACTGAGCTGGTCATTTAGTACAGGCTTGTATTAATGAACTAAACCCTGTGAGATGAACCCGCCTTGTACTATTCCCATCATCAGATGGTTTGGGTTGGAAAAGATCTTATAGATCATCTAATTCCAACCTCCCTGCATGGGCAGGAACAACTTCCCACTAGACCAGGTTGCTCAGAGCCCCATCCAACCTGCCCTTGAACACTTCCAGGGATGGGATGTCCAGAGCTTCTCTGGGCAAAAGCTGCCACAGACCCCTCTGGACTTGTTATCAGTTGTCTCCTCTCTAGACCAAACAAGCCCAGTTCTGCTAGTCCGTCCAGCTTTCTGTTGAGCTTCTCATGTGAGGTAGTTGCAGCTGCCTCTGCACCCTGCTGAGATGCCACTGAAGAGGCAGCTGGACCATCAGCTGGCCTCAGGTCATTCCCACTGCTTTGGTTTGGGCTTTTTCCAAGGCAGAGACACATGTTCCTTTTTTTAGCCTATTTAACGCTATTTATCACATCTAATAGTGCTTTTGTAGAAAAAAACATCCCTCCAGATGACTCAAAGGGCATGTTAAATGGCACCTTGCAGCACCTCCTAACATCACAAAGTCTGAAGCTATTGATAACAAGATGAAGTTATGGAAAGGAATGATTGATCAGTGTTAGGTTGATCTTTTTCTGCTGATAAAAATATTTGCTTTGAGGTCACGAACACGAGCTGGATTAAGGCCTTGGTCTTCCCTCCACCATGTCATCCATTGCCCACACCTTAAAGAGTTCAAGGCCTCCTTGATAACCAGCAGTGACAATCTTTTCTTTTCTATAACCTCATCCCAGGCAGAGAAATTATCCCCCAGCATTTCTGAATCATTGTGTTCCCACCTGACTCCACAGCAGGTTCTCTCTGCCCCATGTGAGAGACAAAGGGTCCATGATCCCATAGCAAAACCCATCACCACCACAAACAGTCCCTGCTGGATTCTGCTGCCCACCCATTTGTCTTCAAGAAAAATCTTGTTATTCTGGCACTGCAATTTCCAGTAAGAAACCCCTTGAAAACAAATATATGACTCCCTCCTTCCCTTCCTGAAAAAGTCCCAGTAAAAGTTTATGGGTTTGTTTCTGTTTTGTTTCTGCATCTTGTGCTTGGAGGGGTGATTTCAATGGTAGGGAAACTGAGGCACCTCCCTAGAAAGGGGTTTTTTTTTGTCCCTGATGAGGCCCCTCACATAGAACTCACCACAAGAGCAGGGACTGCCTTCAGGGACAGGAGCTGTAATTCCAAACAGCTGAAAACACAAAAGAAAACACCCCCTGCAAAACAAAGCAAAACAAAATCAGCTCATGTCCCAGCTTCTTCCAGAGGCAGCAATTTTAGGAACCACTTATAACCAGGAGGCAGCAGAGGGGTCTTGTTGTTGTTGTTGGGATGTGTTGGGTTGTTGTGGGATTTCTTCCAAATGGGGCCCTTTCTTTTCTTCATGCCCCCTAGAGGGTTTTTCATCCCTGTGGCATTTCCTACCATAACCCATCAGATTTGTGCTGCCCTGTTCCAGATCACAGCATCACTGAGCTCAGCCCTGCCCTGAGCCCTTTGCAATCTCTACACACCAAGAGAACAAAGGGGATGGCAGGGGAGGATTAACCTGTTTGCAGAGAGAGGGAACAGGGAGGGGATGTCCCTCTCTAAAGCCATTTGAGGAGAGTGGGTCCAAAGAGCAGATTTTCTGAGTTGAATGTGTCCTTCCTCCTGGGCTGGGCTGCTCCTACAGCAAAGGAGCCCGGCCATGGAACAGATGGCCCTGGAAGCACCCTGCTGCCCCTGGCTAGGTTTGTGCTCACTGCTCAATCAGAGCAGGTGGAAGTACCAGACTAGTCCCCCAAGGTCCCCACCACCTCCTTGCCATGTGTTTGTGACTGCCCCTTCTGTTCCCTGCAGCTTTGCAGGGCATAGAGCACCTTGCACTCATAGAATCATAGAATGGTTTGGGTTGGAAGGGATCTTGGAAGTCCATCTAGCTCCAACTGCCCTGCATGGGCAGGGACACCTCCCACCAACCCAGGCTGCTCCAAGCCCCATCCAACCTGCCCTTCAACACTGCCAGGGATGGGGCAGCCACAGCTTCTCTGGGCAACTTGGGCCAGGGTCTCACCACCCTCACAAGAAAGAATGTCTTCCTAATATGCAATCTAAATCTCCCCTCTTCCAGTGTAAAGCCTTTACCCCTTGTCCTCTCACTACAAGCCCTTGCAAAAAGTCCCTCCCCAGCTTTCCTGGAGCCCCTTCAGGCACTGGAAGGTGCTCTAAGGTCTCCTCAGAGCCTTCTCTTCCCCAGGCTGAACAACTTTAACCCTCTCAGCTGTCACTGTAGCAGAGCTGCTCCAGTCCTCTGTCCATCTTCATGGCCTCCTCTGGAATCCCTCCAACAGCTTCATGTCCTTCTTCTGTTGAGGACTCCAGAACTGGACACAGGACTGCAGGTGGGCTCATTTGAGGTTTTCTGACCCTGCCCTGCCATATGGTACTTCCCACCTCCCCGAAGACAAGAGCAGGTTGCTGGGAGCTGCCTGGCATCTCTCTCAAGCCTCATCCCAGTGCAGCCACAACAAGCATCCTGCTGATCCCTGATTTGCAGTCCTCAAGCCAGAGCTGGGCAAAAGCCTCTGTGCCCAGCTTGGACTTCCCCAGGACACATGTGCCCCAGCAATGCCAAAGCCCTGGCTGCCTGCACAGCTTTCCCCTCCATGCACCGATGTCCCTGTGCACCCAGTGACAAACAAATCCAACAGGAAATACTTTGCTGGGAATGGGGAGAGCTCTGCAGTGAGGTTGTGACACTGGACGTTGTGTTCTTGGCAATTAGGTCCTGAAAGTTTGAAAAAATAGCCAGGAGGAGGTGGCTGCTGGCCAGAACTGGGCTGGGGGGACATGAAGGCCAGAGCAAGACCACACAAGGGATCCCAATGAGGGTGGGATCAGGAGGGGCAGTTTGGTGCCTTGCTGGGTGGCCAGAGGGTCTTTGCAGCTCATTTTGTTGGTGCCTTGATTGAGGATCCTTGTCCCTGTTGTGAGAGCAGTGGTGAACTTTGAGAATCACAGAATCACAGAATGTCAGGGGTTGGAAGGGACCTCTGAAGATCATCGAGACCAACCCCCCTGCCAGAGAAGGACCAAAAAAAACTAGGGCAGGTCACTCAGAAAAGGCATCCAAACAGGGAAGGAGACTCCACAACCTCTCTGGGCAGCCTGTTTCAGAGCTCTGTGACCCTCACAGTAAAGAAGTTCTTCCTCGTGTTGAGGTGGAACTTTCTGTGCTTGAGTCTGAGTCCATTGCCCCTCGTCCTATCCCAGGGCACAAGTGAAAAGAGGTTGTCTGGGTAGAATGGGATGGAGAGAGGAATCCTAACTCACCCCCACAGGGTGTATTCCTTCCAGGACAGTGCACATCCAACTTCACATGTCATGCAAGAACTGGAGACAGGCAGGACCAACACACTCCAAATCAGTCATCCAGGGGAAAAACCTCAGGGTCACCCAGAGGAGCCACTTGCTCTTCATGCCCTGCAGACACCCCCGGTGCTTTTGCAGCTCAACTGGTCTGTCAGCAAAGAATGCCAAGGCCTGGGGAGGGAGGTGGAGTGGGAGGCAATGGTCAGAGAAGTCAATTCCCTAGCAGGCAGCAGGCAGGCAGGGAGGCAGGCAGGAAGCTGCTTCCCCCGGGCCTGACTCACCCGAGAGGAGCCGTGACCCTCATTTGGGAACCACTTGTTCCTCATCAAACAGACAAACCACGGCTGGATCCCGGCAGCAGAGGCGCCCATATGGCCACTGTCTGATCTCCCTCCTGGTATCAACACGCAGATGGGAGCCAGTTCAGAGGCAGGGCCAGATGCTCATGGTGGCCTCTGCCCTTCACAGCCCTCTGAGGAAGAGCCTGTGATCACCAGCAGCTGGCAGAGGAGACTGTTGTCCCAAGACCACCTGCTCCTTCTCCAGGCAGAAGCAGCTCAAGTTTCTTTGCCTCTTTGGTGTTTCTGCCCCAGCACTGCAAGGAAAGGAAATGTTTCAGGGTTCAGGTCCCAAAGGGGTCTCTGATCTCCCAGATGTCCCAGCATGGCGTACCTGGACCACCATAAGGACAGCAGAGTGACCTTCAAAGAGCCCCACAGCTGAAGTCCCCCCCCTGCACTGGCGATGGAGCAGGACTGGTTGAGGGAGAAGGAGCAACCCCCAGCCCTCTGAGCTCCCTGTCCCTGCAGATCCTGTGGCAGCCACCCAAGCCTCCATCCCTCTGCCGCAGGGTTGCTGCACCCACCTGAGTTCCTGCATCCCTGCAGGGGCCAGCTTTGACTCAGCTTGAGTAAATGCAGCTCTGTGGGATCAAATCCAGCTCTTGAGCTCCTTCCCATGCCAGTCCACAAAGCCTCCCACCCTTGTGCCTCACTGGCAAAGAGACTGCCACCCACAGCACGAGCAGGACCCGAGCTGGATGTAGGACAAGAAGTCAGGGGTTTCTCCTGGCCCTTCTCAGCTCTGCCAAATCAGAAAAGCTACAAGCTGCTCCTATCAAATAGCAGGTACTGTCCCAGCTGTGGGCAGGAGGATGTAAAAGTGAGGACAGGTGCTGTCATCTGTCAGGCAGCACCTGCCAGATCCCTGCTCTGCTCCATCACGGTCTGCTGCAGGGCTGGGACAGAAGCCAGTGTTTTGTTCCCTGTCCTCTGACAACATTCCCACACTGCTGTCCAAGGCTTTCCTGCCAGGGGAAGGCAATGTCCACCCAGCTCGTCAGTGATAATGACGTGTGGTGGGATTGAAGCACGAGCATCTTTGCAAGGAGGGAAACTCCTACACATCTGGGGAGGGTCTCAGTGTCCACAGCTTTTCCCCTAAACCAAATGCCACGTCATGCTTTCCTGGCAGTTATCCTCTGTAAAAGGTGACTCCTGGAGGGGGGTCCAGTGCAGCAACTTCTCCACCCTTGGTCCATCTGTGAGAACCAACCCAATCCTCTGCATCTGACTCACAGCATCCCATAGTAGCCTTGGAGGCCATAGAAAACCCAGAATTCAGGACTCATGGGCAGTGTATATCATAGGGACATACTGGAGATTTTCCCAGCACCTTTATAGGCCTAGGGATTTTTCTGGAGGAGATGTACAGAATCACAGAATCATCCTGGTTGGAAAAGACCTTGAAGATCATCAAGTCTAAGCAGGGCTCATTCGCAGAGCTTTAAACTCAAAGTGGGAAGGGGTTGTAGCTGGGTTTGAACTACTGGGGCATGGTTCTAGTATTCATGAAGACCAGAAGGCCTCCCACCTCCCAAGGTGCCACCAGCCTGCTCAGCTGGCTCCCTGAAATGCCTGCACACCAATGGAGGCAGCATGGGGGATGAACAGGAGGAGTCAGAGGTCTGTGTGAGCTCTAAGGGTTATGATCTGGTGGCAATTACAGAGACATGGTGGGACAGCTCACATGACTGGAATGTGGTCATGGATGGCTCTGTCCTTTTTAGGAAAGACAGGTCAGCAAAGTGAGGTGGTGGAGTTGCTCTTTATGTGAGGGAGTTGATGAGAATTTCTACAGGCAGCTGAAAGCAGCCTCACAACTACAGGCCTTGGTCCTCACAGGGGATTTTAACCACTCAGATATTTGCTGGAAGACTTACACAGCCATTCACAGTCCAGGAGGTTCCTCCAATGCATCAATGATAACTTCTTGATACAAATGGTGGACAAACCAACTAGGAGAGGAGCTGCTGGATCTTGTACTCACCAACAAGAAGGGTCTGGTTGAAGTGGTGATGGTCAATGGCAGCCTTGGTTGCAGTGATCATGAGATGGTGGAGTTCAGGATCCTGTGTGGGAGGAACAGAATACCTAGCAGGACCAGAACCCTGGACTTAACACAGGGCCAACTTTGGCCTTTTCAATCAATTATTGAGAAAAGTCCCATGGGTCAGGGTACTAGATGGTAAAGGGGCTCAAGATAGTTGGTCAACATTCAAGGACCACATCTTGCAAGCTCAGGATCAGAGCATCCCAATGGGTAGGAAATCAAGTAAGGGAGCCAGGAGACCCACATGGTTAAACAAAGAACCACTGGGCAAACTGAAGTGGAAAAAGAGAATCTATGGACCATGGAAGGAGGGGCTGGCCACTTGGGAGGAATATAGGACTGTTGTCAGAGGACGTAGGGAGGCAATTAGGAAAGCTAAGGCCTCCTTGGAACTAAACTTTGCTAGGGAGGTCAAAGACAATAGAAAGAGCCCACTGCTGAATGAGGTGGGTGCCCTGGTGACAGAGGATATAAAGAAGGCAGAGGGACTGATGCCTTCTTTGTCTCTGTCTTTACTGCTGCAGACTCTCCCCAGGAGCCCCAGATCTCAAAAGCCCCAGAAGAAGTCAGGATGAAGGAGGAGTTTGCTTTGGTAGATGAGGACTGGGTTAGGGATCAGTTAAGCAGTCTGGAAATCCATAAATTGATGGGTCTGGATGGAATACACCCACAGGTACTGACGGAGTTGGTGGGGGTCATTGCTGGGCCACTCTCCATCATCTTTGGTAAGTCGTGGGCAACAGGAGAGGTGCCTGAGGACTGGAGGATAGCAAATGTCACTCCAGTCTACAAGAAGGGCAAGAAGGAGGACCCAGGTAACTATAGACCGGTCAGCCTCACTTCCATCCCTGGAAAGGTGATGGAACAACTTGTTCTTGGCACTATCTCTAGGCATATCAAGGATAAGGGGGTCATTAAGAGCAGTCAACATGGTTTTATCAAGAGGAAGTCATGTCTGACTAACCTTATAGCCTTCTGTGAAGAAGTAACAAGGTGGATAGATGATGGTAGGGTGCTAGATGTGGTTTATCTTGATTTCAGTAAAGCATTTGACACTGTGTCCCACAGCATCCACGTAGATAAGCTGAGGAAGTCTGGTCTTGATGGTCAGGGAGTGAGATGGATCATGAAGTGGTTGAAAGGAAGAAGTCAGAGGGTTGTGGTCAATGGGACAGAATCTAGCTGGACGTCTGTGACTAGTGGAGTCCCTCAGGGGTCGGTACTGGGACCGGTGCTGTTCAATATCTTCATCAACCACCTGGATGAGGGTACAGAATGTACCCTCAGCAAGTTTGCTGATGACACCAAGCTGGGAGGAGTGGCTGACACACCAGAAGGCTGTGCTGCCATTCAGAGAGACTTAGACAGGCTGGAGACTTGGGCGGGGAAAAACCTGATGAAGTTTAACAAGGGCAAGTGTAGAGTTTTGCATTTGGGGAAGAAAAATGTCATGCACCAATACAGGTTGGGGGCTGACCTGCTGGAGAGTAGTGCAGGTGAAAGAGACCTGGGGGTCCTGGTGGGCAGGAGGATGACCATGAGCCAGCAATGTGCCCTTGTAGCCAAGAAGGCCAACGGCATCCTGGGGTGCATTAGAAAGGGGGTGGTTAGTAGGTCAAGAGAGGTTCTCCTCCCCCTCTATTCTGCCTTGGTGAGGCCGCATCTGGAGTATTGTGTCCAGTTCTGGGCCCCTCAGTTCAAGAAGGACAGGGAACTGCTGGAAAGAGTCCAGCACAGAGCCACAGAGATAGTGAAGGGAGTGGAACATCTCCCTTACGAGGAAAGGCTGAGGGAGCTGGGTCTCTTAAACTTGGAGAAAAGGAGACTGAGGGGTGACCTCATCAATGTTTACATATACATTAAGGGTGAGTGTCAGGAGGATGGAGCCAGGCTTTGTTCAGTGATGTCCAGTGATAGGACCAGGGGCAGTGGGTGCAAGCTGGAACACAGGAGGTTCCACGTAAACATCAGAAAAACCTTCTTTGCTGTGAGAGTGACAGAGCCCTGGGACAGGCTGCCCAGAGAGGTTGTGGAGTCTTCTTCTCTGGAGACATTCCAAACCTGCCTCGACATGTTCCTGTGGGATGTGCTCTGGGTGATCCTGCTCTGGCAGGGGGGCTGGACTGGATGATCTTTCGAGGTCCCTTCCAACCCCTAAGGTTCTGTAAGAAGATTCTATGTTGGAGGGAAAATGGGAGGATGTTAAATGGAGGTGGTTTATGCCAGTTCACTTTCTCTGAAGTAGCTGATAATAGAAGATTCCCAGAAAGATTCCACCCTTCAGAAAGGGCCTGTACCGACAGGACAAGGGGTGATGGTTTTAAACTAAGAGAGGGGAGACTAAGACCAGGTATAAGGACATTTTTACAATGAGGGTGGTGAAACACTGGAACAGGTTGCCCAGAGAGGTGGTAGAAACCACCTCCCTGGAAACATTCAAGGGCAGGTTGGATGGAGCTCTGAGAAACCTGGTCTGGTGGGAGATGTCCCTGCCCATGCCGGGGGGTTGGACTAGATGACGTTTAAAGGTCCCTTCCAATCAAACCATTATATCATTCTATGGTTTTGAACTAGGACTGGGAAGGTGTACCCTTCCCTTCTCCTGACAAAAACTGAGAAGACATCTCCCCAGAGCTGTGTGTGGTATCAGACTTCAGACAACCTCCTTCAGAGCCATCTGGCCTCCTGCTTTGCTACTCTGTGCCACAGGAGACCTTTAAATGAAGCCCTGTCCCATCCCTGTTTTACATGGTGTGGTTAAGGGATTCCTAGGAATTACCATGGGCCAGTAGCACCCTTCACCTGCCATAACTATTATGCCTTCTCTTACATACTCATTTTGGCAGAGTCAGCACCTTCTTCCACCTCCCACCCAAGACACTCATTGCAATATTTGATACCATCACATACTCAGCAAACAACCTTGACATTTTTCCACATCCTAAAGCTTCACTCTTTTTCTTTTCCTTCCTTTCCCCTTCCCCCTGGGAGGGTGACATGACTGAAGCTGACTGCAAATCAAGAGATGATAGGAGCTCTTCATTCATCAGCTACACTTGCAGTTCCTCCTGAAGTGAAGTGTGGGAACTGTGTCCGGGACACAGCGCGGTCCCCAGCCCGGATGTGGCTTCTCCACCTTAACAGCAGCATCTACTTCCCAATATGGCATGTTCTGCACTATCTCAGGCACAACTTGAAACTTTGCAGCTGTTGCCACTCTGAGTCGAGCTCTAAATCCAGCCAGGAGGAAGAGGTCAGGGTAGTGGGGGAGTACAGGGCACTCGTTATCCTGCGAGCAGGGATGGGAGCAAAGCTCTCATGCATCAGGCAGAAATAGAAAGCCAAGCCAGTCCTTGCACAGGGAGGTCCAGGCAGTCCCTGAGCAGGTGAAAAGAGTGTAGGTACCAACATCTCATCCTGGAGAAAAGTCTTCTCTTTCTTTCAGTCTTGCATTTCTAATTCCAGAGAGCTGGAATGGCAAAAGTTTTCTTCGCTGGCTGGAGGAAACTTGAGCATCTGCCACCACAGAAAATAAAAATTATAGGGTCCAAGTTGCAAGTCCTTGGGTTCAGAGCAAGGCTGTGAAGATGATCCGAAGGCTGGAGCAGCTCTGCTATGGAGACAGGCTGAGAAAGTTGGGGGTGTTCAGCCTAGAGTAGAGAAGGTTCCAGGGAGACCTTAGAGCACCTTCCAGTGCCTGAAGGGGCTCCAGGAAAGCTGGGGAGGGACTTCTGAGAAGAGCATGGAGTGAGAGGACAAGGGGTAAGGGCTTTAAACTAGAAGAGGATAGATTTAGATTGGATATTAGGAAGAAATTCTTTCCTGTGCAGGTGGTGAGACCCTGGCCCAGGGAAGCTGTGGCTGCCCCATCCCTGGCAGTGTTGAAGGGCAGGTTGGATGGGGCTTGGAGCAACCTGGGCTGGTGGGAGATGTCCCTGCCCATGCAGGGGGAGTGGAACTATAAGATCTTTAGTGTCCCTTCCAACCCAAATCATGTAATGATTCTATGATTAACCCACCCTGCCCGCCACCGGACTCTAGGTTGGTTTCTTCTCTTTTGTTCTTCCCCCTGTTCAACTCCCAAGATGGAAGGAAGTGAAGGCAAGATTATGACCCAGACTCATGGAGGTCTTCCAATCACACTTGCTTTCCATAAGGAAGTGAAAAGCAGATGAGAGCCCAGGCACATGCCTGAGCTGGAGATCAGTTGTCAGAAGCTGGATACCTGGAACAGGGGGCACATAGAGTCAAGGAGGATGTTCCTGAAATTAGGAGAAGAACCTGCCCCTCAATGTGAGGGAACTCAAAATAGAAAATCAATAAAATAACCAGACAAGAAAGATCAGCTCAGCCTTCCTGGGAAAGATCCAAGGGTGAAAAACTAATTCCAGAAAATGAGGTCAACCTTCTTTAATAACCATAGCTACTGTTTGTGCTCCAGCGAGACGTGCATGTGTGGAGTTTACCTCTTCTCTATTTATGGATTTGACCCCTTGACCTGGAATTCAAAGCCTCTCAGTTGATCCTGTCGTGTTGTGACGGGCCATATTCTGCATGTTTATTGCATTGGCACCAGTGTTGGCTTTATCTAGAGGGTGAGGGAAAAGAGCAGCCCAGAGCTGGTACTAAAATCCAGCACCCATCCTCCCTGTCTTTCTAAACAACTACATTTGATGCAGGTTCTCACTTTTTTTTTTCCCCTGCCTTCTTCTTTTTTTGTTGTTTTTGTCAGAAGGGACCTCTAAAGCTGTAAACCCTCCTGGAAGGAATATCTGTGCAAGCCCCACAAAGGATTGGTTTTTTGGTATCAAATTTAGAGTAGGAATTTTCATGGGAGGATTTGGGAGATTTGGGTCCTTCCAGCATTGGTTAGCTGAGACAGCTTGAAAGCTGATCTGGCCATGTGTTTTGAACCCATCTCAACAATGTCATTATGCTTTGCCCAATCTCAAGCACTTCTCATTCAGCCTGGGTTAAGGGACACTCAAGTCCCCTCTCTAAGATAGACCTGATACCCACAATGACTCCACCATCAGTAGGGAAGGGCTGTGTAAGGATGAAGGAACCTGATGTTGGGCTCCTCCGTGGAACCTCAAACTCTCTGTTTCCACCTTCGACTCATCCACACTCCACCAATTCAGCCCAGTCCTTGGCCAGGTCTTATTAACCCCTCTGCCAAATGACTGCAGCCAGAGTGTCACTAAAGTGTGTAGGGTCACCCTTTGTGTCCCAGTGGTTTCTTCTCAGGGTCTGGACAGCTAGTTTGGTTCAGAGCATGTCACAGACTTTGTGGCATTTTTCCCAGCACCTTCCTACAATTTCTAAGGATGCTTCTGTCGAATTCCAGTTCATACCAGGAAGAAAATAGAGGCATTTTCCTTTTGTGTCACCTGGTGGCATTGTGGTGGCCTGGACCTGGCAAGTCCTCAGCAAGGAGGTCTTGTTCCCACAGAGACACAGGAAAATTGACCTGAGGAGGGGACAAGAGGGGGAGCAACGACAGTTTCTGCACTAGAGATGTTCAGGCATTAGCACCATGGGGAAGGCTGGAGCCCTCTATAAGGTTTCCAGCACTCCATAAATTTCAGAGAGATTTAGGGCAAGGAGCCAGATGTTTGGGGAGAAATTCTGAACACTAAAGACAAGTGGAAATTCATTTTTTTTTTTTTAGTAGTGTGTATTTTTTCCCATTAGTTGCCAGGCTATATTTAGAAGAGGGGGCGGGAGGGGAGAGAGAGAGTGAGTGAGAGAGAGATTAAGCATTTCTTCATATTCTCTACTCACTCCAGTTGTTCAGCTTGTAGGAACAGATGTCTCTGTCCTGGGGTGATTCCATTCAGGTCCATGAGGAAATTTTCTTATCAGCAACTCTTCTAACATAGAAAGGAGATCAGGCCAGAGGTAAGTCAGCCCATCTTGCAGGAATACATTGCAGGGACTGTTTGCAGTGAATGATATTGGTGAGGGAGAAATGGGGGGCATGGGACTGGGGAGGTGATGGGGGGGGCCAGGAGGGAGTCACTGGAGACAAGACCCCAAGTCCAGAGTGGAAAGCATGGCTACTGCAGCAGGGATGGTGGTGCAGATGTGCTCAATGTGTGGATGAGCAGCTCAGGAAGCCCCTGGCTCTGCCCATGTGGCAGGTATGGAAGTTCATCAGGAGGTGCCTGACCTGGAGAACCAGGCTGTGAGGGGCTTCTCCATTGTGAGCTTCTCTGCTCTTGGATTTCGGGGTGGTGCTGTGATATTTGATTGCTTCCTGAGGAGATGCAAAGTGTGTGAATATACTTGCTTTTCACCCTTGAACAGTATTGTGCCAGCTCTGCTGAGGAGTGGGGTGCTATCTTGTTTGCCTCTGTGTATTCCCAGGAATTTTGGGGAAGTGAATTCAGGCAGGTTTTGGAAGCCAGGAGAGGAGACAGTGCACTGCCTGACACGGGGTCAGCTGTGACTGGGGATGTTTTACCTCTGTTTGGAGTGGAGCAGGAAAGAAGCTCTAGGAAAGATGCTGTTTTCTTTCTCTGAATCCATTTGCTGGGACAGTCTAAAGAGAAACAGATCTTCTGCAAGGTCCTCAACCAGGATCCTCCAGGAATGATTTTCAGAGCACTCATTAACAGCTCAAAGTTCTTCCAGGTAAACCTGGAAAATCCAAAACTTGCAAGTCCCTGAAAGCACTGAGAGCACAGCACCTAGCAAAGGGAAAAACAGGAACCAGTCTCCCAAAGGGTTAATATCTGGTTAACCATCCTGGGATGCCTCAAAAAAACCCATCTGCTCCCTGATCAGGTTTCCCATCTCACTGCATTCCCTGGGCCAAGCCCATGGCTCTGTGCCTCAGCTCCTCTGGGTAGCACAACATGAAGCAGGCACAGGGCTGCAAAGCTGCATCCATGGTGGGTTGGTCTCCTGCTCATGGGACACCTGACCCCTCTCCCCATTGCATCACCCCTTCATCCCTTCCTGTATTAGTGTCACCTCCATTCCCTGCACTTCCTAGGGTGTGAATGTTCCCTCTTCTGTCCTGCATCCCTGGGCCTGGCAGGACCCCACCTATTCCTCAACAGCAAACCTCTGTTGCTGCTCTTCCCCCACTGTCCTTCTTGGCATTTTTGGACCAGGGACAGAACAACCAGGCAGCTGCAGGCAGCAAGAGTGCTAGATTTGCAATTAGAAATTCCCTTTTCAAAAGCAAGCAGAGATGCACAGGCTCAATTTTAATACCCCATGATGTTGTTTTGCATTTATCTGTAAAGTTCCTGTATGTGCCTTTATGGTCACTTTCCCTGCAGGCTTCTCCTTGCACACAGCCACAACTGCTGTTATTCCAAACGGACATTTCTAGCACTTTGTCCCTGGCACCCTTGAAATGCCAGATGGATTACTGTAACCCAAACAAACTCTAACATACTCCTCTGTTACAACCTCCCAAGAAGACAGGCACAAATACAGCTCTACTGGCTGGACCTATAATACTCCAAACCATGTTTCTTTCCAGATGTGGGTTTAAAATAGATATGGATATAGATATGGATATAGATATATAGATACAGACACAGATAAAGATAAATATTGATATGGATATAGATGAAGATATAGATACAGATACAGACACAGATATAGATATAGATGTAGATACATATATAGATATAGATATGGATATAGATAGAGATAAAGTTAAAGATATATAGATATTGATATGGATATAGATGAAGATATAGATACAGGTACAGACACAGATATATATAGATATGGATATAGATATATAGATATAGATATAGATATAGATAGATATTTAACCCTCCTGGAAAAAAATTTGCCCCCCCAAAATATGTGCTTTCCCCTCACATTACACTGATCCACAAGGGACAGAGAGGGACACACACAGGAAGTCATGCTCTGATTTCTCTTGATGTATCAGAGCTAGAAATACACAGCATCTACTGCAGAGATGTCACTTCATGCTTCCTTGTGACAGATGGCACTTGGTACTAGCCCTGACAGGCTATGAGATACTGGCCTTTTAAATGTTACCAGCATGATTTATAGAGCATTCACCAAGTCAATTAATGTTTCTGTCACTCCAAGGACAAGATCTGGTAATGCAGAAAAGTGGGACATGAAAAATACAACAGTATCAATGAGGAGTTGTAGAGGCCTGAATGTTTCTGGAGGAACTTGTGTGCCTGCAGTCCAGAAAATAACTGTGTCCTGAGCTGCATTGAAAGAAGTGTGGCCAACAGGGCAAAGGGATTCTGCTCCTCTGCTCTGCTCTTGTGAGACCCCACCTGGAGTAATGTGTCCAGTTCTGGAGCCCCCAACATAAGAAGAACATGGAGCTGTTGGAGTGAGTCCAGAGGAGGGACATGAAGATGCTCAGAGGGCTGGAGCAGCTCTGGTATGGAGACAGGCTGAGAGAGTTGGGATGTTTAGCCTGGAGAAGAGAAAGCTCTGGGGAGAGCTCATACCAGGCTTCCAGTACCTGAAGGGCCTACAGGAAAAATGGAGAGGGACTTTTTATAAGGGCATGGAGTGATAGGGGAAGGGGGAACAGTTTCCAACCGGAGGAGAGGAGATTCAGGTTTGACATTAGGAAGAAATTCTTTCCTGTGAGGGTGGTGAGACACTGGCCCAGGTTGCCCAGGGAAGTTGTGGATGCCCCCCTGGAAGTGTTCAAGGCCAGGCTGGATGGGGCTTGGAGCAACCTGGTCTGGTGGCAGGTGTCCCAGGGTTGGAACAAGATGACCTTTAAGGTCCCTTCCAACCCAAACCATTCTATGATTCTATGATATGATTCTATGAACTTTTCTACTCAGTGTGGTATAAACAAGCAAGTGAAGGAGTAAACCCTTTATTAGCACTTTAGGCAGACCAGTACTAGCAAGACATAATAGAAACATGCTGAAGGACCTCTGGGTGCCCACCACTGCTGAGTGCTCATTTGCAGGTCTGGAGAGGCAATGTATGTGCAATCCCACTTGGTTGCTTGTATCTATACACCTGGGCTCCTTCTTTCAGAGGCTGAGGCATTCCTGCTGCAATTGGGCATAGAGGAGGTACAAGCTCATAAGAAACCAGCCAGCATGTGAATTTCCTGCTCTGTGTACCTTTGGGAGCTCCATTCCATATTTTCCATGCATGCAGAGCACAGGGCATGAGGAGAACCGTGCAGATCTTTCCAAGTTATAAATAGATTGTCTGTGGGGTGTCCAGGTCTGGTGATCTGTCACCTGGTTTGAAGCAGTAGGTTCAAGCCTAGACGCAGAGAGTGGTCATCTGGGCCAAGTCCCATCTGGGTCACTTTGCTCCATGAAGAAGAGGAATGCAGTTCAGAGAGTTATATGCTCTCCCTCTTCTAACTGGCAGTGATCCCTCATGGCCTAGGATGACCCAGGACTAAATAATTGCTTGGGCACCCACAGGCTATTCCATGTTCCAAACTGAACTAGGCATCTGAGTCTCTCTCTCTCAGAGGACCTGATTTTAGCCTAAGCCTTTCTGAGGAGCACAAGGTCCAACCACAGCATTGACCACAGCATGGTCACCACTCAGGGCAATACCCATCACTCATCCACAGCAGGGCCTTGGAGATGATGGACCATATTTAGGCTGGCTGGGCATGTCAGGCAGAATACAAATGGCTCAACAGCACATCAGCAACACCAGCCCAACAACCTACTTTGCATTTGCCTCCACACATCCTTCCTTTGTGATTGCTTCCCTGACTTGAAGGACAACCCCTGGCTATGCCTGCAACTGGACATCCAAGTTTTTCCTCTGGCCAGATGGGAAATCTGATCCTCATGGGCAACTTTAGAGATGCAAAAGTTAGTTGGGAGATTAATCCTTCTTGCCCTTGTGCAAGATAAGTTCACACCTTTCTCCTTCCAGACAAAGGCTGTAGTTCAGTCCATGACCATTCAAACCACTGGATGAAGTAGGAGTTGCTGGCCATCATGCTCTTCATTCCACATGGGCAAGCATGGCATGGCTGACCAGTGCAGACACCAGGCAATCAGCTACCATCTCTGCTCAGTCAGGCTGGTTCCACCCTGAGGAAGATAGAATTTGGTGTAAATCTAAAAGTATTTCACTTCAGGAAAACCATGAGAGGCAGGAAATGCTCTCTCTTTGCAAAGAAGCCACTCAGCCCTGTTTGCAGTGTTTGGATGCCACAGCAATAGTGAATTTGCAGGGAATTAGCCCTAGATGAAAGGATGTGTGGTGCAGAGTGCTGGAAAACTCCTTGCAGGTTTTTTTTCGTTAGAGGAAACAAGGATCAGCCCCAGTGCCTCCTTTGTGTGTTTATCAGCCCCGATTTCCTCCGTCCTTTCTAATGTTTTTCAACCTGTTGGGTAATTTCAACCAAAATTTGGCAGGAGGGAAAAATCACCTCGATTTTCAGGAAATTAGGCAGCAAAGAGAGGAGAAAGTAAAGCAAGTGTCAGAGCCAAGGGAAGAGCTGGAACATGAGTGCTCATTGAGGCAGCCAAGTGTCCACATGGGAAAAAGTTATAATAAGCATCTCAACCAGGACAAAGCATTCATCCAGCCCTGGGAGCCACTGCAAGACATGCAACTGTAAGAAAGCAGGTGTAATTTAATATGACACCCACAGAACTACATGCTTTGTGCCTCCAAATCACCTTTTATTTCCGTGGCATACCAGGGGAAGGAATAATCCAACTCTGGACTTGGTTTGGCTATTTCCAGCTGCAATTCCCCAGCAGTTGGGGTTTCACATGCTCTCTCCAGCCACCCTCAGATCTGGAGGCTTCTAGGAAACATCAATGCCCAGGAATCAAGTGAGAGCTTAGACCTGATGCCCTCAAAAATGGGAATTTCCCCACCCTGGGAATAGCCCCTTTCTGCTTCAGGGTGAAATCTTTCTCCCCCAGACATAAGTTCCCTTCTCACTACCTAAGGGCTAGATGGGCACCAGCTTTTCCCTTTCAGCAGCTGGATTAATTCCCTTTCTCTCCCTTTCTCCCTCAGTTCCCACTGTCAGCAAACCCACCCTCCCCTGGCTGAGCATGAGGCACACAAAACAAGCTCCACCACGTATAGGGCAAGGTCCTCGACATGCAGAAAAACACCATATTTGGCCAGTTTGAGCCAGAGTTCAGTGAGAGCTTGCCAGGAGGAGAATCATACAATTTAAGCTGAAAGAGAGTGAGTTTAACCCTTCATTTATAAATAGGATGATAAATCACCCAGGGAAGTTTAAACATGGAAAGGCTGCAAAACTAAACACATGCTGCTGCCACCCTGGGTGGCAGAGTAACACGAGCAGGCAGGGCAGGGTGAGGGGGACAGAGGGGATGATAGAGGAGCCAGGTTGCCATATCAGATGTTCTGATTCAAGACAGGGAAATGAGAAAAGCTGGATCTGTTTATACTAAATAACACCCTCTCAGGCTTGTTAATGCCCTTTTCATCTTCCTGATGGCAGTGCGTGGCTCTCTTGCTCTCTGTCCCTGGGTCTGCACACAGAGATCCTATCTGCACACACCAATAAATAACCCTTTTGGAGAGCAGTCAGGACAAAGCTGAGCTGCACGACCTGCCTTTTCTTTTTTATCCTGTTACTTGAATGGCTGAGCCAGATCCAAAAGTCCCCCGAGTCAAGGAAGTGAACCCCATTAACTTCAGCAAGTGGAGCGTGAGGCTTAAGGCTGACACCAAGCAAAAAGCTGGGTGGAATGAAATACAGGATGGACAAGGACATCCTCCTGGGGCAGACGTAGCACTGAGCTGCCCATGCTCACTGAACAAGTGTGATGCCAAGCAGCAAGAGAGCAAGGGAAGAGGCTGCAGGACCTGGTTCCAGCACAGTGACCATCTGTTTCCTATTTGGCCCAAGGACGATGGAACTGGTTGAGTCAGGCAACAATGAGAAAGTCTTTCAGAGCAAGTCCCCCTCTCCCAGTGCTGAGCAGGGACCTTTACTGGGAAGAGGGAAACCAGGTCAACTTCCAGTCTCCATCCCTCCCCTTATCCCACTCCTACCCAGGTGCCTGCTGTACTTTTAAGGAAATGCTGCCCAAGGTCTCACAGAGACAAAATCCAGCCTGAGAAGTGTAATATAATAACAGCACAGGCCAACTGGAGTGGTCAGACAGTGCTGAGAAGGGTGCCTGTTTACCCATCTTGGGCTTTGCAGACTGGCAGCTCCAAGAAACAGGGATTGCAAGGAAATCTGGGGGGCTGAGAGCTAAATTAGGCATGAAGAAGGCCAAGCTTCAAACTCTTTGAAGATATTAGGAAAGGGGTTAGTACAAGGGCCATTTACTCAATAAGTAAAGGTGACTGTGGTTCTTGTAGCACTGCATGACCTCATGCCAGGGCTGCAGGCAACAAATAGTATGAAAAATAGCAAAATAAAGGTTTGCAGAGGCTGCAAAGTCTCTCGAGCATTTAGTCATGAGCCCACTGGCTGCTACACACCAACACCCCATGGTGATGGGTAGCTGAACTGACTCACTTTAACACCTACAGGAGTACTTCTGATGGCAGAGACAGACCTGGCCGGGGTAATTTTTTGATGGAGGCTCAGGGGGAGGAACAGAATTGGAAAACTTGGGGAATTTTTGCTTTTCTTCAGCCATGAGGTCGCGCTGCCATTCCGTGCCTTGTCCAGCCTGCTGTAAAATGGGGCAATGTACCTTTCTTAAGTGCTTGGAGACCCACAGTGGAAAAACACTTAGTAGCTGTTAACCAGGGGTTTGGTCCAGCTCCATCTAGTTAAAAGCACCCCAAGGAATGCTGTTGTTTTGCCAGTCCAGCTCTTGTCCCTTCTGCTTGTGAGCTATGAGACGAGGGCAGCCCCATCAAGAAAGGAAAAGGCCATTCACCCAAACATCCATCAGTAGCAATTTGACTAGAGGAAGACTTTTCCCAAGAGGCAGCTTTTCCACAGCCTGTCAGGGAGGAAATCTTCAGAATTAATTGAATTTATTGGGACTTCTTTCCCATAGTTGCTTGGATTTTGAGTTCAGGCAGGGCAGCGAGGGGGGGAAAAAGAGATGATGTAATTCAGCTCCTCTCTTGTATATTCAATATGGCAAACAAAATGCTACTGATTTTTTTAGCTGTGTACTGTTTATTTCACTGCACATGGGGCTCATGGAAGAGGTGACTATGTGAGCCATCCCACTGTACACACTGATGATTTTAATTTCTGTGTAGGGACAGTATTGATAAGGGGACCTTTTCTTGTTAGGCTGGAAAGTGCCCTTCATACCTCAGGAGCACTGTGAGGATGAGGAACATCTGAAAGCATTTTGAGTTACTGATTTCACTGAAGCAGGAAAGGAAAAATGTAAGATGAATATCAGGTGATCGTGATAAAGGACTTGAGCTTGAAGAGAAATCTCCCAGCAGAGGCAAGCTGCTAACAAGATGAAAAATCAGAGCAAACAGCCCTGGAATTGCAATAAGACAAATGCGTGTGCAACTCAATGCACTCTAGGGCGTGGTACATGATGGGATGGGTGATTTTGTCTTCTCCACTTGCTCAACTATCTGTGTGCACACAGATGTACAAGCTCATGATGCACTTGAAGAGCAACAACATCCTTCTTTAGGACATGGAGCTCCTGGAGCAGGCCCAGAGAAGGCCACAATGATAATCAGAGGGCTGGAGCAGCTCTGCTCTGGAGACAGGCTGAGAGAGTTGGGGGTGTTCAGCCTGGAGAAGAGAAGGCTCCAGGGAGACCTCATAATGGTCTTGCAGCATCTGAAGGGGCTCCAGAAAAGATGGGGAGGGGCTTTTGACAAGGGCTTGTAGTGAGAGGACAAGGGGGAATGGATTAAAATGGGAAAAGGGGAGATTCAGGTTAGATGTTAGGAGGAAATTCTTCACTGTGAGGGTGGTGAGACACTGGCACAGGTTGCCCAGAGAAGTTATGAAAACCCCATCCCTGGAAGTGTTGAAGGGCAGGTTGGATGGGGCTTGGAGCAGCCTGGGCTGGTGGGAGGTGTCCCTGCCCATGCAGGGGGAGTGGAACTATAAGATCTTTAGTGTCCTTTCCAACCCAAATCATTCTACAATTTCCTGGTGCAGTGGCTTCCACAGTGCTGCTCTTGACAGCATCTGCAAAGAGAAATCTGGGAGCAGATCCAGGCATCTGCTCATTTCAGTTTACTTTTGTAATTAAAAAGCGAAACAAACAAACAGAGAAGATCAGATGGTGAAAATATCAGAAAGTCATTAGAGAATGGGCCAGCATTCTTCCTCCTCCCCATGCATCTCTCTCAGGTGCCAGATTTTGCAACTCCACCACCTTCAGCCAGTCTTGGGCCCAGTTTTTCCTGTTGTTCTCTGACAGTGTGCTTGGCGTGAGATGCAAGGAGACAAGGCTCTCCCTCAGGAGTCTGCAGGCTCAGTCAGACCCAGACAAAATAATGTGAACATGTGCTCTACTTTGGCTGCCACCAGAGTTCAGAGCAGGGTGAGGTAATCTGGTCATTCCCAAAACAAAAGATGTTCCAGTGTCTGGTTGCTGCTGGAGATGGCCTAAGCGTAGAAGTGGAGAGGAGAAAGGATTTCTCCTCTTTGACCCAGCAGTTCCTTGGGACATTAGAGGTGTAATCCTTTGGGATTTCAGTCCTACAGCATGATCTGGCACTGGGTTTGATCTAAGGAGGGTTTTAAGGGTTGCGCACCAGCCATTTGACTGGACAATTCAACTGCTTGGGCTACTTAAACAGAACAAATTGTCATTTGAATATAAATATCCTTCCAGGTTCAAGGATGTTAAACCAACTTTTTCTTTCACACCACTGCCACAGACTAGATGAGAGGCAAGAAGAGGCAATAAGCTCCAAGAATTTCCAGAAGGAACTTCACACCTGGTCTTCTAAATTCTTAGTCCTAATCTCTTCTTTTGCCCAACAAACGTCCTGTTTTGCACACACCTGACTTGAAGGAACCATGCAGAATAACCACAACTAGGCTGTAGCATCTCTTGAGGACTCTTGATCTTCAGTGTTGACCATTTACCAAGCATTCTTAATTCCCAGCCCTCTCCAAAGTGAGAAGAAGCAGGAAAGCAACCCCACTTTGGTCACTCAGTCCCCCACAGAAGCCTGCCAGGCCCTAGTGTATGGTTCTATTCACCAGTACAGGCTGGGAACTGTTCTACTGAATAGGACATGGGTGTTATGGTGGATCTTTGGCTGAAGAAGAACCAGCAAGCAGTGCACATTCACAGAAGACAAGGCACAGTGGTGAGGTGTCCACCACACTGCTCAGGAGCTTTTTGTGTCTGAGTAGGGAAAGGATTTGGCATTTGTCGGGCAGGCTCAGAGCTCCTATGATGCCCTCTGAACCCTGTTAGGACTGTCCCTGCAAGACTTTTGCTTTTGGCCATCAGGAACTCTCCTGAGGATCCATTTTTCACTGGAAGCCTCCTGACCTAGGTTGCTTCCTCCTGCACTTTGTACCAACACCTTGAAGCGTCTCACAGGCAACCTCTGGTCCATACTCCTCCTACCCAAAAGCAGCAAAAAGGATTAGTGCAGGCAGAAATCCAGCTGCCAGAAGATGGGTCATGCCTGGGGGATATCTGGATCTCCAGACTCTTGTAGCAATTCAAGCCTTCCTCACTGAGCCAGCAGCCCAGGCACCCTGGCAGTTCCTGGGAGCCCTGGAAGATGTCTTCACAGCTCCTTGTCTCCTGGTCCTTCCGCACTTGGCTCTTTGGTAGCAGGGATTTCAAATCCTCATAACTCAAGGCTTTCAGCATCATTCTCTGCTGATTCAAGCTGGGTTTTTTAACCTCAAAGTCCTGCTCAGCCACTTTGAAATATTCCAGACATTTTTCAACCATTTATTTTTATTGAAGCCAGCCAAGTCTCTGTATATATTGGGCTCTTTCTTTTTTTTTTTAATCTTTTTAATATACAAATCAGTTTTAAATAGTGTGTAAGTCAGGAATGATTTGCAAACTAAACTGTCAGACCATGGCAGAAGTAGCAGCTGATGCCCTTGGTTTGAAATATCCCAGCTGCTGATGCCCTCAGTGCAGATCTCTACAAGGTGCCACACAACCTGCTTGTGCTTTCCTGGAAAATTCAGCCAGCCTTAGATTTTAGGAAAGTCTTACAGATCCTGAAAATGCTGCTTCATGTAGCTCTCTAGTGGAATCACCTGGCCAAGGGAAGGGATGTGATATTTTAGGAGTCAGATGCTGGGACCATGGTTGTGCCAATAGGTTGGGAAAATGTCTCCTGGCTGCGAGAACTACCTGCTCCTATGGCAGGGCAGGAAGAGACTCCAGTTAGGAAGAACCTTCTCCAATGGAGGAAGGACTCCAATAAGCACCATGGAAACAAGACTTGGTAGAAGCCCTTTGTTGTCCTGACCCTATTACTGCAAAATGGCCTGTGTCCTCCATGAGCATCAATGCACCCTGCTTGGGCTCAGCAACCCTATTTCTCTGGGTCATTTGGTGGCTCAAACATGACCATGTGTAGCCCCCTCCCAACTTTCCCTTCTCTTTTGCTCCTTTTGCCATAGTTCACTTCCCTGTTTTTCCTCAGGCCTTATCACAGAATCACAGGATGGTTTGGGTTGGAAGGGACCTTAAAATCATTTAGTTCCACCCCCTGCATGGGCAGGGACACCTGCCACTAGACCAGGCTGCTCCAAGCCCCATCCAACCTGCCTTTCAACACTTCCAGGGATGGGGCTTCCACAATGTCCCTGGGCAACCAAGTTTGTACTGGGTAGAGGAAGAGAAGCTTGAAGTGGGGATTGTGTGTCTTCTCTAAACCACTGGAAGACTAATTATAAACCCAAGAATTTTCATAGTGATTATTGGTAATCCCATATTGACAGATAACACAGAGAGCACAGCCAGAGGTATAACTACTGAAGGTGTACAAATGTGTTGGTTAAATTGTTCTTAGGTGGCAATATTTTGAGCCCTAAAGAGTGCTGACATAACCACCAAGATACCTGTTTCTTTTCTTCCAGATTGCTGGGAAATCAGCAACCATGCCGACCTCCTCCACCCAACTGCCAGCCCTTGACTCTACCAACTCCACCCAGCCACCCAACTCCAGCATCTACTTGTTCTCCAAGTTCATCCACCCCGACACCGAACTGTACACAGAATTTTACAGCCTGTGGATTGCCCTGATGGTAGTCAATGCCATCATCTTCCTGGTGGGCGTTGTGCTGAACAGCTTGGCGCTGTACGTCTTCTGCTTCCGGACCAAGACTAAAACCACCTCTGTCATTTACACCATCAACTTGATCGTTACTGATCTCTTGGTGGGTTTTTCCTTGCCTGTCCGGATCATCATGTTCTATAGTGCAGGGGACTGCTTGAATTGTTCCCTGGTTCATATCTTTGGTTACTTTGTCAACATGTACTGCAGCATCCTCTTCCTCACGTGCATCTGCGTCGACCGCTACCTGGCGATCGTCCAGGTGGAGGCCTCACGTAGGTGGAGGAACCCCACCTGTGCCAAGGGGATCTGCATCTTCATTTGGGTCTTTGCCAGCGTGGTGACTTTCTCCATCCTGACCATGGCAATACAGTTTGCTGCATGCTGCCTCTCCAAGATTCTGGTCCTGATGGTCTGCGAGTACTTCTTCCCCCTCATCATCATCATCTTCTTCACCACCAGGATCATGTGTGCTCTCTCCAAGCCCAGCCTCATGCACCAGAGTCGGGAGAGGAGGATGAGGGCTGTGCAACTCCTTATCACTGTCCTCATCATCTTCATGATCTGCTTCACCCCTTTTCACGTGAGGCAGGTAGCAATCTCCATCAACCCAGACATGCCTCATCACGTCAGCCTCCTCGTCTACCACGTGACAGTGACTCTGAGCAGCCTCAACAGCTGCATGGACCCCATTGTCTACTGCTTTGTCACCAATAACTTTCAGTCAACCATGAAAAACATCTTCAGGAAAACCGAGCCAGAGCAAACCAGTGTGGACATCCTGGGTGTGAATAAGAACTCCAAGGGCTCCAACGCAATCATCGCCTTCTCAAACACAATAGGAAGCCCCATGAACTTGCCATCACCCAGCAGTGTCCAAATATAAACCCCATCTGATGGGACACACTGCAGGAAGCCCGTGTCATGATGCTGGAATATTGCAAGGATGCCTGGTACTATTGTCTTTGACCTCTCTGGGTTTCAGCCTGAGATTCAGTAGGACAGTGGAGGAATTTATTCCTCAAGAACATTGTGCCCTGTTTGGAAAATGGAACTTGCAATGCTCTTAATACCAACAAAAAAAGAGAGTCTATAAATTACTGTTCCCAACAGGAAAGTTTTCTTTGTATTTTAATACAGACGTTTTGCTAGCAACAAGTTCTTTACTGTGGTTTTCTTTTTGTGTTTGACATCATAATGTGACACTTCCAGGATTACTTAGAAAGCAGGAAATCTCTGTTTTCCAGGAAAGATTCTGGGCTTTGGGCACATGCTTAGGAGTAAAAGATGAGAGGGAGTTTTTCCAGAGCTATCCACTACAAAGATTTTAGATGCCCACGGAGTGGGAAATAAAGTATTCCAACTCACCTGTCACTAGTAACTACTCATTTCTTTCTAAAAAGGTCTGAACCATCTCAGGGAGTAGAAGATGAAGTCAAGCAGCAAAGTCTCCTCTCACTATTTCAATTATAATTAAAAACTACATGTGGGTGTGTGTGTTTTCACACATAATGCATGGGCTTGGGGAGAGGCTAAGGATATGTTCCATCTTCATTTGGATCACTAAATTCCCTGCACTGCATACAAAAAAGCTGTGAAAATGAACCTGCTTTACAGCAAACTCTGCTGTTCTGCTCTCTCTCTCCAAAGAACAGCCAAGATGAAATCAGAACCAGACTATGATGCTGTAATACTCTTGCTTGATTTTTCTTCCTGGTCTGCTGTGAAATCAGGGCTTGCTTGTTCCCACTATTGGTCCATCCACTTAAATTGGTCCATCACTTAAATGCTGAAGCTTTGAAGGACAAATAAAGACTCCACCTCAGGCATCCAGCTTGAAATTCACCCTGGTATAAAGTCACTAGGATGATTTTAGAGCCATATTTAAAAGGTAGCTGAGGCTAAGGAAGCCAGGATGATTTTAGAGCCATATTTAAAAGGTAGCTGAGGCTAAGGAAGTCAGGGAATTCTGTTCCCAGAGATGGGTGAATGGTTTAGATTACACTGTACCCGTTGAGCAATGCAAATACAAAACATCACTCTAGGAAAACAGTAAAACCTGCAGCACATGCAAGTCCCCAAAACTCATGCCCACCAACCCACAACGTGGTTTCAGACCTTTCTGTGACACCTAAGCTGTTTGTAATGAGAATGTATCTCACATATACAGAGCTGTCAACAGCACTGTCTTCTGCCAAGACTATTTCAGAGAGACAGGAAGAGAAGGGAAGGCTCAGAGCATAGATTATTGTAGTTTCTTTGTTCCAACAAGCTAGAGCTTCACACCTCCCTTTCTTTTGCTATCAACAGTATTTTTGCCTTATACAAAAACGTCTTAACATCTTTCTCACTGCAGTTGCTCGTTAGAGGCCAGTAGAAAACCTTTAATACTCTTTGCTAGATTTTTAAGTTCCTAAACAGGGTTTCAGTCGAAGCTCTCTCTTTCTGTTGTAAGCTTAACTTGTAACAATCTGAATTCCCTTTACTTTCAGTGTATTACTCACTCTTCATAAAAGCCACCAGAGATTGGAGATTTCCCTTTATTTGGGACTGTCTATTGCCTTTTCCAGAGCTTTCAGTGGTCTTTCTTCAATTTATACCAGCTCCAAAACAGGGTCCCTTAGCAAAGACACAGTCTCCAAAAATTGGAAACAGGCTAAATCACCCACAAACTAGCCTGTTTTTTCAATGACTTTTTGTGCTGACTCCTTCATCCATGTTGTATATACATCTTGCTTTCCCTCAGGATGCAGCACCTGATAAAATTTTGTACTGTTTAAAGTCACTCGTTTTTGCTCAAGGCACAATGTTGACATTCAGTACCAAAATCACAGCTATCATCAGAAATCCTAGAACCATAGAGTCATTGAATGTGTGGGGTTGGAAGGGACCTTAAAGATCATCTAGCTCCAACCTCCCTGTGTGGGAAGGGACAGTTCTCACCAGACCAGGTTGCTCCAAGCATCATCCAACCTGCCCTTCAACACTGCCAGGGATAGGGCAGCCACAACCTTCCTGGGCAACCTCTGCCAGTGTCTCACCACCCTCACAGGGAAGAATTTCTTCCTAATGTCTAACCTAAATCTCCCCTCTTCCAGTTTAAAACCATCACCCCTTGTCCCATCACTGCCCTCTCTGGTGAAAAGTCCCTCCCCAGCTTTCCTGTAGCCCCTTCAGGCACTGGAAGGTGCTCTGAGGTCTCCCCAGTGCCTTCTCTTCTCCAGGCAAAAACAACCCCAACTCTCCCAGCCTGTCTCCAGAGCAGAGCTGCTCCAGCCCTCTGATCATCTTCACGGCCTCCTCTGGATTCTCTCCAACAGTGCCATGTTCTCCTTATGTTGAGGGCTTCAGAACTGGATACAAGAAATACTCCTGTAATTGCACAGTTTTGGTGGGCACCTTCCACCTGCCAGTCCTCACTGCTGCTGAAGCCTTCCTCAGTTCTCTGTGTTTCTGGAGACTGGGGTAAGATCTCTTACCTCTCAATCTGCACCATCCCTCTGCTCAGGTTCTCTCCTGGGTTTGCTTCTTAGTGATCACCAAAAGGGATTGCAACAGTCCTGTTCCAACCCTAACCTGCCCTTACCCTGAAGAGAACAGCACAACCAAAGCCACACATAATTCAATCAGGAAGCCTCCAAGGGCAATGTGAGTAACTCCACACATCATTAAACACACACAGAGCCTGCTAAGGTAAAACACACACAAGTCAGCTTTTTCCAGGGCAGTCTTTTATGCAGACTATTTAAAGACTTAGATGTCAAATTCCCAATGGTTTCAAGCAAAAGCAGGCACTTAACAGCCTTTAAGGATCTGGATCATTACCCAGAGGCTGATATAGTAATAGGATGGATGGGCATTGAGTATCATCCTACCACCACCAAGTCTGCACTAGACAGAGTACAGTGTTCCCTAAAGAGCTTGGCAGCAATAAAGAGCTCTGTAAAAAGCCCCAGCCTTTCAGGGGAATTACAGCACTCATTCCCCTTTGATGGGTTGTGGTTCTCTTGTGCATCTAAAATCCTATAAAGTGAATTAGAAATATCCTCTTCTACCAGCTGCCCCGAGACTAGCGAGGAGAGGAGAGGAGAGGAGAGGAGAGGAGAGGAGAGGAGAGGAGAGGAGAGGAGAGGAGAGGAGAGGAGAGGAGAGGAGAGGAGAGGAGAGGAGAGGAGAGGAGAGGAGAGGAGAGGAGAGAGACTATGAAAAACCTCACCTGTATTTCTTGGTATCTCAGCCCTTCCTGTGACTAGAGATCCCTGCTGGCCATGAGCTCACCTGCCTGAGTCACATCACACTGATGCTTATAGATTTTGGCATGACAGAGGATGGGTATGCAGGAATAAAGTTTTGTTTCTTTCTCTCCCTGCTGCATGTGTCTCACCTGTGTTGCATCCAGCACAGCCCACGTGTCAAGGCACTGCTGTCTTTGCAAGGTATTTCCCATCACAGCCCAGAAACCTGTGGTGAGGCAGAGGTGCAGAATGGCCCAGCCCTCAGTCACACTGCAAACTGGGCCCAGCAAAGCTGAAACCTCCAATTCTGCACCACAAAAGGAGCCCTTGAGTCCATACACGGGTTTATCTCTAAGACTGGCTTCCTCCTGGGCTCCGAGAACTCTCTGCCCTCCTTCCATCCCCACCTTGGTAACTGCAAAGAGGAAGCAGCCTGGCTATGTGAAAAGGCAATTTCCTCCTTCCCTGTCCCTCTGGGCTTTGCTGTCCCTCAGATGTGTGCACAAGAGTCTCATTAGCAGCCTAATCAGCATTCATAAGTATTATTAGCAGGTGTGGGCTCAGAATGAGGAAAAGCTGAGGAAAGTGGAATTGCCCATATTAGGGCTATGAGCACAGGTCACCTGCATTAGTATGGAAGGAGCACAGCCCTGCTAGCCTGTGCTGTACCTGTTGGCTGACTCCTTCCAGGGTAAGGGCAGGAGTGGCTCTGGACAAGGACATGGTCCTCCCCCTCTACTCTGCTCTTATGAGACCTCATCTGCAGCACTGTGTCCAGTTCTGGAGCCTCCAGAACAAGAAGGGCATGGAGCTGTTGGAGCGAGTCCAGAGGAGACCACAAAGATGATCAGAGGGCTGGAGCAGCTCTGCTCTGGAGACAGGCTGAGAGAGCTGGGGTGTTCAGCCTGGAGAAGAGAAGGCTTCAGGGAGACCTTAGAGCACCTTCCAGTGCCTGAAGGGGCTACAGGAAAGCTGGGGAGGGGATTTTTACAAGGGCTTGTAGTGAGGGGATGAGGGGTAATGGCTTTGAACTGGAAAAGGGGAGATACAGATTAGACATTAGGAAGAAATTCTTCACTGTGTGGATGGTGAGACACTGGCACAAGTTGCCCAGGGAAGCTGTGGCTGCCCCATCCCTGGCAGTGTTGAAGGGCAGGTTGGATGGGGCTTGGAGCAACCTGGGCTGGTGGGAGGTGTCCCTGCCCATGGCAGGGGGTTGGAACTAGGTGATCCTTAAGGTCCCTTCCAACGTAAATCATTCTGTGATTCTGTATTTCTATTATTTGGGAGGAGAAGGCAGGTCTGATCCCCACAGCCGCTCCAGGACAGAGGAAGATGAGGAAGACATTACAGAGGAAGGAAAGGAGACAGCCAATGGCTTAAACAACACATGGGGCTGCACAGACCGAAGGGCTGGGGAAAACAAGCTAATACAGGGGAAAGTGGCCAGGGGACACAGGGACCTGATATCCAGCAAAGAATGACACAGGAAAATAAATGAGGGATTGGCTTGTTTTTCCCCTTCTGGGCATCATTAGTCCAAAAACAGGAGCTCTGGGGAGGATTCCAGTGCTTGCATGAGAGCTGGAAGGCTCCCATTTTAGGAAGAAAAAGCCTACAAGCAGAGCATTTTATCCCCTTCCCATGGTGAGGCCCTGGAAAGGGACAAGAGTGATTTCCCTGCAGTTGTCTGAGCCTTGGTGGTGTTGGGATAGAAGACAGGAAGGTCTCTTGTGTACTGGGAAAGAGTGAGAGTGCCTTCATCCCTCCAGCCTTGGGAAAAGGCTGCAGGGGCCACAGGGGGGGTTCTGATGCAGTGTGTGTGCTCATGAGCCAGTAGCAGCATCTGGTGTGTGTGTGTTGGCTACGTGAGGAACAGGAATGTCAGGGGAAGTGATGGGTGATGCTTATATTGGATGGTGCCACCTGAAATGTCACATCACAGCACACTTCCCATGCTCTGCAGGGCATCCCAGGCAGAGGCAGACCAGGAGATTGCAGCACATCCCCAAGCACAAGAAATGATTGGGTACTTCACTGCAGTATTTCAGTGTTTTGGGGTGGGAATTGCTTGGCTATGGGTACCTAACAGTGATGCAGGGGGACTATACACTGCAATACTCACCCACTTCCCACCTCTCTGATCCCCTTTCCCACATGGAATTCCTTTTCCTCATGGCTCCAGTCTGCTACATCCCTGCTCCCTTTGCTGCAAGACCTTGTCCCTTTGTGCTCCCAGGTCTCTAGGCCTTAACTAAAGAGAAATTCCCAGTCCTGCCATCCTTGTTTTCTTGCCATCTCAGGGTGTGTAGCCACAAGTCATCTCTGAGATGTGCAGACTGGGTTTTTTTTTTCCTTTGCTGACCACTGGCTGTCCACACCATCATCTGCACAACGGTCCCATATCAAGCTGAGAGGAGGACATTGGACCAACAGAGTTCTTTCCCATGGAAAAAGATCTGGCTTTGTTTAGACCTGGCTCCAGACCATCCATACACCCAGAGGCTGCAAAAAGCACCAAAACTTCCCTGGAAGAGATATGAGATTCTCTAAGTGTTTTTATAATCTTGCCTGTTCGGGCAGTATATGGAGGTCTCTGTTCATGACACTACCCTTCTTCTGGAAGTTGACCATGGCATGAGAAATCAGATTAATTTAGGTCTGGATTTGAGTTCTAACACAAGGGATTTTGCTTTTCCTTCATGGTTGTACATAGAGCTAACAGTCCAACTCAGGACCGAGGTTGTCCTCTCCCTCTGCCCATGCAACAAGAAAGACCCCAGATGAAATAATGCTGAGTTTACATATAGGAGAAAGTCCTTGTTCCCCTCACAGCAATCACAGTGAAAGGTGGAAGAGAGGAGCTTCTGCCATCCCAATAAGAAGGTAAGTAGCCTTCTCCCAGCTCCACTCCCCTTCTTGCATTTACTTTAATGAACCCAAGTCTTCATATTGGGAAGGGCAGACTGTTGTCCATCACCTGCCAACACTGGGCCCCAGAAAACCAAAGGCAAATATTTACCATAGATTTTTAGTTTGACTAGTCAATAGAAGGCCATCTTGGCCACAGCCTGCAGTTTTGGGCAGCACAGTATAAGAAGGACGTTGAGGTGCTGGAGAGGGTGCAGAGAAGGGCAACTGGACTGATGAGGGTCTGGAGAACAGGTCTTATGAGGAGAGGCTGAGGGAGCTGGGGCTGTTCAGCCTGGAGAAGAGGAGGCTGAGGGGAGACCTCACTGCTCTCTACAACTACCTGAGAGGAGGTTGTAGTGAGGTGGGTGTTGGGCTCTTCTCCCTGGTGACCAGTGACAGGACAAGAGGAAATGGGGTCAAGCTGCTCCAGGGGAGGTTCATGCTGGATTTTAGGAAAAATGTCTTCACAGAAAGAGTGTTGAGGCCTTGGAACAGGCTGCCCAAGGAGGTGGTGGAGGCACCGTCCCTGGAGGTGTTAAAAGAACAGGTGGACATGGTGTTTCATAAGATGGTTTAGAGGTTGGAGGTGGTAGGGTGGATGGTTGGACTTGAAGGTCTTTTCCAACCTTGATGATTCCATGATTCTGTGGTTCTATGAAAATATATATATATATATATATATTCTTAGGATCACAAGGAGTTGAAACAAAAATATAGCATGGACGAGCTTATCTCTCATCACTCTTGATGTAATGTCCTTTCTACTCGGTTTGAGCTAGACAAAGAAACCTCTCCACTTGCCTCCCACCAGCCCTCACACTCACTCAGTCCAGTTCTCTCAGGTAACGAGTCTGTCCTGCAGTGCTGTGAAAGTGCTGAACGGAACATGAATCCCTCAAGGCTCTGCTCTTGACTACAAGATGTGACTGAGTAGGTGTGCTGCTGGGCCTCTTGTAAGGAGGGAAAAGTGTCACTTCAGGAGAGCTTTCTGGAGACCTGACTTGAAGCTGCTCATTGGAAGGTAAATGTGGGTAGAGGTCAGGATGGGCTGAAGTGCTATGCCTCAGTAGGCTACTGTGATCCAGAGCTTGGTTGTCAAATGGGTCCTGGAGGAAAATACATCTGAGCACCAGATGAACCTCAGACAGCCATGTAGATATGAACAGTGCTCCATAAATTGTCAAATATATATTGTCAAAATTTTGTCATAATACCAGCCAAGAGCTCTGATCCAAATGTATCTCCTTCTCCAACCATGTCATCTTTGCTCTTCTCAGTAGGAACAAAGAGCAAGCACTAGCATGACCTCCAGTCCCAGAAGGGGTATTCTTGGGGATGCCCTGAAGGCCTCACCTCTCTCTCTTGCAGAAGAGACCTTGGCTTCTCTTTTATCCCTCAGTGAACCCTCAGTGAACCCTAACATGACCTTAAAGCAAGCAAACAAAATTCCCTTTATGTAGTTCAAGCACCCAGGATCAAATGAGCAGCCAAGATTTTACTCAGTGCAGCTTTATTTCCATCTCTTCCAACAAGGCCTCTAAAACGGGCCTAGAAGTGCTCGTTTGTCTCTGCATATGGAAAAGAGTGGAGATTGCTGCAGGTCAGTTAAACAGATTCTCCCAAGAGACTTCCCCAGGGGAAGTCCACATCAGAGTAGGGCACAGCATGAAAGCTTGGGCCAGCATCCAGCCCTTGGCTCATCCTTCCTTTGATCTCCCAGGCAGCATCTCGCCAGCCCGAGAAGAACCCCAATAAATTCATGTGTGAAGCTCATTAGACAAGAGCCTAGTATCCCAGTATCCAAGCCCCTTGATGGTTTGGATAGCTCAGAGACTGCCCAAATCCTGGCTTCCCAGGGCAGGCCTGTCTTGATGGATATTATTTAGAGTTGGAAATGCCATCCCACCACTACCCCCTCGGGAAACACGGGGGTGCTCAAGACGCCGGTTCAGACGGACCTCTCTGCACAGCTGCCCGTCCGCAGCACACGGGGTGGGAATCTGTTGATAGGTTCCTGACAGAAGTTATGGTTTGTTTATCTGGTAGCTTTACTTTGTGCCTCCTACCCAACCCGGAAACCCTTCCTCTCCTAACCTCTTGGCCTGCTATTATATACAGACTAGTCTACACGATAATTTTGGTAACCATGCTTCATCTTCTGACAAACACTGCAGAAAGCAAACAGATTGGTATTGTCAGAATTAAAGCAAACTATTGGGTGGTTTATCTATACAATCCTAACAGTTCTGCCACTACTAATGCTTTACCTGCCCTGCAGAGGTTCCAGCAAGTCGCTCTAGGCTGTATTAACCCATGTAGTATCAAACCAGGCGCAAGGCTGGAAGGACTTGGAAGCCAGAAGGATTTCTTTCTAAGCTTTTTGGAAGCCTCACTCAGTCATCCCTGCATCAACCTCTTTAAAATGGAGCCCCCCCCTTTTATTTTTTTGTTTTGTTTGGTTTTGTTTCAGAAAAGCCTGCAGTTTTGACCAAATGTTTCTTGGAGGTTTAGAGAAGACAAAGCACCTTCTTTGTCTTTGCAGTGTTACATTCCAAGCCCGGGATATTTGCTCTTTGTCTAACAGATTACTACACCCCCCCCCACCGCCAGATTTTTTCTTTTCTCCCAGCAAAGGTATTTGTAAACAACACTCCATGCTTGCACTCCAAAAACATTCAGTGACCCTTGTCTCTTCCTATGAGGCATGTTCCCAGGATCAGCCCTTCTGGTGGTTATTTGTTGAGCTTCTCCAGATGTTTCAAGCTGCCTTTTTCAGGTAGAGGCATCAGAGAATGATGGGGATGGGAGACAGAGGCTGGTTGGTCCATTGTTTGGTTTAATGTAGGTTAAACCCCTTCCTCACACTGGCACAGATGGGGGGTGATACAGATGGTCTGAGGGACACAGCTGATGCTCAAGGACCATGGGAGCGTGGCCCTTCTCTACCCACCACCCAGAGCTCCAGCTCTGCCAGCACCAATCCTTCACACTCGTACCTTTTTTTCAGCCCCTACACTATCTGGCCAGACCAGCTTAGCACAGCCCGCCGTACTCTGCATTTTGGCAGCTATTTTGGTAGCTCTTCCGAGCCCAGGAGGAATGGAGGAGGGGGTAGAAAGGGTGTTCTCTGCACGTTGTCTCCACAGCTGCCGTGTTTAACACCAGCAGCTGCCAGGGCAGGGGACGTGGATGTGCTATTTGCAACTTCACATCCACGATCAATAGGGCAGCTGTTTGTCCTGCAAGCTCCTGGGGGGCCAAGAAAAATCAATTGGTTCTGCCATGAGTATCCAGGAGGGTCATTTGTCAGCAATGCTGAACAAGGGAGCAGGAGACTCCAAAGGGAGAGCAAGAGAGAACAGGGTAGGACACCTGCACAGAAGAAGCATGGGTGTGCAGAGCCACAGGGAGCGAGGATGGGTGGCAATGCAGAGTCTGTGTGTGCAGTTATAACTGTGTGATGGAAAAACAGGGCCAGGAGCCTGGCAGAGGCAGCTGCCAGCAGGGAAGTCCTCTTGTCTGAGGCTGGCAGCAGGAGCCTGTGGGCTGTAAAATACACCAGCAAATTCCTGCTATGTGGTGCAAACGAGAGGTCACCTAAACTCCAACCCAGCACCCCTGAGCAGACAGGGAGGATTTCACTTGAGGGTTTGGGGACTGTTTGGGACTATTCCTGGAAGTCCTCCTCACTTGCAGCTCCAGTAGTGTGGTACTGTTGGGGACCTGGCAAGTAAAGGGGCTCTTGATCCCCTGCCCTGGGGTCTGAGAGAGCTGAGCAGCCAGCTGAACATGCAAGGACACAAACACCCTGAGAAAGAGTGAAAGCAAATGCACCATAAACCCAAAAGGGACAAGTCTGTGCAATGCCATGTGAAGAGAGGAAGAAACACTTCAGTGTGGCTGGGGAGAGGACATATAGACCCTTACCATAAGGGCACAAACCCTAAGGAGACAGGGAGACAAGAGAGACACCGCAGGTACAGCAGGGAGGGGGGGGCAGTGAAAGCGAGAGGGAAACTGAGGCACAATCTCTGCATGTGGTTTCTGGTGAGAGATGTCAGGGGCTCATCTACACCCCATCCAAGGTTCACCCCAAGGGATTTGTGGAGTTTCCCCTTCCCATGAGCCATGTTCACGGTGGGAGAGCAGCCAGCAGCCTGGCCATGACCTGTTCACATGAGCAGATCAAAAACACAAGTCACCTTTGGGGGTTTAACTGTTTAATGCAAGCCCAAAGGGGCAGGGGATCCCTTCACACTCTTTCCAGGCTCCTCAAGGACTCAGTTTCCTTCTCATTCACAGCAAGGTGCAACTTTTTTCCCTACCATCAGCAAAAACCCTTCACAGATTAAACATGTTTTAATGGCTCTCCAGAGGGGCCTCTTTGCCCAGCCAGCAGTGCATATAATCACAGGAAACAGCCTTCCTGAGGTCTTTCCAGCAACTGGAGAAAAGATAAAGCTGCTGAGACTCAGACATAAATATCCTACTAGCTCTTTTTTAGCCTTAGGCCTCATCCTAGGAAGTGGCTCATCCCTTCTGCCTGCAGCAGAAACAGAGGATGCTCAGCACCCTGCAGGATTGGTGTTAACACCTGCTCTGGGTGCTACACCAGAACAGGCCTCCAATTTGCCCTGGGCCCCTCCACCTTTCCAGGCTTTCACAGCTCTTCCCAGCTGGAACATGTATGATATATAACATATTAACTATAATTAACATATACAGCTTATTTTTCCTGAGCCATTCCTCAGCCCTGATCCCCCTCTCCAAAGACTGATCCTGGCAGCAGAACTGCAGGACCAAGGAACTGCTCAAACAGTTGCTATTTCCTCCTCTCTGGAGGTGTTCAAGGCCAGGCTGGATGGGGCTTGGAGCAGCTTGGTCTAGTGGAAGGTGTTCCTGCCCGTGGCAAGGGGTTTGGAACTAGATGATCTTTTAGGTCCCTTCCAACTCAAACCATTCCATGATTCTATTTTCTGACTCATTCCTGTAAGCCAAAGTGAGACTGTCACTTGTGCCATCAGGACACATCCCCTCTGTACCCTAAGAGTTGTCCTGTTGGGCCACACCTGGTCCCAGAGCAGTCAGTGCTGAATGCAGAGTAGGATTTTGACCATTGTAAAAAAAAAAAAACACACATCTGTGTGTGGAAGGGCAGAGGGCCAGGGCAGGCAGACAGGAGATGAAGAGTCCCAGCTGAGCAGGCAGGTGGTGACTAATGGTTTTACTGCATTTTTGAACTTCACTCCCAGACCTCCCAGCCTGTCCAGTTCCTCACAAGCTCTGAACTGCCTTTATACTTGTGTTAGAGCCATTGTCCCCTCTCCTCCACCCTTACTTACCCCAGTGCACCCAGTGTCAGCGAACTGGAATCCAGCTCTTCCTGCACAGAGGTGGGATCCTAAAGCTGGGATCCTCCAGCAAGCCCAGGGCTGCTCTGCACCTACAGGTTCGATGCCGTGTCAGCCATCATCAGCCCCATCTGTCCAGGAATCCCAGGCCTTGGCTTCCTTCCCACAGCAGCACCTGCCACAGGGGGGACCATCACAGGAGTTGTCCACCAGCATTCCCTTCCCAGGCTTTCAGGAGCAGCTCAGAGCAGCTCCACAACAATTTTGCTATGTTGAATTAACTTCCCCGAGGCCACCTAGGACATATCGCTCGGTCCAGGAGGCTGGTATCCTTGTGTTGAAGGAATTTTTCCATTTTTCCACGTCTCTTCCCTTCCCACAGCAACAGGATGCCCAGATGATGATACACTGGGTGATATTCTTTGCTCGCAGAGGCAGTCCTGGCTGCATATACTGTTTAGGGAATTTTTATAACCATATACAGCAGGTTTAAGCTTTGTGGGTTTTTTTTATTTCAGTTGAACACTTGTGGGTAACAAAATGCCAAACTGCCTGAAATCCAGCAGGAAATCAGTGGATTTCAGCCAGGTCAAGGAATTATATGTTGTTTTGTTTTTTTTTTCCTTGGAAATCCTATCTTAGTTTGGTGAACTGGCACAGGGTGGGAAGAGGGAGGTTTGCTGGATTTCCCCAAGAGCCTTTGCTGACCCACCGCTCCCTCTGCACTGATGCAGCGTAGGGAGCATCTGCTCCTGTTTTCCCTTTCTACAGCTTTTTCGGATACTCTGCAGCAGAGAGATTTCAACAAATAGCACAGTCCGTGGCAGTGGTTTAAGACGCTGCCAGCCAAGGCGTGACCAAACCAACCACTGCCCTCTGCTGAACACAGCCCGAAATCCCCACTCAGCTCCCAAGGGTCCAGAACATCTTGGCTGAAATCCCGTTTTGCTGGAAAGATGGGGAAAACCCGAACTCCTCCCTCTCTCAGATTGTGAATCTCTCCTTCAGGTCAGCTGCCAAAGTCCTACATCTTGTGGCTTCCGTGTCACATCCCTGCTACACCCTTACATCCCTACAGTAGGTTCAAGTATACATTGCTGCCCGAGGCTGCTATTTTGTGCTAAGCACCAAGCCCAGCCACCTTGGTTAAGGATTTCGGCAAACGTGTAAGAAACTGAGAGCAGTTTCTGACAAGAATTGCCGCAGGAGCACATCCGAATAGGCAAAGAGATGGGAAACGTATTCCATTCGAAGGGAACCCAGCACAGAAACTGATTTCTAAGGCACTTTGTGGAGTCTCCGTCAGAGGAAAACGAGCCTGGTGCCCTGCTGGAGTTGACACCAACACGTAGGGATGGGCAGGAGGTGAAGTCTCCCGCCCCTGTTCGGGTGAAGGCCAGACCAGGTGCTTACACACCTACTTCAGCCTCAGAACATGAATCGCTCCCCGGTCTTAACGCAGTTTGTGTTGGGTGTCCCTCGCCAGGAGAGCACAAGGAGCCCTTGAGGGTGACCTTGGCGTGCTGAACCCCCAGAGAAATCCCTGACGGGGTTCCTCCCGGCCCTGAGCTCCAGCCCCACGGCTTGCCACAGTGACAGGCAAGGTTTCTGGTCCCCTCCAGAGCTTGCTGTACACCTGTCCCCAAACCCCTGAGGGTGACCAGCCACCCCAAGCCCTCTGTCCTGAAGCTTCACCCTTACCCCTACGAGGGCTGGAGACGCTCCCAGGCGCTGCTTTTAGCTGCAGATGAGCAAAAGAAAAAAAACAAAACAAACTGTAGGGCATCTGTAGGGCAGCAGCTGGGGAGGGGATTGATGCTGGCCCTTGTCTGGGGGGGACAAGCAGGGGCAGAGAGCCGCGTGTCCCCCTCAGCGCCCAGCTCGGGGCCTCGGGCGTGGGCTGGAGGTTTCCCCCTCCTCTTTCTCGCCAGCCTGAGTTTCCAGCTGAGATCTGATGTCCGGCTTTAAGAGCAGAGGGGAGGACGAAGAGGGAGGAAGGAAGAGAAGGAAGAAAGGAGCGGGGAGAAGGGAGAGAGAAGGGGGAAGAGGCGAGAGGGCAGAGGCGCCCGCCATGGCCTCCCCCGCGCAAACACCGCTAGATGGCGGTGCGGGAGAGGCCAGGGGCGCCATGGCGGCCTGTGGCAGGGACCCCGGCCCCTCCGTGACAGGGACCCCATCCCCTCTGTGACAGGGACCCCGGCCCCTCCATGACAGAGACCCCAGCCCCTCCATGACAGGGACCCCAGCCCTCCATGACAGGGACCCCAGCCCTTCATGACAGGGACCCCAGCCCCTCCGTGACAGGGACCCCAGCCCTCCATGACAGGGACCCCAGCCCCTTCGTGACAGGGACCCCAGCCCTTCATGACAGGGACCCCAGCCCTTCTGTGACAGGGACCCCAGCCCTCCATGACAGGGACCCCAGCCCCTCCGTGACAGGGACCCCAGCCCCTCCATGACAGGGACCCCAGCCCCTCTGTGACAGGGACCCCAGCCCCTCCATGACAGAGACCCCAGCCCTCCATGACAGGGACCCCAGCCCCTCCGTGACAGGGACCCCAGCCCCTTCATGACAGGGACCCCAGCCCTTCTGTGACAGGGACCCCAGCCCCTCCATGACAGAGACCCCAGCCCCTCCGTGACAGGGACCCCATCCCCTCCATGACAGAGACCCCAGGCCCTCCATGACAGGGACCCCGGCCCCTCCATGACAGGGACCCCAGCCCCTCCGTGACAGAGACCCCAGCCCTTCTGTGACAGGGATCCTGGCCCCTCCGTGACAGGGACCCCAGCCCTTCTGTGACAGGGACCTCTCGAAGCCACGGAACAAGGTCACGGCTGGAAATTGTCTTTAGGCGACGCCAGGCAGGGGCAGCTCCTCTAGCTAAGCACACCCTGCTGCAGACCCCGCTCACCTCGTGGCTGGTGCTGGCATCTTTACAAGAAGGGTTCCCCCCTCTTCTTGTTTGGCTACTTGTTGTAGAGATGGCCCTGGGATAGCCCTGGGATAATCTTTCCCACTACAAGTCCTTCCTTTCTACACTGCAGCTCTGGGTTGGTGTAATGACAGCTTTTATCCTGTAGATACAAGGGGGGGTTCGGGGGTCACCATCTGTGTCTTGACTTATTTGCCAGGCTGTGTTCAGTGTGTCCTGTAGACACCTGGCTCGAGCAATAATGGTCTGCAGCTCGTCCAGCCCAAGGAAAAGGCTTCCAAACAAACTGGGTGCACTGCTAGACCCGCCCGGGACTTGGAAATGCTCTGGGTGAGTCACATCTATGGGAACCCTTCAGATCAAACCTGCACAGCTACACACTGCGCTGGATTTCTAACAGTTTCCTGTCTGAAACTGTGTTTTGTCATCTTGGATTGCTAGTAAATGAAAGGGGGAGAAGAAAAAAAAAAAGAAGAAACTATGACTTATCCCTTCCATTCTCAAACACAAAGTGCTCATGGTCAGGCAAAGCACCAGCAATTTCCTTTGGGTTACCAAGTTACTATGGAAGGAAAAGGTCCTGGTGGAAATAAGTCACTGCACACCGATCCTGTGAACCACTTATTTTGGAGTGCAGAGCACCAGACCAGACCACCATGGTGGTCTGCATGTCTGAAAGAGCCCCCAAGAAGCCCTCTTGAGGGTCTTGCTCATTCACTGCCCTCCCTGTGCATCCCAAGCAGTCCACAGTCAAGGTGAGACTTGAAATACAAAGACCTTAAAAGCCTCCAAGGATAATGTGCCATTGCAAAAAGGCAGGAGACAGCAAGTGTGTTGCCAAGGTCACGGATCCATGTCAAATGATGTCACTCCTCCCTGCATTACAGAGGAGGAAGGACCCAGCCCAGTTCCTCTCTGACATCAGGGCTAAATTTTGGGTGTGTAGATGAGATGGGCACTCAAAACATTTCTTTCTCCTTCTAAAAGCACCAGTGGAGTGCCTGCCCCGACACCCAACAACCAGTTTTTCACAAGCCAGTCCAGTGCAAAAGGGGAAGGGAGAGAAAAAATCCCCCAGAACAAATCAAACCCAAAGCCAACTTCTGCAACAAGGAGGAAAGGTTTCCTTACTCCTGCCATTCAACACAGTCAAGGCAGCTTGTAACAAACTGAGAGCAGCAATGTTCATCCCCTTCCAATGTCCTCCTGAGAATTCCAACCAATCCCACACCCTTATCCAGGCACTTTCCACCTCTGCTTACAGTGTGGCACCTCTCCTGTGCAGTCCTTCCCTCAGCTTTTTATCTGTTGCACACTGGAACATGCTTCATCACAGAATCATAGAACCACAGAATGGTTTGAGTTGGAAGGAACCTTAGAGATCATGGAGTTCCAACTCCCCTGCACGGGGAGTTATCCTATCACTATTTTCTCTGGTGAAAAGCCCCTCCCCAGCTTTCCTGGAGCCCCTTCAGGCACTGGAAGGTGCTCTAAGGTCTCCTTGGAGCCTTCTCTTCTCCAGGCTGAACACCCCAACTCTCTCAGCCTGTCTCCAGAGCAGAGCTGCTCCAGCCCTCTGATCATCTTCATGGCCCTTCTCTGGACTCTCTCCAGGTGATCCATGCTCTTCTTGTTTTGGGAGCTCCAGTTTGATGCCTTTCTTTGGAAAGGTTCCATAAAATGTCTCAGAGGCTTAGAAATACTGTTCTCCTTCCCAAGCTGAAGATGTCCACATCCAATCGATTCCTATTTGATCCTCCATTAGTCTCATCTTTTAATAGAAATACCTCGTTTGCCCCAACATATTTAACATAAATAATTATTTTTCTCCCCAGATTTCTTTTGCTTTGCTTACAAAGAGCATCTTTCAGCCTTGGTTGAGTACGTGATCCACATGCTCTTCTCACAAAATACATCCCCCCCTTTCCCCGACCATCCAAAGGACAGTCTGAACTCCCCGAGACTGTGTGCAGCACTCTGGGGACCAGCTTGTAAGCCCCAGTGCTTCGTTCCTCCTTGGTTTTACTTAGGCACAGAAACTTGAATGGCTCAAAATGCGGTGAGGGAGCCAACATTTCCATTATCTCCCTTCCATTCCTGATGACACACAGCCTGCTGCAAGGCCACGAGGCCTCCACATGCTGGGAACATTTTTTGACATTCCTTTCCTAATCCACTTGAACCTTAACAATTCGACAGGTCAGGCAGACCTAACAGGTTTTGCTACCAGCTGGCAGAGCACAACAGGAGAGCTCAACCCCCCCCCTTTCCAGCAGAACCCAAAGGACAAGGAGGCCACCACAGCCTCCAGCCCCCGTGAAATGCACAATTCGGAGCCTTCCCTCTAATTCACACTCACGTGGACCGGGCGTGTAACCTGCCTGTGACTCATCTTGCTCTCTCTGGCAGTCTGCCACAAAGGAAGAACAGTTCAGAACGGCCCAGGGTGACTCTCTGCTGCTTGGCTCCAAATAAAACAGGAGAAGGAGCCGCAGCTGCAGAGCCTGTTTCAAAACACCGCGACGGAGCGGTGACGCAGCAACTCGCATGAGCCCCCAGCAGAGCAAGGCTCCGACACAAGCAGCCCCTTTGACAACCCAAGCTACAGAGGCAGGGAGCTCGCCTGGATGGTGATTTGATCTGTTTCTGAGGGACGAGTGAAGGCAGGAAGACGGGGGGATGCGCCACAGTCAGACACAGCTGTGTGCAGCAGCCAGGTGACTTTTAGCAAAGCGGTGTTGCATCCCGGGGTCGTTGCTGCCTCAGAGGCAGGAGATCCCCAGCCTTGCAGATGAAACCTAGAATCCGTGGAGGAAGTGCAGGGATAAATAGACAGGTGGAGAAATTATGCCATCTTGGCCCTCTTGTCCATCAGGGCTCTGGGTCCCCTTATGCCCTTTGCCCTGAAACATTGACTACCCTTGGCCCAGAAGGCCAACTGCATCCTGGGCTGCATCAAAAGAAGTTTAAATTGTGCCACTTGTACTTACAGGTCAGATTTCCCATGGATTGGAAACTTTGCATTCCCAGGAATGTCCAAGCTGATCTCTATCTCCATAAAACCCCCTCTTCATTAGAGCAAGCAAGTGCCTTAGCATTTGAAGGAAGCCTTTGTGCACGCAAAGCACTGACTTCTCCAAAATCTCCCCACGTTGGTGCAATTTTCTTGGAGAGTGCCCTCTCCTGCTGCAGTGCAGGCAGACACGGTGTTTCAGCTGACACCCTAGACTTGGGAGAAAGTCCAAGTCTGCCCAGGGTTCTAATCAAAAAGTGAAATTAGCAGTGGCTTCATCCCATTTAACCTCAAATTGCCTACGTCCACACAGAAGCGCCTTGAAGCAATTGGACTTGAACTCTCCATTGGCACTGGGTCAAGCACCAGGAATTTGCATTTGAGTTTTAGCTCATACTGCACATCAAGTTTATCCAGACAACAGGCATTTATGAGCATTTATGATCAGCTTCCCTTCCACCTTCCTGTTGCCACAGTAGATTGCTGAGGAGTGTTTCTGACAGCCTTTTAAAGCACAAGTGGTCAAAATATATAGGTACAGGACTTGTAGGCTGCTGAGGCTGGAGGAATAAAAATAAGAGTCTGCTACTTTGCACAGCATAAGGCCTTGTCTGAGCACAGAGATTGTATTCACATGGGGCATGTGAATGTAGGGCTGACCTGCTGTGAAAGCAGCACTGGGGAGAAAGACCTTGGGGTCCTGGTGGACAACAGGCTGACCATGAGCCAACAACGTGCCCCAGTGGCCAAGAGGACCAATGGCTTCCTGGGGTGCATTAGGAAGAGAGGGGCCAAGAAGTCCAGGGAAATTTTCCTCCACTTCTGCTCCACCCTGCTGAGGCTGCATCTGGAAGTCTGTGTCCAATTCTGGACTCCTCAGTTCATGAAGAGTAAGGAACTACTGGAAAGAGTCCAGCCCAGGACCACAAAGATGATGAGAGGAATGGAGCATCTGCCTTATGAGGAAAGCTGAGAGAGCTGGGGCTGTTCAGCCTGGAGAAGAGGAGACTAAGGGGGGGATTTCATCAATGCTTATCAATATCTAAAGGGAGTGTCAAGAAGGTGGGGACAGACTCTTCTCTTCAGTGTCCAATGACAGGACAAGGGGCAATGGGCACAAGCTGGAGCACAGGAGGTTCAAGTTAAACATGAGGAAAAACTGCTTTACTGTGAGAGTGACAGAGCACTGGAACAGGCTGCCCAGAGAGGTTGTGGAGTCTCCTTCTCTGGAGACATTCCAAACCCATCTGGACACGTTCCTGTGTGATGTGCTGTAGGTGATCCTGCTCTAGCAGGGAGGTTGGACAAGGTGATCTTCAAAAGGTCCCTTCCAACCCTGACGACTCTGTGACACTGTAGGTGAAGAGTTACAGTAATTGTAAATTGTCCCCTTCACCCTCAGAAGTCCCAGCATTTTGAGGCACAGTGGTCACTGGAGCTGTGTTCCTGGCTCTAGCTTCAGCCACTGTGTCCCACTGCCTTCCCCACCAGGAGAAACAGGGAGATGGAAAAATCAGTGGTGCTCTGGAGAAACTGGAATTCTGGCTCATTGCAACTGAGTGCAGGGCAGGAACTGGTGATGCAGCATGTTTGTATAAAATTTGTTCCTGGTAGACTCCTATATCAGATCTCAAACACTGAGGTTTTTCAAAGATCTTGAGATTTATGCAGTTTGACAGAAGCCATTTTAAGGTATTTTTTTGGTGCTTGAGAGTGAGTTGGGCTCTATGGGGAACCCCACTCTGCTTTGCACAGCCTGACCCAGCAGCAGGACCATGGTGAGAGCAAAGACTAGCCCAAGCACATCATAATTCCTGCTTTCTGCTGCAAAAGATGGTCTGCTGAAGGTCACTGGATCACTGGAGTTTGCTCTGTAGGCTCTGTCCTTGTGAAAGCAAAAAGAGGTCTCCTCTAAGTGTCTGCTTCCAGTGCTAAAGATCATTAATTAAATCTTTGATTTAGATTAGACATTAGGAGGAAATTCTTCACTGTGAGGGTGGTGAGACACTGGCACAGGTTGCCCAGGGAAGCTGTGGAAGTTCCATCCCTGGAAGTGTTGAAGGGCAGGTTGGATGGGGCTTGGAGCAGCCTGGTCTGGTGGGAGGTGTCCCTACCCATGCAGGGGGTGGGAACTAGATGATTTCTAAGGTCCCTTCCAACTCAAACCATTCTGTGGTTCTGTGACTGTCAGTGTGGCTGTGAAGGAGCACCCCTTCTCAGGGAAAAGGAGGAATGGGGTGAGAAGCCATGCAGCACATCACCCCTCCTTGGACTCATTGCTTGACTATGATGAGGCCTTTTATGTTCCCAGGCCATGAACCATCCTGTTACCATGAGCCATAAAACAGCTTGATCCAGCAACACAAACACTGGCCTGACAGTGTTTCTGTCATTGGATGCACTGGGGAGGGCAGATCATGGCAGGAAATAAATTAATGGTTAACATTCCAGGCTTTTTTTTGTGTAAATAGCAACGTCAACAACTCTTTTTGCTTGCAAAATATGGCATCATGGCCACCTCTCTTCCACAGTGCCCTAAAACTGGCAGCAATACTTTCCTGAGATGTGCACATGTAAGAAAACAGAGAAAATCATGGAGCCAAAAAGCAGCCAGACAGTGACACATGCCCTGTGCCTTTCCCCATCTCCAGGACTTTGCTTCGTTGTCCTGTCCAACACACTGTGCTTCACCCCACAAAGCTCTGCAGAAGGACAAGCACCACTGATGTGTTACAAAGCTTGAAAAAGTGTCAAGGCTCCTTGGACTCTGGCTAGAGGAACTCCAAGACTGGCCCAAAGTGGGAGGTGGCTTACAAGGGAAACAAGTTCTGCTGAGAGATCCCAGCCTTCATTCTCCTCTGTTGGGAATAACACCCAAATTTGAGTATTCCATAAAAATAACACAAACTGAGCCATGGCTGGAGGAAGTGGCAGAAATCTCACTGAGAGGAGAGCACAGCCTGAGCTGTAGCAGATGTCTGCTCAGGCACCAGCCAGACAAAATCCTGCTTTGCCTCTCCCCTTACAAAACAGCAGTTGGATCCACCTCAAGACCTTGTGATGTTTATGAAATATTGTGGGGTCTTGGCAAAAGACACAGTGAGATGTCTGGGATTTGCTTACCTGGTCTACACATCTGATAGTTGAAGTGCATTTCTCAGGACAAAAGGAGAGGCTAGGGGCTGTTTGTTTTTATTTCAAATGCAGGAGGCCTGAAATCCCCAGTTCCCTTAATCATTTATGTTTCTTTCGCATTTTGGAAAAAAATCTTCCTCTGTCCTGATTCCCATTTGCATCTGAAAGTCTTCACTCTTGGATCCAGGTGCTGTGCAGTGAATCAGGTGCTGTCCAGGAATAATAATCTGTCCTGTTCAAATTACAATGAGTCCCTTGCTTTTAAAGACAGAGCTATTGGTATGGAAACATTTGGCAATAGTATTACTGCCTGCTGGTCACATCCCCCTCCAATCTGTCCCTTTTCCCACTGTCCTTCTGGACACACAGACCCTTGCAGGTTATAATGCTCTTTTCCCATCTTCTGGTAGATCCTCCTGCAGTTAGTTGCCCTCATATATCATCACAAGGTATGATTTCTATCTCTTTGGTTTTTTCCTTTCAAGCCATTATAACCTGGAACAAATGGTTCTCCTAAATTTCAGAAGACCATCTTCCTCAGTGGTCTCTAGAGACCAAAGACTGCCACCAGCCCAGGCCCATTCCCTTCTCCTGCTGTACAGCCAGTGTTGTTTCCCCATTGTTTCAAAGATTATTTCACAGCAGAGACAAAACAGGAGGATGGAAGAAAAGGACACGCTCATGGAAACTTCCAGAGACTCCTTTCTCTAACACCTGCCCAGACCAGCATAAGAGTCAGGCAGAGGCATCTAGAAGATATCTGTGTCTCCAAGCCCTTCAGAAGACCTCTGCAACATCTCCAGCTCTCCAAGGTCTCCTGTCACACCTGGGCCAGGCTACTCAGGACAGGGAAAATGCAGGTTTTGTGCCACTACTCGTATCATAGAATCATTGAATGGTTTGGGCTGGAAGGGACCTTAAAAACCATCCAGTTCCAACCCCCTGCATGGGCAGGGACACCTCCCACTAGACCAAGTTGCTCCAAGCCCCATCCAACCTGGCCTTGAACACCTTCAGGGATGGGGCAGCCACAGCTTCCCTGGGCAACCTGTGCCAGTGTCTCACAACCTTCACACTAAAGAATTTCTTCCTAATGCCTAATCTCTATCTCCCCTCTTCAATTTTAATCCCTTACCCCTTGTCGTCTCACTACAAACTCTTGCAAAAAATCCCCTCCCCAGCTTTCCTGGAGCCCCTTCAGGCACTGGAAGGTGCTCTGAGGTCTCCCTGGAGCCTTCTCTTCTCTGGACTGAACAACCCCAGCTCTCTCAGTATATCTTCATAGCAGAGCTGCTCCAGCCCTCAGATCATTTTTGTAGTCCTCCTACTCATTCCAACAGCTCCATGTTCCTCTCTTGTTGAGGGCTCCAGAATTGGACACAGGTCTCCAGAGGGGTCTCACAAGAGGAGAGTAGAGGGGGACAATCCCCTCTCTTGACCTTCAGGGCACATTTCTTTTGATGCAGCCCAGGGTACAGTTGATTTCTGACCTGCAATGCTCCTTGTTTTACCCTTGCAAAATGAACACGCTCATATCAGCTGAAGTAAGATCTACAGGGTTTAAACTGGTGGTACATCTCATGGAAACTCTGGGCCAGATTCCGAGCTGGTAGAGATGGGTATTGCACCACCAAAGTTGTTGAAGTTGTTGCAAACCAGGCAGGATCTGGATCCCTTGCCTGCATGTGTTGTGACTTCACAAGCAACAGCTAAGAAGAACACCTAGTCGAGCACTGTGCAGAATTCCAAACTATTTCACCAGGAGTGCAGTAACCTGAGTTTCCCTGTCCTTCTCAATCATGAAAATGCCCTCACCTCCCACATCCAGGGCAAGAGCGAAGCCACTTATCCCCTAAATTCCACCCAAGTCAAAGAGGAGTGGCAGGGCCCTTGTTTTACCTGACGTCCTGCTTGACAAGGAGCAACGTGAGAGCCTCTGTCACGGCAACTGCTCGTCCCCAGCAGACGAGCTGTCTCCAGGCCTCTCCGATTACATCTTTGCTGTTATAATTCACATCCTGCACTTATTAGTGATAAGGTCAAGAGGAGCAAATACAATGGGAGCTGCTGAAAACTCTTGTTGTTGCACATGCTCCCAGCGACCCTCGCTGTGCTACAGAAACCAAAAATAACTTCCTGGTCTCCCAGAGCGGCGTGGAAAATATTTCCCTGTACTTTCTGGGTTATGGATAACTTCCCTTCTTTAGGTTTATGGTGGCTCTTTCTCCAGGAGAGCTGGACACAAATATCCCATGGGGGCACGTGCCATTTCCCTCTGCACTCTGCAGAAGTGCTCTCACCCTGGAGATCTCAATGTCCTCCTTACAAGGGCAGAAAAATCACTCTCCCTCCCTTTCTCTGACTCTCCCTCCCTTTCTCTGACTCCTACTTATGCATACACAGCTTTAACTCAATATTCTCCCTTTATTTCTCTTTTCCAACACTCGCAGCTGTATCTTCTTACTATAGGATTTCTATTGTATCAAAGAGTGAGCTCTCCCATAGCAGAGAGCAGCAACGTTGCTTGTGTCCTCTCTTGCTTCTCAACATGAAGTACACACAGTCCCTGAAAGTCCCAGAGGCTCTTTCCTACTTGTTTTTAGGCAAGAGAAGGAGAAAATGCTCCAGGAGCTCCATTTCTTCCCTAAGATCATCCACATCTGCAACTGCTAATGGACCAGGAAAACTACTTATGCTGAAGTGATTCAGATTTTTTTGCTTCTTCCTACCACTTTTCCCATGTCTTGCCCTGCTGCCTGTCACTGCCTTCTCCTGCCTCTCAGTCATGAATTCAGAGACTCTCTCTGCACTGGCAGGGTCTGCTCTGCAGGGTCTCTCTCAGACTGATTGTTCTGCCTGGAGAGGAGGAGGCTCTGTGGAGACCTCATAGTGGCCTTCCAGAACCTGAAGGGGCTTCAGGAAAGCTGGGGAGGGGCTTTTTTTACAAGGGTGCGTAGTTATAGGATGAGGAGTAATGGTCTTTACCTAAAGCAGGGTAGATTCACATCGGATATCAGGAAGTTCCTTACTACAAGGCTGGTGAAGCACTGGATCAGGTTGCCCAGAGAGGTGGTGGAGGCCCCATCCCTGGAGACATTCAAGGTCAGGCTTGACCAGGCTCTGAGCAACCTGATCTATTTAAAAAGGTCCCTGTGCCTACAGGGGGAGCTGGACTAGATGACCTTTAAAGGTCCTTCCAACCCCACACATTCTGTGATTCTAAGCTTAAAAGCTCATGAATTACCTCTGATGATCTGCAGATGCTGTTTGTTTCTGAATTAAAGTTGTAAAGAGGAGATAGGAATGGGATATGAGAATCCAGCTGGGTTGAGAGTGAGCAAGAAGTGTATCCAGGGTCATCCAGGAAGTTCAAGTCCTGCAGATAAGTCAACATACCATAAAAACCACTACAACTCACACACACAAGGGGTGCACCTAGAACCTCAGAAGCCCACAAGACCCCATTGTGGTGTCATATGGAGACATGTGGCAAGTCCCTGACCCCAAGCAGGATAAACAGGCAGGGCAGGGCAGGGCCAGGCAAAATGTTCCCATTGGGGAGGGGAAGAAGGGATTCAAAGCTCCTTCACTATGGATTTACTGTTGCCCTGGCTGCAGAGAGCGATTCCTTAGCTAGGACTGACCAGCCTGGCTGACCCCAGACTCCCAGATAAGCACGTGAACTTCTGTGGTTTTAAGTCATGCTGAAAGCTTTGACTTTCCCTGATCCAGCTGCAAAAAAAAAAAAAAAAAAGAAAAAAAACAAACAAAAAACCACCAGCTACAGCTGTGGTAATGACTCATTGTCAAAGCAAACATCTGTGTCTCATCTAACATATGGTGCAGCACAAAAAGGAACCGAGTTATTCAATAAAGAAACCAACAATGACCTGCTGGCCAGGCCAAGAAGAGGAAGGCTTCAGGCTGCTTTGCACTGCTCTGCAGTCTCTAGAGCACTATTAAAATGTACAAGGATATGCAAGACCTGGAACAGGCATCAAATGCCCTTTTCTGACCTCCTGTGATGCATCCAAGTTAGAGGTACTGAGCACCACAAGCTGAGAGCAGCCAGCTGCTTGGGAAGTAAGCCTGGATTCAGGAGGAAGGATTGAATCCTGCAGGGCAGGAGTAGGATCTCCACTGAAAGGTGAAACTCCCAACCATCTCTGAACCAAACCTGCAAGGAGTTAGGGAGTTCTGCACACCTAATTCTTTCAGCAAGAATGTCTTCTCCTTTTAACCTGCCAGTAGAAGCACCAGTGACAGGTGTTGGATGTGTGCAGAACAGTGTCCCTGCTCTCCCAGGTGGAGAAAGCAGGATGAGCAGACCCCTGAGATCCTGCTCCATATCCTTAGAGTTAAGTGACAGGGTCACACCAGGGAGGGCTGTCCTCAAAAACCCACTGGAGGCAGTGAGGACTCCATCTGCCCTGGGACATGGTTTGAACAATTGCACAGTTCAGAAGGACTCTGGACACAACCCTGGGCACAGGCAAAACACAGCTAAGGGTGTCCCTCAGGCAGTTGGATGGATGCAGAGGGGAAAAAGGAAAACAACAAAACATCTTTCCAGTGACCTGTGTGCTGTTCACTTCTCCAACATGAGTGAGGCCCAATTTATGTGGGGTGCTCCAACTGAGAAAAGCAAAAAGCTCCCCTGACCACTGGAAGTTAGGCTGGGTTTGATACTGAGACTCATGGCCATGGGGAACCTAAGGACTTCCAAAAACCCAGCAGAACATTTCAGCCTCTCAGCTGCTGCTGCTGCTGTAAACCTTGCTTTTGGAGTCTGCAGCCTGGGATGTTCAAACTCCTGTCCACATGTTCTGAAAGTATATTCTTAAAAAGTGGGAAAATGACCCAAACATCTCAGATATCAAGAGTTCAATTTCAGATCAGGGGAACAATTCAGAAGAGTTATTATTTAAAGAGTTTTTCTTTAATCAAAACCAAATTTTGAGGGTTCAGCTGCTCCCCTGACATCAAAACCAAGGTCATAGAGCTTAAACAAATGTCAGGGGTCGTGGAGAAATGTCTTTCCCTCCTTCCTTTCCACACAACTGCTGTCCAAAGGCTCACACAGCCTTCTTGGACCTGGCACCACAGTCTCTCCCAACACAGACCCTCTCGCCTACATGACTTCAGACTCACACCCTTCCCCTCTGTAACTGCAACCCCCCATCTGCTATCTGAACCAGACCCACAACAGGGCACATGGTCTATGGCCACTTCTCACCCTTTGTGTTACCCACAAACACTGAGATTCACTGCTGACTTCACACCAAACTCCTCCTGTTGTCTTGTCCTCCATCCCAAGCCAGATCATCTCCAAGCCTCCTACCTTCTCCTTCCTGCTCACCTCAAACCAAGACTCCAGCCTCTAGCCTCTTGCTCTCTACTTCCTTCACCCTTTTCTCCCTGATTCCCTGTCCTCCTCATGAAGAGACTCCCCTACATCCACCCCCTAAACCTCACCCACTCCTTTTTCTCTTTCATGCCTTCTACATCCCCCTTGGCCCAAACCATGGTCCCTTTATGGGACCAGACACGACAGCAAGGAACACAACAGCAAATCCCTCACTAGAGGCAATATACAGAGACTGGACTTCAGATCTAATGACTGGGAACCCATTCAAGTGTTAATCATTCTTCTTTGTTGTTCTTTATCCAAGTTGAAGCTAAATCTTAATCTCCTTAATCCCACTATTTCCATGTGAAAGATCTGCAGGCAATGTGGGAGATAAACTCATTTATTCCTCTTAGAAGTTATGGGAAGGCAGGAATTTTTAGCTCCAGTCCCCCAGGGTGCAAGAGCCCGTGTTCTTTTTTTTCAAACCTGATTAATTCTGCATCAGTTGGGCACATTATAGACACCAATTTCCTGAAGTCTACAGTGTATTCCCTGGGCCACAGCTGCTGCTTCTGCCACTACTTGCTATTTGTGGAGCGATTGCGTCTGACAAAGAGCGATGGGAGAGATTTCAGGAATGACTCAGAGCTAAAGGCAATTTCTCATCCAGTTTTACATCCAAGGACAGCTTTTCACTTGGTCCAGAAACATGAACGGATGAGGTTTATTCCTGCCCCAGCGACCCTCTTGGGATCTTGGTGAATGTTGAGCCATGGGTAGGCCATTGCCTCTCAGCTTTGCTCTGCTCCAGGCACAGTAACTATTCAGTCCTCATCACATTTCTTGGGTATCTCCCCAGTTGGTGACACTGTGCTGGTTTGGATGTACCCCTTTTTCCCCTGGAGGAGCTTCCAGTGAAGGGTCTCTCCATCCTGTCCTACTTTTGTGAATCACCAGGATTTACTCACTAACCTTTGTCTCCCCACCTGGATGTCCTGACACAGAGCACGTAGATGTGCTGGGATCTTGCTCATCTAGGGGCCATTTACATGGGACACTTGTGCAGGAATTCTGCTGTTTGTCCCTTCTGGTGCATCTACACTAATCTTCATCCAATCTCCTTTCTTGCCAGTCCCAATGCCAAATGCCAATGCCCCAAAACATGCCAAATCCTTTCTGACACTGACAGCACAACAGCACCTTGGCAGCGGGGAAGACGTTGCCACACAGGAATCTGCACCTTGTTCCTTGTCCTTTTGGGCCCACAAAGAGCAAGTCTGGGACCAACCCACAGTCTTCTGCTTCCCACCAACTAACTAAAATGTGGGAAAACCCAGGACAATGGCATTGCCTGGGAGCAGTGCTATTCAGCTACCCAGACAGGCAGAGATTCTCTGACTGCTTGCTGGTGGCTTAGGAAGGCAGGTCCAGATATGCTCAGCAGCCAAGTACCTCTGAGGCATTTCAGACACAGTCCCAAGCTCCTGTGGAAAATATTGCAGGGTCAGCAATTTCAGGCTGATGCTCTTCAAACCCCTTTGCTAGGACCAGCTGTAAAGCTGTAGCCACTATGGTGTAAGCAGCCAAGAACCACACTCTGAGCCAGTTAGATGTTCACACTGAGTTGTCTCTGGGGGATAGTTTCTCTTTGCTGGTAGCTCTCCAGTGTGGATTTATAGAACCACAGAATCATAGAATCAGCAAGGTTGGAAAAGACCTTCAAGATCTTCAAGTCCAACCATCCACCCTACAACCCCCAACCACTAAAGCATCTTATGAAACACCATGTCTACCTGTTCTTTTAACACCTCCAGGGACGGTGCCTCCACCACCTCCCTGGGCAGCCTGTTCCAAGGCCTCAACACTCTTTCTGTGAAGACATTTTTCCTAAAATCCAGCATGAACCTCCCCTGGAGCAGCTTGATCCCATTTCCTCTTGTCCTGTCACTGGTCACCAGGGAGAAGAGCCCAACACCCACCTCACTACAACCTCCTCTCAGGTAGTTGTAGAGACCCCTCAGCCTCCTCTTCTCCAGGTTGAACAGCCCCAGCTCCCTCAGCCTCTCCTTGTAAGACCTGTTCTCCAGACCCCTCACCAGCCCAGTTGCCCTTCTCTGCACCAGCACCTCGATGTCCCTCCTATCCTGCAGTGCCCAAAACTGCACCCAGTGCTCAGGGAAGGCTCAGACAACAGCAACCCTCCCTTCCTCCCCTCCAGCACCATTCAGCAGAGCACAAGCTCTCTCAGCTCCATCCTGGCGAGGTCTGTAACATGCTGTCCTCTCCTGCCAGCCCTGGGGCCACACACAGCCCTCGTGTGGCACTATCTCTTCCACTCCACAAAAGCCCAACTAGCTCGTGTTCCCTTTGGATACTAAGCTCCTGGGTTTCATCACCAGAGGCAGATGTTGGCCACCTTGGAGAAGACAGCACGTCCACCAGTTTCACAGCATGTGGCTCCACTGGTGCAACCTGCCAAGGTCAGCATGTGCAGCAGGGAGGTGGGAAGAGCATCCTCAGGCTGGAGGGATGAATTAGCCCCAGCCAGCAACCAACCTGGCAACAGTGAGTGCCCCCCAGGGTAACCAGAACTGAGGCTGTTCCCCTTCATATCTAGTCCTTCCCACAGCACTACCCAGAGCCCCTGCAGGAGGTAAAGCAGCAAGTGGCTGATGTCTGCAGAGCAGGCTGCAAACTGCAACATTGCTGAGTTTCTGATACAATCCCTGAGCTGGCATGATCCCCAAACAATTAAAAATGGATCTGGAGTGTTCAGTTACCAAAGCACCTCAGATATTAATTACTGGTGACAGAATATCAAGCAGGGTGGTATCAGACTGCAGTCTGGTGGTGCATCTCTGGGACCCACCTGCCAATGGAGACCTAGAGAGCCCTTGTCCTCCACTGTGGGTGAAGCTGCCCCTGTTACCACTTCCCTACTAGTTCTTCACCTCTGCTTTCTGCAAAACAAGCAACATCATCCATACTGCATCCCGTGGGAACACAGAGACCTGGGCCAGGCTGTGCCTGCCAGCTCATAAAAGCAGATGGACAGGAGCTGCTGTTGCTCCCAGGTTTTAGTTTTCAGAACCTGGCTTTGTTCCACATAACAATATTCCAAATGTTTTTGAGGTTGGGTTTTGTTGTGTTGGTTTATTTCTTTTTTCCCACAGAAGAAAATTACGTGGCAGGTGATACAGAGGAGGAGGGAACTGTATCCAGTTCTGGGCTCCCCAGTTCCTGGAGGATAAGGAACTGCTGGAAAGAGTCCAGCACAGGATCACAAAGATGATGAGAGGAATGGAGCATCTGCCCCATGAGGAAAGGCTGGGAGAGCTGGGGCTGTTCAGCCTGGAGAAGAGCAGACTGAAGGGGGAATCCTGCTCTGGCAGGGGGGGTAGGACTAGATGATCTTTCAAGGTCCCTTCCAACCCCCACCTTTCTGTCATTCTGTGATCTCCTAAACACTTCTAAATATCTAAAGGGGGTGTCAGGAGGATGGGACCAGTCTCTTTTCCTCAGTGTCCCACGACAGGACAACGTGTCTCTCAAAGCTGAAGCACTGCCCTTCAATTTCAGGAGGACTAATAGCAGAGATTATAATAATGATGATGGAGGAGTAGCAGTAATTACCAGCAGATATTAAGGCTTATTTCAACTGCCATTGTTATCATTATTAATAGCAGCAATTGTTGTCCCTCCTCTGGCAATAGTGTCTTGCTGTTATTGTAAGACCTTGGCAGGAGCAGATGGGTGCCAGCCTGCAGGCTGGGGAGTCAGGAGATCCAGAGGCGTTTCCCCATCTCCACCACAACCTTCCCACATGATCTCCAAGAAGGCATTTGGAAAACCACCAGGGACAGGAGGCAGCTGCAGGTTAAGATGCTTAATTGTGGGTGTCTCCATGGGTGTTAGGTACCTGGTCTCACATTACAGCCTCCAAAGAGCTAATTAGCACTATCAGTGGAGACTAATAAGCAATTTAACTGACTGTGCAGCTAACACACTTGCCTAAACATAAGCACCACGTGTTAGTTGAGATGCTTGGACATATCTCTGACTGAAACCCACTGAATCTCTTCATGGCAGTTCCCCAGCCCTTCTTGCTCCTCTGCAACTGCTCGTTTTGACATCTCATCATCCATGACAAGAGGAGCCCAGAGCTCTGCATTTGACTGAAACATCAATTATATCACTCATAAAATAAGAGTTTTGTGGTGGAGCCACAGTGCTCAGAACTTGATTTAACTCACAGTGCTGGAGTCCTATATGAATCTTATGTCTGGGGGTAAGACCTCAAGATGAGTAAAACACTGCATACAGTTTTCTTCATATATTTGCACACTTCAACCCATCCTGGATGCCTACAACATCTGTGGGTGACAAGACAGTCCAGCTCCATGTCCTCACCAGATCTCCAACAGTATTTCACCACCTTCCAGTCAGGAACCAGAAACCAGTGCTGGTCCTGCAGGCCACCCTCTGCTCTCCAGGAGTGACACATGAGGAAAGGGACTCCTTGTCCTCCCCCCAGTCATGCAGCATGTTGTACTAGGGACCTCCCAAGGTCCACTCCAACCTGAATTATCCTGCAACCACAGGCTCCTGCAACAAAGCACGGATGCCACCATGTGGATGTTGTGCCCACCAGTGTGGCCTCATGTCAGGAAGGACACCACAAGGGGCTGGTTCTTGTTCATTTCAGATAAACAGCATTTGTGCCGTTTGTCCTTCTCCTCTGTGCCAGGAGGCCTTGGGGAGCTCTGCCCTGGCAGCAAAAGCCAGGTTGGCCTGGGCAGACCTGGCTGTGGAAAACCTGCCAGGGCAGGGTGGCTGGGACAGGCCACCACCTCAGTCCAACACTGGGCAACCACACAGCAGGGACAGAGTGTTATCCTTGGCCCCTCTCCAGCAGGTGACTGACCTTCCTGCTTCTGAACAGGGCTGGTGCCAACAAAACACAGGATCAGTATGTATTTGTGAGCCAGGCAGGTAACAGCAGTTAACCCACAGCTGAGAGAGTTGGGGTGTTCAGCCTGGAGAAGAGAAGACTCCAGGGAGACCTTAGAGCACCTTCCAGTGCCTGAAGGGGCTCCAGGAAAGCTGGGGAGGGAGTTTTGACAAGGGCAGAGAGTGACAGGACAAGGGGAAATGGCTTTAAACTGAAAGAGGGGAGATATTAGATATTAGGAATAAAGTCTTTACTGTGAGAATGAAAATATTCAAGGCCAGGTTGGATGGGGCTTGGAGCAACCTGGTCTAGTGGGAGGTGTCCCTGCCCATGGCAGGGGGGTTGGAACTAGATGGTCTTTAAGGTCTTTTCCAAGCCAAAACATTCTGGGATCCTATGATTCTATTACAGTCACCTTTCCTCATCTGCTTTCTGAGGATGATGACTTTGAGCCCTGGACTGCAGCAGCACAACCATTCTGGCTCCCAAGCCTGGGATGCTTTGGATTTTTCTGCACCCAGCTCCTCCATTCACCATACCTCCTAAGACAATCTCCCCCTGCCCAGCTGGTCTGCCCACAGATGGACACATCTTTCCACAGGACCGTAAGCGGCGCACGAGAGGCACCAAAAACAAAGCTCCTCCCTGTTGATGTTGGTGGTGCTTGTTAGATGGAGTCTGTGATTTCCTCCTCTTGGTCCAGGGCCACGGGGAAGGACTCTTTGTTACTCAGCACCTTGTTTAATCATTTACACCAGCTGGGACAGACACCGTGTTCCCAGGACTTTGGTACTTGGGGAGGTGTCACACTGCAGGGACTCCCAGCCAGACCACCCCGCTTCTGCCACCCCAGGCTGATCCTGGGACCCACCCTCTGCTTCAGCAGAGTCCTCTTGGAGGGCTGGACTATTTGGAGGGGGTTTCAAACTGCTGCTGAAGTCCAACCATCCAGCCACAGGTCTCCCAGGTAATGCCATTCCTGTGCTTCACACTACTTGACCCACAGCCAGCTCCTTGCCCTCTCCACCCAAGGAGACATTAACTGCTTCCTACCCACCCTGACACACCAGCTGTTACCTGGTGACCTGCTAACAAACACAACCTCCCTGTCACAATGCTGACTCTCTGAGAGGTGCCAGTGGGGATCCTGGTCACTCCCCTGGGGTCAAGAGCACCTCTTGCTCTCCTCCTCCCTCGTGTGATGCATTGGGGGTATTCTCATTTCTGGTGGGTGATCCTCTGGCCTTGTGCTCTTAGGAGAGCTTGGCAGGAGGAGATTGTACCTGGTATGACAGAGTTAGCCCAGAGCAAACAACCTGATGTGGCAGAGAGCAGATCCAACACTGACCCACCAGTGTTTTGTGCAGAAGCAAGAAACCAGCAGCAGGGCCTGATCTTGGGGTCTCTTTGCAACACGGATGGTTGACATGGTTCAAGGAGCTCGGTGCGTGTCATTCACCAAGTGGTCCCCTCAGAGCTCCAGAGCCCCCAGCACTGCAGACACGGTGGGAACAAGAGCAGCAGTAAGACATAGACAGGAAGACAAAGAGAAATGTGTTTGTCACTGATGGGAGGGCCTCGTTTCCAATGTACCTGGGCAGATCTTCAAACCACTGAGAGGAGGACTGGGAAGGATGTGAAGAAGTGACCTCGTCCTTCCCTCTGCCCCAAGGCAGAACAAGCATGCCTGAACCCATCCTGAGAGCTCTCAGTTTAACCTGCCCTTGGATCATCCAGGTCCACAACATCTGTTGTCCCAAACTCTGCCAACCTGTTTCCCAACCTGTAAATGGAGAAACAACCAGAACAAGTGGATCCATTCCTGGGTTATTGGAGAGGAAGAAAGTGAGGAGGGGAACCTTTGGTAGATCATAGAATCACAGAATGGTTTGGGTTGGAAAAGACCTTAACAATTATCTAGTTCCAACCCCCCTGCCATGGGCAGGGACACCTCCCACCAGACCAGGTTGCTCCAAGCCCCATCCAACCTGCCCTTCAACACTGCCAGGGATGGGGCAGCCACAGCTTCCCTGGGCAACCTGGGCCAGGGTCTCACCAACTTCATACTAAAGCATTTCTTCCTCATGCCTAACCTAAATCTCCCCTCTTCCAGTTTTAATCCACAACCTGTTCCAGTGCCTCACCAATATCTGGTGAAAAGCAAGGAGCAGGCCTTGTGCAGTGTGTGCCCAGGGGTGTTTGCACCTGCTGAAGTGAGTCTGATACACCTACAACGTGCTACCAGTGCCTTATGCAAGATGGTCCAGGTGTGCACACACGTGCCTCTTTGATGGTTCTTGTGCTCCTCCAAGCAGAAGATGGGCATTTGCCTTGCAGAGGAGCTCCCAGGGCAGGGACTGTGACCAGGTTTCCAAGGGATACCAGGTATCTCCTTTTCATTGTAGTTTGTAGCAAGCTTTGCTTTATTTTTTTATTCTATTGGGCATGGAAAAGTGTGGGAATCACAGGGCTGGACTTCCTAAAACAGGTCACTGTTTGGTAGATTGAGCCAGCATCTTGCTGCAGTAAGGAGAGTGGCAAGAAGATTATTATTTGTGTCCAATACTGCAAACATAGAATCATAGAATGGTCAAGGTTGGAAAAGACCTTCAAGATCAAGTCCAGCCATCCACCCTACAACCCCTAGCCACCCTCTGATGAAACACCACGTCTACCCCTTTTTAGAACATCTGACACTTGTGAGCACATGATTGCAAGGACACTCCAAAAAATGTTCTAAAAGGAGCAGCATTTTTGTGGCACCAATTTTGATACCCCCAAGCTTTTGAACTCTGCTGCTTTGGAAGTCATCCCAAGCCTCCAAAACTGGTCAACCTGGGCCCAGGTCTCTGGTCAAGGCCAAATCTACACTTTGCCTGCATCAGTAATTCTCAGTCCTGTGCAAAATCGTGCCACCAGTTTGGGCTGGAATATTCATGTTGCATCAAGGCAGGGCTCAGGCAGGCTCTGTGTGCAGCAGACATCTCAGCCTCACAGATGCCTACCAGCCCCTCCTGACCACTGCAGAGAGACATTGCAGGATCTGCCCAGGATCTCCAGGTTCTTGGTGGGATTTTCCAGTGCTCCTGATTAAACATTATGGCTTGTTCCTGTGCAAGCAAACATTCACCTTGCTTCCCACAGATACCATTTCCTACCCAGCCATGTGAGAGACAGGGAAGTGGACACCATCTCTCCAGCAGGACCTGTCAAATTGAGCCAGTGCCTCAATGACTAGGTTAGATGTCACTAAAAGCAAGAAGAGAACGTGTCTGCAGACAGGAGGTGGTGAGGGCTACAACAGAGATCGTGGTTCACAGAGTCCTTTGGGTGCTGGGGCTCATCAAGTCTGTCCCAACTGCCTTGAAATCACAATCCAATGGGCTGCACCTCCACTGGAAAACATGGAGACCCCCAAAGGGAGGCTGAAAACCAGCTTTTTTAAACCCAGATTCTCTCCTGCACTGTAATAAACACTCCAACATTCATCCTAGAAACCTCCAGTTACTTAAATATGCCAAAGGAGAGGGGGGGAAAGCAAAGACAAACAGGATTTTTTTATTTAATTTGGACCTGCCAGAAGGACCAGAGCAAGTGCAGCTGGTTCAGTGTCCTATACCTTCTTATGTCCTTCATTTAGCTCTGAAATCACTGCTCCAGTCACTACTTAGACCACTAAACCTGTGTCATTAAATCATCTCACAGCCCTCCAGGGGACAGTTAAGACTCAGGATGGCCTCTCAGCTTTACTGTCCAATTTAGCTCTGTTTAATTCCTGTTAGCTGAGAAATATGATGAAAATGTATCCAGGAGACCAGCAATCAGCTACAGAGCTTCTATCCTTGACGGATGCACGAGCCCAACTTTCCATTGATAGTAATTGCTGAAAACTAGGATCTCATGATTTATCCAAGGCTCTTAAGAGCTTGATATCTTGCTGCTTTTCCAGCACAGAAATGCAAAGCTTACATATAAAACCTGTCTTGAAAAGTTCTGTGCAATCCAATCAGCCAGTAAATTTCTTACAGATGATATAGCAGACTGATCCTGGCATAATCCAGTGTTTCATAAATGTCTTAAAAGATTAAGGCATCATTTTCTGCCCAAATGACAGAGGAGATTCACATCTCTGCAGAGTAAACACTGGCAACAGTCTTGCATAAGAGCCAGCAATATTGCTAAAATTCTCCTCTGTGCTTCCTTAGAAGGGCAATTACACAATCAGGAGGCTCCATCTATCAAAAGCAATCCTTTTCCTTCAACAAAATGCTCTGGTGTAAGAGCACAAGTGCATATGAAGTAGGAAGAGAAGGTAGCTGGACTGCATCACCTGACAGACCTGGGAAGAGGATTTTAACTGTTTAAGGACTTGTCTTTGCTGGCTGTTTTCTTCTGTTTGTTTCCATCTCCAGTTTGTAGAACCACAGAATGGTTTCAGTTGGAAGGGACCTTAAAGACCATCAGGTTCCAACCCCCCTGCTATGAGCAGGGACACCTCCCACCAGCCCAGGCTGCACAAGCCTCATCCAACCTGGCCCTGAACACCTCCAGGGATGAGGCTTCCACAACCTCCCTGGGCAACCTGTTCCAGTGCCTTCCTACCCTCATGGTGAAGAATTTCTTCCTGATATCTAACCTAAATCTCCCCTCTTTCAGTTCAAAACCCTTTCTCCCGTCACTGCCCTCTCTGATGAAAAGCCCCTCCCCAGCTTTCCTGGAGCCCTTTTGGGCACTGGAAGGTGCTCTCAGGTCTCCCTGGAGCCTTCTCTTCTCCAGGCTGAACAGCCCCAACTCTCTCAGCCTGTCTCCAGAGCAGAGCTGCTCCAGCCCTCCCATCATCTCTGTGGCTCTTCTCAGGACTCACTCCAGGAGCTTCATGTCCTTCCTGCCCTGGGAGCTCCAGAACTGGACACAGTACTTCAGGGGGAGTCTCACCAGAGCAGAGCAGAGGGAGACAATCCCCTCCCTTGACCTGATGGCCACACTTCTTTCATGTCCACAACCAGGACATGGTTGGTTTCTGGGCTGCCAACACACACTGCCAGCTCATGTTGAGCTTCTCATCCACCATCACCCCCAACTCCTTTTCCTCAGGGTTCTTCTCAACCCATTCTCCCCCCAAACAGTTATAGGAGTATGTTTGAAGGAGTGCACAAAGGCCCTTTGACTCATGAATCATGGGCCCCAACATGTGAAGCACTGTGCTTGCAGTCACACATGCCCCATCCTTCTTCATAAAAGACAAGGATTGAACCTGCAAAGGAGAAGGGGTCAGACCAATGGCTGAAAGACCTGCAGGTGCATAACTGCCAAAGAAACCTCACCTGGAGCTTTGAAGAACTAAGACACCATCCTGCTCAGTCTCTACACACCTACATGAACAAATCTATATGTATATATGAACAAGTCTCTACTTGTTCTCTAGATTCTTGAGCATCCATGGGGAGATGTTGCCCAGGATGAGATGTTGTGGTCATGCCTGTTTCCCTCAACTGACTGTGAAGGTGAATCTGCAACACCCCAACTTCTTCTCTGCATCAGTTCTGTGAACAGATACAGCCATGGCCACCTTTGGCACCATCTCCTGATCAGCAGAGAGCTACAGACAGCAGCTGTCTCAGGAAAAATGACACCAACAGCCACATACACATTCCAAAGGATCATGTCTAGTTACGTCCCCCTTAAAGAGGGGAGACTCAGGTTGGACATTAGGAAAAAGTTATTTCCTGTGAGGGTGGTGAGATGCTGGAACAGGTTGCCCAGAGAAGCTGTGGCTGCCCCATCCCTGGCAGTGTTGAAGGGCAGGTTGGATGGGGCTTGGAGCAACCTGGGCTGGTGGGAGGTGTCCCTGCCCATGCAGGGGGGTTGGAACTAGATGATCTTTGAGGTCCCTTCCAACCCAAACCATTCTATGGTTCTACACAACCATCAAATATGCTAACTGGCCTGGGCTCTGACACAGTTTGCTGCTTAGAAGGACTTCTTGCCCTCACTGGGGCTTCTTCTTGACTTGGTGGCTCCAGAAGAGTTTGTCCCCCAGGGAGATAAGTCCCAAACATGCAGGGGCCCTGAGGATATTCATCTGGTTTTGGGATGGGCCTTGCACCTCTGATCTTATTGCCTCTCATGGAGAACCTGCAAGGGGAAAATAAGGGACAGAAAAGACTGGATTTAACACACATAATCTCCTCTGAGGCAGCTGAGTGAGGGATGTAATTCACTGAAGTGTTTTCCCTCAGCAGGATAGACCTTCCTGGCTGCTGGTCATGAAATAGCAGGAAACAGCATTTTCCTGCTCAGACCTGGCAAGCAAACAGCACAGAGAGGGGATTTTTGGCAGAGTTCCTCTAAGAGAGCAGAAGGTAATATGATAACTGGATGAAGGCAAACGGGTGCTCTACCAGCTCATCCAACCCAGAACTTATAGAGTGGGCAACCACAAGCCCAAGAAGATACAGGAGAGGACCTAGCAAACTTGAGGGCCTAGCAAATCATCTTCTGCAATGGACAAGCCAACCTTGGAGAAGTAGAACAATGACACCTGGAGTTTCTTAGAGACTGGAGTGCTTTTTAAAGAGAGGTTTTGGAGATTTTTTTGGTGACTTCTGCTCTGGGGTAATTTGTATTTCTATTAGTGGAGGCACTGAAAGAGACTTTTCCTCTATCCAGCAACAGTTGGGCACCTCACTACAAGAAGGACATTGAGGGGCTGGAGCATGTCCAGAGAAGGGGAATGAAACTGGGGAAGGGCCTGGAGAACATGTCTTATGAAGAGGGGCTGAGGGAAGTGGGCCTGTTTAGTCTGAAGGAAAAGAGGCTGAGAGGAGACCTCGTTGCCCTCTATAACTGCCTGGAAGGAGGTTGTAAAGAGGCAGGTGCTGGTCTCTTCTCATGAGTAACTGGGGATAGAACAAGAGGAAATGGCCTCAAGCTGTGCCAGGGGAAGTTTAGACATTAGGAAGAAATTTTTCACTGAAAGGGCTGTCAGACCCTGGAACAGGCTGCCCAGGGAGGTGGTGGAGTCACCATCCCTGGATGTGTTTAAAAGTCACCTAGATGTGGCACTCTGGGGACGTGGCTTAGTGCTGGACTTGGTAGAGCAGTTGGACTTGATGACCTCAAAGGTCTTTTCCAACCTAAGTGATTCTGTGATTCAGTGAAATATTTACAAAGGTGGTGGAAATGTTGATATCTTTGATGCTTCACCAGACTTGGCTGCAATGGGTAAGGGATCTGAAAGTACAGGGGGAAAGCACATGAAGAGGAAGGAAGGCAAAATTAATATATCAGAAACCAACACGATACTCATTAGCTACATCAGGACCTGGCCTGGAAAAGCTCTGAAAAGATGACTCAGGCAATTCAAGATGAATTTGCCAGTTGCAGTTAGTACCTTCAGGAAAAGCTGGGCACACTCTGAGAGGAGGAGGGTAAACAGAAGGTGATTGTCTGACGAATTTTGGACACGCGTTCGGGCGGGCAGGGAACAGCCTCACTGGAAGCCTGTTTCAAATCCAGGCAAGAGGTTGGTTGCAGGAAAACCAAGTTCTTGTTGGAGAGCATTAGCACTGGAACTAAATACCTGTTGTGCTCTGCCCATGGGGAGGCTGTGGCTCCTCTCCCCAGCAGCAACAAAGCAACCCAACCCCACCAGCAAAACAGCCGTGAATCAATAGCGCTCAAAGAAGAGAGAATGCAGGAACAAGCTGGTAATACTGTACTCAGAGGACAGACCTGCTCTAGGAAGCCACTTCCAAAATATTCTAGGATGAGACCAAAAAAATAGAAAAAAAAAAAAAAAAAGGCTTTTAAGATCAATTAGTCTTTGCAAAGGATCCCATGTGATCGAGTTTCCACGGGTCTGGGGAAGGTAACACAGCGGTTGCAGCGGGAATCGTGGGCACTTCTCCATCCTCTGAGCCTCAGCAGGGTTAGCACAGTGCTGGGACAGGAGAAATGTCAGGGCCTGCAGCAGGCAGAAGCAAAAACACAAAGCAAACTGCTGACGTTGCAGCCAAGGGGATTGAAAAGCTGAACTGCCTTAGAGCAGGTCACTTCCACAGAACGCACAGGCTGCCTCCGAATTACCCGGCCAAGTGAGCGTTAGATGAGCAAGAGCGTCTCTCTGGGCCTCCAGGGGAATCCAGACAAGAGGGTTATTCAGCAGCTGGGTGATGACTAAAACTTTCTGAGGCAGGTGGGGGATAAATCACTGCTGCAGACTCAGCTGGGGCTGTGGGGCAGGCTGGGAGGGTGTCTGGGGAAAGATGGGTGGCTGAGCCCTGTCCAGCCCCCACGTCCCCGAGCTCTTTGAGGAAGCTCCTTTCAAGAAGGGCTTTTTCTATCATTTCACTTGGGTTTGTTTTTTTAAGGTGGGTTGTTCAGTGGCTGGGAAACCCCCTCACGCAGCCATTGTCTATGTCTGTAACTCTCCCCTTGCCTGGCCATTTCTGCCCCACCACCACCAGCAGCCCAGGGCTCCTTCAAGGCCAAAGAAAGGGGTTTTTTTCCTACACATGCTGGGCAAGTGGGTGGGCAAGGAGAGCAAGGTGTTTGGGATGGAAGGGTCTGAGCAAAACATCATGGGGTCAGAGTCCCTCTGTCCCCCCCTGTGACACCAGGGGAGAGAACCAGTCTCTACAGACAAGCTGGAGGATCACAGAATATAGAACTATAGAATCATAGAATCTATGTGGAGGGTTGGAAGGGATCTTTAAAGGTCAGCTAGTCCAGCCCCCCCTGCCATGCACAGGGACATTTCTAACTAGATCAGGTTGCTCAGAGCCTCATCAAGCCTGACCTTGAATGTCTCCAGGGATGGGGCCTCCTCCACCTCTCTGGGCAACCTGTTCCAATGTTCTACCACCTTTGTTGTAAAGAACTTCCTCCTGATCCCCAATCTGAATCTCCCCTGCTCTAGTTGAAGGCCATTACCCCTCATCCTCTCACTCCATGCCCTTGTAAAAAGCCCCTCCCCAGCTTTCCTGGAGCCTCTTCAGGCACTGGAAGGTGCTCTCAGGTCTCCCTGGAGCCTTCTCTTCTCCAGGCTGAACACCCCAACTCTGCCAGCCTGTCTCCAGAGCAGAGCTGCTCCAGCCCTCCTATCATCTTTGTGTCCTCCTCTGGACTCATTCCAAGAGGTCCATGTCCCACTGGTGCTGAGGACTCCAGAACTGGACACAACACTGCAGGTGGGGTCTCACTGGAGCAGAGGGGGAGATTCACCTCCCTTGACCTGCTGGCCACAATTAAACACAGCATTTGAGGATGCCCACCCTCAAATACACATTAGGTTGTAGAGATGGACAGGAGATGGAGAGCATTCCCATCAGGTAGAGGACCCTCTCTGCTCGCCTGCAGCCAGGGCTGGACCTCTCTGAGACCCTGGTGAACACCCTGAGGATGTGCACAGAGGAGGGACCTGGGAAGGACCATGTGTGGTCTGGCACAGGAGTGTCAGAGGAGAATGGATAGCTGGAGACAAAGAGGGCTGGGAGACAGGAGTCTGGCTTCTGCCAGGGTGTCACTGCAGAGCTGGGCAAACTGCCCATTTTCTTGTGCCTCCAGCTCTGGCAAAAACTGGGATACAGATCTGTCTCTGGGATGGGCTCTGGAATCCTCTGGAGGAGGCAGGGTGTGTGCATGAGCCATCACAAGCCTTTCCTTGTGGCCCTTGAAGCAGGAAAGTGCCATGGGTTCCTCCTGCAGCCAGCAATTAGCAGTGCCATGTCAATGAGCTGTTGATGATCCACAGTATATCAGGAAGGTTAATGAGGGACACTGGAGTCACCACTTCCTCCTTCTCTTTTCTTTCCCTGTCAAAAAAAAAAAAAAAAAAAAAGGATCTTCTCCTTCCTGTGTTGTCTGAGAACCACAGAGTAATTTAGGTCAGAAAGGACCTCTGGGTATCTCCAGTGCAACCTCCTGCTCTAAGAAGGGTCATCTCCAAAGTCTGATTGGGATCCTAGCCAGGTGGATTCTGATTATCTCCAGGGGTGGAGATGGCACAGTGCCCTTCTATACCTGTCCCAGCACTTGCCCACTCTTGTACTGAAAAATGTTTCCCTGGACAGGTGACCTGGACACAAGTGTTTTGATGCTAAAATGGTGGGAACACACTTGCTGGTGCCTGTGGGCACGAAGGTCTGAATGCAATGAATGACAACAGGGTTTGTTTTGGTTTTGGTTGTAATGTAGTCACCTCCCCCCCTGCAAGGTCCCACATCATACATTATCACATCACCCCAACATCATTTCCTGCAGCCACAACTTGTCTTTGTTGCCTCATCCTCTCACAGTGCACCTAGGAGAATAATCATAGAATCACAGAGTGGTTTGGGTTGGAAGGGACCTTAAAGATCATCCAGTCCCAACCCCCTGCATGGGCAGGGACACCTCCCACCAGCCCAGGCTGCTCCAAGCCCCATCCAACCTGCCCTTCAACACTGCCAGGGCTGGGGCAGCCACAGCTTCCCTGGGCAACCTGGGCCAGGGTCTCACCACCCTCACAGCCAAGAATTTCCTTCTAAGGTCTAATTAGTCAGTCTAATAATGTAATAATAGTCAGTTTAAGAGACTGTTTTCTCCATATCCTTCCCTTAAGTAGCAGAAGACAGCAATTACATCCCCCTGGGCATCTTCTTTCCCGGGCTGGTCAAACCCATCTTCCTCAGCCTTTTCTCATGTCTTGTGCTCTCCACTGGACCTGGCCCAGTTTGTTGGTCTCTCCCCGGTGCTGGAAGACCCAAAAGAGAACAACCACAGTGCTCCAAACAGGGGAATCATCACTTTCCTCAACCTGCTGGCTGTGCAAGGAACCTGCAAGGCACACGCAGCAGGACACCAGCCTCCACTGAATTCAGCAACAGGGGAATCAAAGTCATCCCAGAAGATCCTGATGGACTGTTCTCCCTTCCTGCACCACAACTTCAGAAACCTAATCTGAGAACAAGCTGACAGGTATCTCATGTTGCTTGTCAAATATCTGGCTGCATGAGCAGCAAGAACAACCTCTTGCAGCTTTGGCAGCAAGGTCACTTGCAACACAAACCATTCTATGATTCTCCATGCTGAGGATTGTCTGCATTCATTGAGCATCTCCTGGTGCCTCCAAGTTGAGTCCAAGCTGCCAGACAGCCTGCAGCTGGGCTGCTGTGTCCCACAGGTCCCTTCTGCTGTCTGGGCACAGATCAGGGTATAACACATGCACAGCTTGGAGGGAGCACCAGACAGACCAAGTGTGGCCAAGCTGGTCACTCCTGCAGCCCCATCAGGCTGGGTAGGTCAGGATCTCTGGTTTTGCGGCCACGTTCTGTGCTAGGCAGACCTGCACTTCTTCCCACCATGTCCTGATCTTCTCCCCAGCTGCCAGCCCTTCATGTTTCTCTTTCCTCTAACCCTTCCTCTCTCCATGGCTTAAAGAGACCACATGCTGCTCTGCTCCACACTGCTTCTCCAGGCACCTGTGCAAGCCAACAAAGCAAAACGCTGCGGTTTTAATGAGCCCCATGGGCAAGAGCCACCACGACTGCAGAAAAGCAGCAGCCAAGAAGCATCACGGGTCTGCAGAGCTGCTGGAAGGAAGGAAGAAATCCCATTTTATGTGACCTGCATTTCCCCTGCCCCACTCCCTCCTCGCTGCCTGGGGTGTAGGTGTTGTGGTGGGCTTGTCCCCAGGAACGAGAGGCAGGTCAGCTCTGGACTTGCTCTGCTCTCTCACTCAGCCCTGCAAAAAATCAGCTGCTGTTGAGTGCTGAGCCCATCCCTGAGGTTCCTCTGGGCCACAGACCAGCACAGCTGTGGGGCAGGGGTGTCCCAAGGGCAGAGGGGGAGCAGAGATACGAAACCAGCAGCATGGTTTCGGGAGGGCAACACACATCTGGCTGCAGCAGGGAGAAGGGGATGGATAAAAACACTTCCAGCTAGAGGCTGGCTTCAGTGCACAGCATTTGACATGGTGCCAACCCCAGAACCAGCAGATGTTGAGGGGAAAACAACCAACCCAACAACAAAAGCCCAAAGGGAAGCCTTCCTGTAGTCACAGGGGGAAGTTTCACGAGGCCTTGTCCATGGGATGTTTTTTAAATGTTGTTCTTTACTAAAAAGAGGGCAGCCAGGAGACAGGAACCTCAGCAGTTTGAGGGGACCTTCACCCAGCCCAGCTTTCAAACAGTCTTGAAACCCTTCCCATGATGTAGCCTCTGGGATGACCCACCCATGAGCAGCCTCTCTCCATCCCAGCCTCTCTCCATCCCCAGGCTCCTGCTGTTGCCAAACCTCCCAGATTCCACAGAGGACAGCAGCAGGAGGCAGCAAGAAGAATTCCTGCAGAATGGGTCCCTCTCTCATGAGCAGAGAGTCTCCTCCCAGCGTTAAGTGGGCACCCCAGTGGTGGGACCAGGGGGTGTTGCTGTGCCTGGTGTGTGCAACCATATGTGCCAACCATCAGCTTGGGCCCATCTACCAGGCACAGCAACAGCCCCTGGTCCCACTGCTGGGTCAAGCAGTAAATCAGGCTCCTGCTTTGAAGAGGGAAAGAGTTTCTGCCTGGCCAGAACTTGGTAGTGAGCATGGAAGCTGTTGCCATGGCACTGCAAAGCAGGAGCCTTTCTGGGCTGATGAGGATTAAGCATCAGCTTCCTGAAGATCCCATGGCACATGTGCAGGCCTCCTTCCTTCCAAGCATCTCTTTTGCTCAGTGGTTTGTGGCCAGCTCAAAGCCATGGCATAAGCATGACCCCCTCATCTCCATCCCAAGTTCTGCCCCAGTTTATTTGCACGGGAAGCAGAGATTTGGGGAACAATGCTGCAGAGCACCTCCATGCAAGGGACACATGAGGCTTCTCAAATGACTCTGGCTAGGAGGGACTGGTGACCAGCTGCTATTGCAGGGAGTCACGGGGTTTAAGGCACACGGGGTGCAACGTGTTAAACAATCTGCCCTCTTGCAAAACCCACCACTGATTGCCCATAACTTCCCTTTGAGCAGTAACTCTGCGGTGTTGATGTGGAGATTTCCAGCACTGGAGGAACCTGCTGTCCACCAGCAACCCCAGGTGGCTGGTCACAGGGGTTCACAGCCTCCACTGGTTTAAAACAGGAGGGTATCTGACTACGTCTGAAGGCATCTGGCCTCTGCTCCAGACCCCTGGACATGGTTGGGTTTTCTCAGTATGGCTGGAGTGTTGTTCACCCTTTGGAACCTCTTTGCACTGACTTCATGGATTTGAACTGGAAGAGGGGAGATTTAGCTTAGATGTTAGGAGGAAATTCTTCACTGTGAGGGTGGTGAGACACTGGCCCAGGTTGCCCAGGGAAGCTGTGTCTGCCCCATCCCTGGCAGTGTTGAAGGGCAGGTTGGATGGGGCTTGGAGGAACCTGGTCTAATGGGAGGTGTCCCTGCCCATGAAAGGGGATTGGAACTGGATGATTTTTAAGGTCCTTTCCAACCCAAACCATCCTATGAGTCCATGATTCTCTTCTGCTCTTCACCACTGCTCTGGGCACAGCTGTGTCTGTTCAACTCCAGTGGTTAAGAGGAGCCATGCTCTGTTTCCAGCTCTGATCTCCTTGATTGCCCTCAAGGCCACATGTTACACAAGATCTCAGATGTTCAAACAAAACAAGAGCCAGCCCAAGGCTGGGGAAGGCTAGACCAAAATCCTGCCTCTGTCGGGCAGGTTTCTCTCAAGGAAATCAGAGGGAAGGTGCAGGATGGACACACAGGTTCCATGGATGCTCATATCAGGGTGTATTTTTATTAGAAGCCAACCTCACTGTGTGCTGTCAGAGGCTCCAGTGACCCTCAGCACTCACATTTTTTGTGATCCTGGTAGTGCCAGCAGCCTGGGACCTCATTTCCAGATGTTCTGCCCTCTTGCTGGCCCATGGGTAGAGTCAGGGGGTCTGTCCCCAGAGCATCTCATCCAGCTCCAGCTCCCAGCCTGGAGACAGGCAGTTGCCTTCCATTCATGTCCAGCAGGCAGCTCGCTCTCCCCAGGAGCACAGGATTCCTGGGGATACTTTGGGCATCTCCTGTGCTGGAGATGTGTGGTCGGAGAGGGAAAGCCTGGGTCTGCCTTGTCCTCAAGTCCAAGCCCCAGGCAAGCAGGTTGTTGAATCCCTTGTGATAACCCTCCACAAGTGCCAGTGAACCCAAACCCCATCAAGAGGCTTTTGCATGACCTCAGTGACCTACTACTGAGTGATGATTCTATGATTCTATGATTCTATGATACCAGCTGGAGATCTTTCCCCCAGTTTCCATCTCACACATGTCCATGGCTACTTCATCCCTGCTCTGGTTATCTCACCACCCCTGTTCTCTGACTGAAGCTGAACCTAATCCCCAGAGCTCAGTGCCATCAGAGAAGCCACTTTGCCTTGCACCACCAATTCCACAGGATCACAGAATCACAGGATGGTTTGGGTTGGAAGGGACTTTAAGGATCATCCAGTTCCAACCCCCTGCATGGGCAGGGACACCTCCCACCAGCCCAGGTTGCTCCAAGCCCCATCCAACCTGCCCTTCAACACTGCCAGGGATGGGGCAGCCACAGCTTCTCTGGGCAACCTGGGCCAGTGTCTCACCACCCTCACATTAAATAATTTCTTCCTTATGTCTCATTTAAATCTCCCCTCTTCCAGTTTTGATCCCTTCCCCCTTGTCCTCTCACTCCCTGCCCTTGTCCCAAGCCCCTCCCCAGCTTTCCTGTAGCCCCTTCAGGCACTGGAAGGTGCTCTAAGGTCTCCTTGAAGCCTTCTCTTCTCCAGGCTGAACAGCCCCAACTCTCCCAGCCTGTTCATGGACACCTTTGATAAGCCAGCTCCTGCCAGGTGGGCCACTGCAGGATCCCTGATCCAAGGGAGAGCAGCAGGGATGATCCCCGCGATGCCGGAGCCGCAGCGGGATCTCCAGCGGAGCACGGGAGGGAAAAGGCAGGGTGTGAGATCCGACAGGCTCGTAACAACCCCAGCTGGCTGGCACACACACCGAGCCCAAAAACACCCCAGGCCACCCCCCTCCCACCCTCCCGATACCATCGCACCCCTCCGCGTTTAATTAAAAAGGGATTAAAGGCGGCTGGGAGGACGTGGGCGAGGGCTGAGGTCAGGGGGTGCCTTGCAAGCCTCCGCCAAGCCCCGCAGCTCCTGCTGGGACAGGGGGATGCCTGCTGGTGAAACCAACTTCTCCAAGAGGAAGGCAGGTCTAATCCGAGACCCAGGCAACGTCTCCGGGCGGCTCCTCTCTTGGAGAGGCTGGTGGGCAAGGATGGGAGCGGGGCTGGAGGAGCCTGCAGGGAAGCACCGGCAAGGGAGCGAGTCACGGTGGTGGCATTCCTCCCAGGCCTCCCTCCTGTCCCACTGGCCATGCCCAGGGTTTGTGTTTGGCTGTGTCTCCTCGGAGAGCTCACCCCCGTGTCCTGTGACAAGCCACCTGCAACCATCCCAGCCCTGGCAGGGAGGCTGGGCTCAGGCAAGCAGCTCTGTCGCAAGAGCGCAGGCCGTTCCAGCCCCGCTCTCTGCTTCCCAAAATACGAGTGTTTCACCAGGGCAGAGCTCAGAGGCTTTTTCCAGCCAGGCAGATGTCAGGCAAGTAGGTCCTTCCCACATCCAGCCTCACAAAAAGCCTGGGCAACGTGCCTGTGGATGAGGCACAGTGCCAAGGAGCCCCCCATCTTACCTGGCTGGAGGAACCATGGTCAGAGATGGCTGGAAATCACCTTCACACAGGGGTTAACCCGGGGATTAAAGCCTCAGTGTTGATGAGTTCCACCTTCAAGGGGGACATTTATTCACAAGAAGGTGGATAAAACCTTAGCTAACTCTGGGATCATTCCTACTCTGTGAAGAGCAGAGTCAACAGCCTACATGGGTAGCTCCCACGTGGAGAGGAGCAGAGGGCGAAGCTCAGCAGGAAGGGTAGGGGCAAGCAGAGGGACTGTGACAGCCTGGAATTTGTTAGCACAGAAATTAGGATATGGGTCCAGGTCTGAAACCCACCCCTGAGTGATGGGACACACTCTGTGGTGGCAGGAGAAGAGATGTCTTAGGCTGGTGGATGGACTTTACTGGTCGATGCATCAATGCACCCACTGGGAGTCCTTGGCCTCTTGACTTGTATCACTGCATGGAGACCCAAGCTGCAGGATGGAAGCTGGTCCCTCAGCAGCAGCTTGATGCCCCACTCAAGCCTCTACCATGGGGCCAGTCCCTGCAGGGAGGACAGGGGAGTCCATAGCATAGAAGTGCTCCCCTTTTTACCAAAATCAGTCTCACACCTCCTGAAGCACTTCAGTTCAGCCCCAAACCCACCTCTTCCAGGGTGTCTTGGCCATAACAAGCCTGCAGAGCTCCAAGAAGTTCCTCGTGGCCTTTTTAGCCCCTTCTGCTATGAATTTCATTGCCTTCCCCTTCTCCCCTGACCTCCATAGCCTAAGAGAGCCCAGCTCCTCTCAGAGCAGGCTGCTCTGCACAGGATCTGACCTCTCTTGTAGACATGTCTAAATGCTCCCAGTCCCAGCAGCCTCAGTAATTGCTGTTGTCCCCAGACCAACCCATCACCCTGTCACCCAGCCTTGGAAAGTTTCCTCCCTCCTTACTTTGCACTTGCCAGAGACCTGCTGATTCATCCACTCTCTGCCTGGGGCAACCCACGCAGCCACTGATGATTGAGTTACTTAACAACTAAGCAGAGCTTTAAGTCTTTGCAGCACTTAACATGTATTGACTAATTAATCCGAGCACCTATCTGAGGTAGGTTAGTTCAGTCTTGCGTGCAGCTTCCAAACATGCCCGTGGCTGCCTCGTGGGTCAAAGGTAGAGGCAGTTCAGTGGAGGTGACAGGAGGTCCACCATCCCCATTGCCCACACCTCCGAGGTGAGACCCGTGCAGCACTGCCCCTCTGGCACTTCAGAAGTCACAGGGCCCAGGGAACCATGTCCCCAGCCCCAGGGCTCTTGCCAAGCTTGTTGGCCCTGAATGGGCTTTTCTCCTGCATCTTCTCTGGCTGCTTCCTTCCCTGGCTCTCCCTCCTCTCCCAGCACCAGTGGGACAACCTCCACATCCAACAGCTGAAGACAACTTGCTTGGACAAGCAACAAGCTCCCCGAGGCTCTGCCAGACCTAGAGCCCAGGTGGGGAAAACCTTCCCCTGGGGGGTCCTGCTGGCAGCCAGCCACAAGCCCTGCCACCATGGGAGAAGAAACCTGGCCTTCAGGAAGGTGACAGGAGAGCACAGCACTCTGCATCCCCCTGAGTGCCACCCACAGGGAGCCAGGCTTTCCCCACAGCCCAACGTGTTGAGCCTATTTCTACGGGTTGTCTCAGCCACATCAAATCCTACATCCCAGCCTCAGCTTGTCAGCAGGGAAGGAGGCCAGGCATGGGAGGCAAGGAACCTGCTCCCAGCGTGGATGAGCTGCACAGGAGAGATGTTCAGGCTGGGGAGATGCAGGAATGCACCCAAGGCTAAGCAGGGAAGTCAGTATCTTGGTGACTCTGGGATTCAGGAGAGGGAAAGGGAGGAGGTTTGCTGTAGCTAAAGCTATGGGTAGAGACTCAGAGAGCTGTGCTGGGTTCCCAGACACACGAGGCTTGGGACCTGATCCTGAGCAAATCACCCAACTGTTCCCTTTTTCCTCCAACACTTTCCACCCAGCCAGGACTAAAGGAAAATGCCACATCCTCATAGCACAGACGTTCCCAAGCATTAGCTGAGCCCAAGGCAGACATTAAGACTTCTGGCCACACCATGGTCTTCTTGCACTAAGGAGCACAGGATCTCCCCCAGCACAGGGACCCCAGATGCACCTGAGGCTGTTTGACTCCTTGCCATCTTTGCCCTCCAAGCAGCTTTTCCTGCCTCCCTGTCACCCCAGGGCTCCAGCAGAGTGACAACCCCCCTCTCTGACAGGCAGGTGATGAGGCTTGAGAAATGCTTGATGCTGGAGGACCTGGCAGCAGAAAGGCACCTTGTCAACCCAGCGAGCCGTGAAGCACAGTTGGAAGAGGAGCTTCAATCTGATAAACCTTGCTCAGAAAAGCCAGGACCTGCAGAGCCAGGATCTGCTCAAACCATGTGGTGGCTTTCACAGCAAGGCTTGAGTCAAACAGCATCTGCCTGCATGTCATGAAGACATCTTTGCTGCTCATAACGGTGCCCTTCGTGTGCCCTCCACGTCACGCTGCTCAGGATGGGGCTCCTGCCTGCCCCGTGCACTGACCATGTGTTTGATTTTTAACAGCACCAAAAGGAGAAGAGAAACTTCCTCCCCCTGTGCAATTCGCCCCAGAAAACCCTGAGTTGCAAAGCCAAGCCAAGCCAAAAAAAAAAAGCAAAACCTTGCAGATCAAACCCTTCACCTGGGGGCCCATAAACCCTCACACCTCTCGGGAGCGAATTTTCATTCATTTACGGCTTTTATTCCTCTCCCCCACCCCCTCCCCTTGCCTGAATATCTGCTGATCTCATTCAGGCCGGGAAAAGCACGGGGTGTTCTGCTCCCGGCTCTACCTGCCAAGCTGCAAACACCCTGTGACCGAGGGGAACGAAGTGGTGAGCCAGCCCTGCAGCGGCTGCTGCCGGGCTCTCCTGGGCGCCTCATCCCTTCTTTTTTTTGGTTTGTTTGCCAGAGAAGCCGGCTCCTCCACCTGCCGTTCCTGAGAGAGATGAAGGGTAAGTCGGCTCCAGACACCCTCAGCTTGCAGCCATGGCAGAACGAGCTCAGGTTTTGCTGGTAGCTGGGAGAAACAACAAAACAAAAAAGCAGCCTGTGAGAGGTTTCCTCCCTTTCCCCGGAGCGGAACCTCGTTGATGGAGCAGGTTGCTGGAAGCTGCGGTACCCGGCACGGCTCAGCAAACACCGAATCAACAGGGAGGAACAGTTCCCGGTGACTATTTTAAAAAGCCGGGGGACAGCAGAGGCTGCTCGGAGAGGGGCTGAGGGAGCCCGAGCTGCGGCAGGAGCCTCCCCCTGCCCGGCTGCTCCGGGGAGGTTTGTTCATCACCAGCCGGTGTTGTCAGCCTCCAGCCGGGGTCGGGATGCCGGGCTGGGACGCGGGGAGGTCGGTGTCAGCCCTGTGGGGGGGGAGGCAAGGGCTCGGGGTGGGGGATGAAGGGACCTTCTGGCTCTGTTCAACCAGCCGAAGGGAGGTTGTGGGGTGACAAGACGGGAGGGCATGGCCTGAAGCTGCTCCAGGGGAGGTGGAGGTTGGATATCAGGAAGCACTTCCTCAGGGAAAAGGTGATCAGAGCTTGGGATGGGCTGCCCAGGGAAGCGGTGGAGGCAGCATCCCTGGAGGTGTTCAAGGAAAGGCTGGAGGTGGCACTCGGTGCCACGGTCTGGCTGATGTGGTGGTGTTAAGTCGTAAGTTGGACTTGATGGTCTGAAAGGTCTTTTCCAGCCCCGGTGATTCTGTGATCGGGTGGCTCTGTGAGCTGCAAGAGTCCGCGGGGACCCCCCGGGCATCCCCCCGGGGGGGGATGCAGCTCCTCCTGCCCAGCAGCCCCCCAGCCCTGCCTCCCGCTCGCCTTGCTTGCCTGGGAAAGGATGGGAAGAGGAGACGCTGCGGGATCCCTGCGGCCGGCGGGGGCTGCTGGGGGCAGAGCGTCCGGATTGAAGCAGGTATCTGAGAAGAAAAGGTACCGCAGCAGCCCCGCAGCTTAAGGGTAATGAACGCTGCAGGTCTGGCCACTGCGGGAAATACCCCCTTTGCGAAGGGTGCTGCTTGGAGCTAAGGGAGCAATTATGCGGGTTCTGCTGCAGCTGGTTTTGGTCTGGGTTAATTTGGGAAGAGGATGTTTGCTGGCAGCGAGAGGAGGCAGCCCGGGAGGCTGGTTAAGATGCAGAATTACCAGACCTGGCTGGTGCTTGGAAATTGTATAATCATCTGAAGGCAGGGGGGGAAAAAACAAAACAAAACAAAACAGTTCAGTGTTACTTACCTCCCAGGAGGGGGGAGACCTTAGCTTAGAGAGCTCCTCATCTTCATTTAAATTAAAAAAAAAAATTCAAATTAAAAAAAAAAAAAAAAAAAGAGAAAAAACCAGCATGATTTTTTTTTTTGAAAGAGCCTGTTTTGCAAAGCCCAGACACCACGATGATGGGCATTGCTGAAACCAGCTGCCTTGGCTGCCACCTGACTGCCAGGCCTTTCCAGAAACGCTGCTGGTGCCAGGAAGCAGCTCAGAGGCAGGGGAGCTTTTGAGCACCCCAGTTTTGTGTGTGGCTGCAAGGTACATGCCTGTGTGTGTCAAGGGGGGGGGGGGAAGGAGGGATGAAGAGCTGGTTGCCCCCCCCCCAGTCTGACCCTGTACCACTGATGGGTATCACAGCAGAGCCTGTTAGACACGATGGTCCCTCCTGGTGCTTTTCAGAGCTCACAGGCTTGGGCAGCTTTTATTTTAGTGCCTGTTTCTCAGAAGCTGGTGACAAACACCCGGTGCTACCAAGGGGCCTGGGTGGATGCAGCAAGGACAGGAGGTCTGAGCTGACAGGCAGCTCCAGCTGGGGTGATGAACAGAAAGTGCCCAGCAAGGCGAGCTGGCAGAGTTGATTTGGACAGACTGGAGCTCAAGGAGGAGGGTGAATAGCAGTGAATCCTCCTGGAGAGGAGGTGACAGGGGGATCAAAAGGGAGACGTGGCATTTGGGTGTGCTGGGACGTTCCCAGGGCGTGGAGGGGGCAAAGGGCATGTCAGCACACACACTCTCATGGGCACGTGAGGGCTGGGGCTGCTCCCCACGCTAACTCAGTGGTGTTTGTGCACACAAAGCCATAAATGAGAAACTGGAGAGATTTCTCACCTTTGCAAGAAAAGGGACTTTTGCTCATTCCCCGCTTCTCCGTCCAGCTTAGGGTTGCAAACTCTGCTTTGGTGCCTCTTCCAGAGGAAGGTTGGTTCTCTAAAAGCAGTAGGACAAGGAACCTAAAGGACAACCTTCCCCTGCAGAACTTCACTCTGTTCTAAATGCCCAGTGGCTGCTTCAGGACTGATGGTGCCCAAATGATTCAGCAATCTGAGGACGCTTCTTCTGCAGGACTCTGCCATGGATTGTTACTTCATTTCCTTTCCCTACAGTTTTTGCACTAAATTTCTGGTCAGTAGTACTTTGTTTAGTGGTGTCGAGGACAAAGGACCCTCTGTACTGAGCAACCAGGTGAAAACATGCCTATAAAACCCCACCCTGTGAAACCACAGGGTTGCCTGCTGGAGGATTTGGTGGCAATTGTGCTGATGATTTTAGTCTTGATGATTATGATCCAAGAGGATGATCAGAGGGCTGGAGCAGCTCTGCTCTGGAGACAGGCTGAGAGAGTTGGGGCTGTTCAGCCTGGAGAAGAGAAGGCTCCAGGGAGACTTAGAGCATCTTCCAGTGCCTGAAGGGACTACAGGGAAGCTGGAGAGGGGCTTGTTACAAGGGTGTGTAGTAATAGGACAAGGGATGATGGTTTTAACTGGAAGAAGGGAGATTTAGGTTAGATGTTAGGAAGAAATTCTTCACTGTGAGGGTGGTGAGACACTGGCACAGGTTGTCCAGGGAAGCTGTGGCTGCCCCATCCCTGGCAGTGTTGAAGGGCAGGTTGGATGGGGCTTGGAGCAACCTGGGCTGGTGGGAGGTGTCCCTGCCCATGCAGGGGGGTTGGAACTGGATGATCTTCTAGGTCAACCAAACCATTCTATGATTCCATGATTACAGGAACTCAGCACAGAACAACGTGGAAAGGCTGGAGGTCTGGTGGCAGGAGAGCAAGAATGGTGCATGAGGAAAGGCTCACAGATCTCTGGCTTGCAGGAGGTCATCCAGTTGCCTTCACCTATGATAGAAAAGGAGACAGAATGAGGGCTGTCCCTCAACTGCTTGTTGATAGTTTGTCAAGCAGGGGGTGAAGGAGACTCCAGCTAACAACTGATCACTCATGTAATTTTTTTCCTCCAGCACCTAATGCTGACTCATAAGCTGGAGCTCCAGGAATCCCTTCGTCTGCATGGTCACTGCCCTGCCTGGCAGGGCTTAGAAACCCAGCTATCCATTGGTGAGGCCACACCTTGAATCCTGTGTTCAGTTCTGGGTCCCTACTACAGAAAAGACATTGAGATGCTGGAATGTGTCCAGAGAAGGGAAACGGAGCTGGTGAAGGGTCTGGAGCACAAGTCTTATGAGGAATATCTGAGGGCACTGGGGGTGTTTAGCCTGGAGAAAAGGAGAATAAGGAGAGAGATGAGAGACCTTCTCACTCTCTATAACTACCTGAAAGGAGTTTTAATGAGGTGGGGGGGGTTGGACTCTTCTCCCAAGTAACAAGCGACAGAATAAGAGGAAATGGCCTCAAGTTGTGCCAGGGGAGGTTTAGATATTAGAAAAAAATTCCTTCACTAAAGGGGTAATTAAGCACTGGAACAGGCTGCCCAGGGAGGTGGTTGAGTCTCCATCCCTGGAGGTGTTTATGAGACATACAGATGTGGTGCTTAAGAGCATGGTTTAAGAACTGGACTTGGTAGAGTTGGGTTAATGGTTAGTAGAGTCAGGTTGGCCTCAATGATCTTAAAGCTCTTTCCCAACCAGAATGATTCAGTGATTCTGTGATCTGCTGTGTCCCTTCCCACTGTGGAGGGACCGAGCACCACTAGCAAACTGCTCCTGGCCGAGCTGCTCTCCTGGGCTGACACCCACAGTGTGCCCCTCGTGTGTGTTGAGCCACGTGCCAGCACCAGCAGCTCTGGGAAGATGGATCCAGGCTCAGGACTAGATGAGGGCAAAGATCTCCAGCATCCCCAAGTGAGGGGGATTAGATCACACGCAAAGCAAACACCTTGCTGGCAGCTGCAAGCACATGGTGAAGCAACCACGCAGAGCAACCACACAGCCTGCAGCTCAGTACACAAACACTGGCCTGAACAGCAGCCAGATCATTTTTTTATTTTTTTTTTTATGAGAATGCACCCTTCTTGAGCAATTTTTCCAGCACATCCCAAGCAAACAAGTTTTCCTTCAACAGGGCAGTATCTACCATCTCCTACCAGTTGGGTTTTTTTTACTAATTCTAAGGAGTGGGAGGGCTCTCATGTATCACTTGGTGTCTCTCTGCTGGTGAGCACTAAGTTTGAGGACCAAAATCCAGCAGGAAACCAGTGCAGATTCCACTGACTCCATTAACTTAGAATCATAGAATGTATTGGGTTGGAAGGGACCTCTCAAAGTCATCTAGTCTAAACCCCCAACAATAAGCAGGGACATCTTCAACTAGATCAGGTTGCTCAGAACCCCATCAAACCTGACCTTGAATGTCTCCATGGTTGGGGTCCCCACCACCTCTCTGGGCAACCTGTGACCAGCTCTGCCAAAGTCAGACAAGATCCCATCTTTCCACAGAAGTCTGAGGCCTCAGGCTTAGGTGATGCTCTGTTAACACCTTCTTCCTCTTCCCATCACCACAACAGCCTTCCCAGGAAAGGCACGTTGACTCTTCCCAGTTTCCATGCAGTGGCTTGCACTGCAGAAGTGTGATTGATCCTCCAAGGCTGGCACAAGTTCTTGGTGCCTGTGATATTTTGCTAAATCAGCTGAATTCTTGGTGGTAAAAAAGGGGTGTGGAGGGAAAACGGAGAGTGTGTGTGAAGTCATGGCCACAGGTGACATCCCACATGTTCCTGACCCAACACAGCCTGTGCTCACCCTGACCTGGACTTTGAGCTACTGTGAAAACAGGGCGGGGGGCTCAGCCCTTATTTGGCCCAACTTACCAACTTCTACCACACAGCAGCACCTGAGGGCAGCCAAGATGTATCACCAGATACATTAATTGTACTTCTTGGCTAGTGGTGAGTGATGGACACGTGCTATTTGTTCCTAATTAAGAGAATGAAATGGCTGGGGTCTCTCTTCCCAGGTGGGAGAGCTGGAGGGATGTTTCTAGGGGAGCAGCTCTGCTCCTTGCCAGACACCCCTCTTAGATCCAAGCTTGCAATCTCATCAGGTCCCTCATTTCTGCATGCAGGATGGACGGGGAAGCAAAAGCAGCACTGCTTCTCCCACTGTTCTGCCCCTTGGTACCCAGTGCATGGGCCTGATCTGAAGTGGAAAATCTGTATTTATTCCAGACAGTCTGACAAAAATTTCCCATGTTGTCTCATTCAGTAGAAAACAGAATCAAAGAATCTCATATTCAGAAACTCATTCTTGCCTTGATCAAATTTGATCCCCCTGAAGTGTCCATTCATTTTAACCTAACAGAAAAAAAGGACTAGGGGATATAAAAACTGAGTTCCAAGGGAACAAGCAAATAAAAATTAGTGGAAATGGAGTATTTTCCTTTATTTGCAGTGCAACACCTTAAATAATGCTTGGAAGTGGCAAATCCCTAGGGAAAAGTGTTTCATCACACAGTTTTACAAGGAAGAGAAGCAGCAAATCCTTTAGTTAAGCAAAGGTGGGTTGAGCCCTGTCCTTGTGCAATGCTGGATGCAGACTGAGGAACCTGCCAGGTCTCCTGTACATGTCCTGCCAGACCCATTTCAGGGTATTTGACATAATTCTTAGCTAATTATCAGGCACAGGAGCAGGTTCTGGTTGGGATCGTGGCTGTGTCATTAGCTAGGACTTCTGTGTTTGCTGTATGTAGGAACATTGAGGAAATACCTGTTAGGAGAGAGAAAGGATGAGGCAGGTTCTTCTGGAACATAAGGGGAGACCTTATAGCAGCCTTCCAAAACCTAAAGGGGGCCTATAGGGAAGATGGGGAGGGGCTTTTCAGCAGAGAGGGCAGTGACAGGACAAGGGGTGATGGTTTTAAACTGGAAAAGGGGAGATTTAGGTTAGACATCAGGAAAAAATTCTTCACCACGAGGGTAGGAAGGCACTGGAACAGGTTGCCCAGGGAGGCTGTGGAAGCCCCATCCCTGGAAGTGTTGAAGGGCAGGTTGGATGGGGCTTGTGCAGCCTGGGCTGGTGGGAGGTGTCCCTGCCCATGGCAGGGAGGTTGGAACCTGATGATCTTTAAGGTCCCTTCCAACCTTCACCATTCTATGACTCTATGATTCCCAAGTCCATGGCCCACTCATCATGCCAGAGGATTCACTGTGCCCTGGCAGGGAGGACAGGGTGTTTCAGCTAATAATTCCCACACGCAGAAGCCGACAGAGAGAACAATGATGAACACACAAAAAAAAACCCGGCTTAGCTTTGCTTCACTGACCTGTGAACACCCCAGCAGTGCTGCTGCACACAGGGGATTTACACACTTGAGTCCAAAGATTAAGTGGCAGCGGAAGTGAAAAAAACAATGGCAAGTGCCAAAACATGATGCACTTCTTGTCTGGACATCCCAAGCCTCTGAATTTCCCCCTTCGTGAGCTGCATGAGCAGCCTGCTTTTGGGAAGCTTTGGCAGGAATGGCAGAGAGGCTGGATGCTCTTGGCATCCATTTTGACAAGTCTATTGTGTGGAGGGGTTCACAGAGCCACAGTGGGGCCTGAGGAGAACAGTGGCCTCTTCTGCAGCCAGGCAAGAGCTGTGGGTCTCCACACGTCGCGTGGCACCAGCTCCAGCCCCCAGCGCAACGCCCCGCGAGCAACGGAGCTGGGACCACGTTGCCTCTTTGTATGGAGCCTGGGCAGACACATCCAGGTCACTTGCTCCAGACAGCATTCACGACCTGTGTTTTTGCCATCTTTCAGCTGCCCAGAGGGGAGCTCAGTGCCTTGGCAGCAGCCCTGACTCTGTCCCCAGGGTCCCTGGAGTATGGCCGGAGCATGTGGCAGCTCAGGCACTTGGGAAGAGGCCACCACATCCTGCTTGGGTGTGATCTGCCTCACATCACGGGTCATTTAGGCACTCAGCTCATTCTTCACTGGCTGAAGGGAGATCCAAGAACAGGATTTAGCTGTAGCTCACCCTCCTCTTTCTTCTCCTCGATCCTCTAGGAGGAATCAATGCAAAAGAGAATCGAGGTCATCCACGGCCAAAGCAAGTCCACAGTAACCTTTCTCAGGAGCCTTGGTGGAGTGCAGTACCCAAGCTCTGGGAAGTATTGGGAAATGGGTAATTGAGCAGGAAAGGCTGGATTTTGGTAGCTGTGAAAAGGAGAGGAACACCTCAGCCACAAAGACAAGCTGAGAGAGTTGGGGCTGTTCAGCCTGGAAAGGAGAAGGCTGCAGGGAGACCTTAGAGCACCTTCCAGTGCCTGAAGGGGCTCCAGGAAAGCTGGGGAGAGGCTGCTTACAAGGGCATGGAGTGATAGGACAAGGGGCAATGGCCTTAAACTGGAGCAGGGTAGATTCAGGTTGGATATCAGGAAGAAGTTCTTTACAATGAGGGTGGTGAAGCACAGGAACAGGTTGCCTAGAGAAGTGGTGGAGGCCCCATCAGTGGAATCATTCAAGGTCAGGCTTAACCAGGCACTGAGCAACTTCATCTAATTAAAAAGGTTCCTGTGCACTGCAGGGGGGGTTGGACTAGGTGACCTTTAAAAGTCCCTTCCAGCCCCACACATTCTATGATTCCATGACTCTGTGACTTCACCAGCGCCATAGGGAGAAAAGGGAGGGTTTCCCTCTGCTTCCAGGCTTTGGACACTAAGGTGCACGGGTGGCAGACTGGAAGATGAAAGGCTGTGCCACAATGCTTGTCAGGCTAACAGGGGGAAACTGCTCTGGAGAAAGCACAATGGCTTGAGGAGGACTTCCACACTCACAGAGCCACTCAGCACCGTGCACGCGCTGCCTGTGCTGCCTGCCGTGGTGTTTCGTGAGCTGCCCTCCTAAAGAAAGACAGTCTGACAGGCCCATCTTCTGGCAGCTCTTCCATTTTGGTTCTGAGGCCAGCTGTCCATCTCAAAAAAAGGAAAAGAAAAAAGAAAAGAAAAGAAAAAAAAAAAGCCTTTTCTCTGCCAGGCGAGAGAGAGAACTCAAAGTGCAGGATCAGCAGCAAGAGATGAACTTGCTGCAAGCAAACCTGACACCCTCTGCAACACCCCGGAGACAGGAAACCCAGTTTGTTTGGTTTCACTGAACCCAATCAATGAAACGCTGTGGGACAACACGTTCCTGCTCCCACCCCACGGGCTCATGGGGCTGCCTTGATGCCAGCAGCAGGTTGGAGTCAGCCCACCTGCTAACACACACTGACACACACACTGACACCCACTCTCTCCTCCAGTGAGATCCCACGTCCTCCTTGCAGGCTTGTTTTGGCTCTCAGAAAGGCCAGTTCAGAGCAATCATCCCAGGTGACGGGACATCCCATGGATGTCTCATTCTTATCTAAAGCTCAGGCTGCATAAAACAAGGTTTGGTAGCCCTTCCCTTCCTCCCTAAATCTTCTAACGACGCAGTGGACCTCACAACGTGTCATCTGCCAGGCAGGCACAGCTCCTGGATGCCACCTCACACCTCTCTTTCCACATCCATGCATTTGGGCTGCAGTTAGAGCTTCTGCACTTCTTCAGGCCAAGCTTCTCCAGCCCTGCAGGTTACATCTGCCTTCCACTGTTGCTGAAGTACCTTCCCTGGGCCCTGATCACGCTTCTTCACTCTTGCTCCTTCAGGATACTACCACAGAGATTTTTATTTTCTCCTAGTCTCTGCCTTTTTGTCATCCTTCCCAGTCTGTATCCCTCCCTCCACTGGCTCCTCCCTCCCCATAACATCAAACTCAGGAGCTCACTCCTTGTGACTTCTCTGGCCACAGTGACGTCCCCTAACAAAAACCCCCCAGTCTCCTCATACCTTCTACCCCGTGGCTTTGGAAGGGCTCCTCAGAAACATCCACAAACCAACCTCAAGACAGCCCCTCATCACCAGTCCCTGACAGAAACCCACCTTTGCTGCCAGTACCGTGCTCAGGTTGCCACACAACACCCTGACAAACACCACTTCCCTTCCCCACGTTCCCCTGTTTGGCAGAGCCCACCAATTTTCCTATGTCTCAATCTGGGAAAGGCAAACCTAAGGGTTTGTTGCATGGCCCAGCTTAGCCCAGCTGCAGCTTCTCCTCCTATGGCAACAGAAACCAGGAATAATAACAGCAAGGTGGTGACTCATTAAAACCAATAACCTCAGTAATTAGGCTTACTTAACTTTTCCAATTGTATAAACAACTGGAAAACAAACAAACAAACAAACAAACTCAAGATATCACAGTTTCCCCATATTTTTTACTTTTCCATTTTCTTAACACAGAAATTGTCAATATTGGGCTCTTGTCTCAGTCTAATTTCCTCTCCACACACACAACAGCAAATTCCTAGTGAGGAGAAATGTTTGCTTTGCCCACCTTCTGTTAGTGCTAAAGACTCTCCCAGCCCCTCTTTGCCCAGCTGCAGCCTTGCCTTGGTGCTGACACTGTTCCAGCTGCTGTTGCTATAGGAAGGAAAAAGAAAAAACAACCTAAAGGCAGAATTGTCCAAGTTCTGAGTTCCTGAGAAATCTGTGTCAATCACCAGGGATAGAATCTGGATGCAAATTTGTCTCCAGATCTGATGTTCAGTGGGTGCATCTCTGCCACCCCCCACTGCACTCAGCTGCTGCTGAAGTTGTACCCCAGGTACAGCCTCTTCTCTGCTGCCCCTGCTCCATGTTCCTCTTGAAATAACCCCTGCCTGCCCATTGCCCCTGGTTGGAGGCAGAGAAGGAGGCATGGACCAAGACAAGAGCTGCCCATGGGATGGAGGGTGTTTGTGGGACAAGGAGCCATCAGGAGAGCACTTGGAAGAAGACTCCTGAAGGGCTGAAGGGGGCAAGTGAGGCAAAGAGAGTGGGACAAGGTGGCTGGTGAGATAAGGAGGAGTCCTGATGGAAGAGGGTGGAACAGAGGAGACAAGGAGTGAGGGAAGGCTGAACACCTCTCCTATGGAGACAGGCTGAGAGAGTTGGGGTGTTCAGCCTGGAGAAGAGAAGGCTCCAGGGAGACCTTAGAGCACCTTCCAGTGCCTGAAGGGGCTCCAGGAAAGCTGGGGAGGGGCTTTTGACAAGGGCAGAGAGTGACAGGACAAGGGGTAATGGATCAAAACCAGTTAGGTTAGACATTAGGAAGAAATTCTTCACTATGAGAGTGGTGAGACCCTGGCCCAGGTTGCCCAGAGAAGCTGTGGCTGCCCCATCCCTGGCAGTGTTGAAGGGCAGGTTGGATGGGGCTTGGAGCAACCTGGTCTGGTGGGAGGTGTCCCTGCCCATGCAGGGGGGTTGGATCTAGATGATCTTTAAGGTCCTTTCCAACCCAAACCATTCTGTGATTCTAAATGAGAGAACTGGGCTGAAAAGGGGACAAAGAGACTAAACCAGGAGGAGAGGTGGGCATTGGATCCCTAGGCCTCACTCCCCTTCTCCCTGCATTCTGAGCACACCAAGACCTTGTGTTCAACTTTTGCCTTTTTTTTTTTTTTTTAAATGGCAAAAGATTTCATCTCCCTGCAGCTCCCAGGCAGACTGGCAGCAGAAGTGGCTGCTGAACCAGTGCTTGGCCTGGAAAAGGCTTCTGAGACCCCAGGGGGGAAACTGCCCTGATGCCAGCACTGGGGAAGCTTTAGTGTAGACAAGATCTCAAGAACTTGACCTCCAGGCTTTCAAAGCTGCCCCACAACCTTCACCCCCTGCAAAAAAAAAACCAAAAAAACAACACAATGGGTGCAATTACAGTGTTAAAAATGGAAAGTGCTTATGGAGAGAGATCAGCTTGCTTTGTTCTGCAGTTTTAGGTCCTGCAGCTCCTTTCGATGTAAATGTGTGAAATGACACATTTATGGCAAGATTCAAAAGTAGCCATGGCAACATGATTATCCAACAGTTGCCTATGGAATTGTAAATCCATACAGGTTTCTGGCTGGGAAGATGAAGCTGCCCAGGGACAGGGCTCAATGCACACTGAGCCCAGGCCTTCCATGTCCAAAAGGAATCAGCTCTGGCTTATTGTGCCTGGGAAAAATCTCATCTCTTTGCATCCAAAAATGGTCTCCATGCAGCTGGTCCCACCACCCAGCAGATGCAGCAAGGGAAGCTAAACCAGCTGGTGCCCTCAGCAGAGATGCAGCAGCCTGTGCCTCCCTGCACTCTGCCACAGGGACCAAGGCTGCTTTAAGCAGGCTCCTCTGCTCAGCCTTGCGAGGGAGAGGGAGGGTTCAGCCAGGAGCAGGTTTCAGTTACACCTCGAGTCACTCTGGGGCTGCGTTCAGAGCTTGGCCATGCCAGCCAGCAGGCTGGGCAGCCAATGCCACCCTGCTGGGAGCAGCCAGGGCATTCCCCCACCCACGCTGGGCTTGTGTAACAGCGATCTGGTGACACCCGAGGAAGGGAAGAGCACAGCTGGCATGTCTCCTGCCTGCCAGGAGGGAAAGGCTGTGCCCTTTCAGCCTGAAAACCTTGACCTTGCTGCCCGTCCCTTAGTTTTCCATAGTCACCAGTTACAGGCTGAGCCACCAAGTCTGATGAGTCTTCTGTCCTCTCCCCTGGACACCAGGCAGGCTCCAAGACCTTCTGTCCTCTCTCCTGGACATGAGGCAGGCTCCAAGACCTTCTTGGCCTCATCCCTGGACATGAGGCAGGCTCCAAGACCTCATGTAACCTTGTTTGCACACTCAGCTCTGAGTCCTGTTGTGTCCAGAGTGACGAGAATATCATCGGGCGGACTGTGAAACAACCACAAAGCTGTTATTTAAAGAAACAAGGAAAAAAAAGGAACATGCACCCCAGCAGGGGAGCAGGCCAGTGGGGAGGAAACAGAAGTTTTCAACAGCCATGCAAAGTTTGGCTGAGCTTGGCTGTGAATGAAAACAGGGCAGTGGAAGTGCACAAATTTGTCCTTGTTTCGCTTTATTATTATTATTATTATTATTATTATTATTATTATTATTATTATTATTATTATTATTATTATTATTTTTCATCCCCAGAGGCTTGAGGTGGCTCTTTCACTGAGAAGCACCAAAGTAGGGCACAGTCCTCCAGCAGGGAGGTTTGCACAGCCCTGAGGGGTGGGTACCTGAGGCAGGAGCCCTGGCATCCCTCTGCAATCAGCAGAAAAGCAGGTTGTCTCCAGGACAACGTGGTGAGCAGCTTAGTTGGACACCAAAGACATCCAATGGCAAAGTGCCTGAGCTGCCATATAGGAATTCATGGGGTGGCTTCCTTGGGAGGATGTTCCTATAGTTAATTAACCCCTGATCTTCACTTCCAGTGGGAACATCTCTAGTTTCTGTCTCCAGCAAATACATCTTGTAGCATTTTGCCTGGTAAGATGAGCACAGCCTGCTCAAACCTGGCACCTTCTTCTGCTGCAGATATTTCTTGGGACTGATCAAATCCCTCTCAACCTTCCATCCTGCAAGGCAAACGTACCAAGAGCTCCACCACACTCTTGTTTCCAAAGCTTCCCAGCAAGTGAAATCCCAGATCAGCTGTCCTCCTCAGTTTCTCTCTCTGCATCATGAGGTTTTCCAGCAGAACCTCTTAACCTCTTTACTTTTCCCCAGGGACACTTTTAAATAGTGCTGTTTCACAAGAAATTCTTGGCTTGGGGAAAAAAAAAAAACAAGGCTCCCATCACCCAAGACATGAGGCTTTTGATTTTAAAAGTCACAAATATTGTTTCTTAATTAAAAAAAAAAAAAAAAACACTTTAATTTTCCAAAGCCATTTTAGAAAATTAATAAGAACTATTGCTCTGCTAATTGCTGTTACCCACACAATTTTCACATTGTGTGGCCGTGGAAATATGGGTCGTTCTGCACATGGACTTGCCATTCCAGGCTGCAGTGGATTAAGTATCTGTTTTTTTTGTTAGCTGCTTATTATCACTAAAATAAAGGCCCCACAGCCCTGCCTGGTGCCATGTCCTCACTCCTGTGGTGTGGGAGTGCTGATGTGCTGCTGCCACCACCCAAGCCACGCTGCCGCGGCATCTGCTCCCCAAACTTGGTCTCTGCTGCTTGAGAAGAGACCAAACCCCTCCAAGAGGTGAAGCTGTTGCCTGCATCTCCTGGTTGCCCTGGTTGTGCTGCCCTTTGATCTCTGTTATCAGGGAAGACTAATGGGAGTACTGGAGTCTGAAGTGGCTTAAAGCCATTTTCTTTATTGCTGGATTAGTGGCAAGAGCGTGAAGTCAAGAGCTTTTCTTCTTCTTGCAGAATATGCTCAAGTGTAGCAGCCTGCCTTGCTCCAGCACAGCTAACTGCTTTTATGAATGGAGTTAAAAACAACAGATGCTGGGAAGCTGTTGCTAAGAAGCTGCTTGGTTTTTTTTTTTTCCTGGTGTCCTGTCTGCTCTGGCCAATATAAGCCACCACGCTCCCGAGCACTGCACAGCCCTGAACTCAAGGAAGTGGGCAGGAGAAAGAAAAGCACAGGTTCCCTATCTGCTCTCAGCCTGTATTTAGTTGAGCAATTATACCATTCCAGATCTCCAGTTATTCCTGGCAAGGTTTATTCATCTCATGGGAGACTTTTGGAACAACACGGTGCTTTTGTAGGGCGTGTCAACCACCAGGCGAACGTGCCTTCCAGATCTGATTTTAAAAAAAAAAATATATAATAAAAATGTAAGTAATTGTTTCTTTACAGCTTGGTCTTTGCCTTTCAATGACTCACATTTCTACCTTGTCAGCTTTCAACACAGGCCCTGCCCTCCCTCCCAGTGCTACAATCCTCCCAGATCTCACCCACGGTGCCAGGTCACCCAGGGTGAAATGGTGAAAGACGAGAATCCATTTTGTCGGCGCCCTGTCCAGATGTTCTGCTGACAGGGGCTGCTTTCAAGGGGCTGCAGAAGCTGCAGGCAGGGCGGTCAGAAGGCACGAAAAAAACAGAGGTGCAAAGCCTGCCTCTAATTCATTTACCTAGAGGTTTGTCTGTGGTTTCTTATTTTGGACAAATCCAGAAGCATTTTCGCAGAGACGGCGACAGACCCTGATCCCCAGCGCTGCTTCTGTGCCAAGTGGCTCATTCCTGTTCCAGCCTCCCGGGGTGCAGAAGTGCCCTTCAAAACAAAGAGGGAGAAAGCTTAAACATTCATAAACTTAATTCTCTAATAGTTTTCATGTCAGTGAAATACAACTCCACCTTTTCAAGAGGCTTTTGCGTGTGTGCGTGTAACTTCCCGCTTCGTTCCTCTCGAAAAATGTTTTCAACTTGAGGCAGGGAGCAATTATGGAAAATTTCAGGCTGAATATTTAAAAGTGTGGCCAACTTGGAAAGTAACTGGAAACATAAGGATAGAAAGGAAAAAGTGTTTGGCAACATGGGATGAAAGGAGCTATGTAAGTGGAGGATTCTTTTTCTATTGCAGGCTCTCCTCTCACTGATATGTTAATTGTGTTTTGCCTGATGCCTTGACAGTCCATTAATTTTTTGCCCAATTGCAGGCTGTACAGGGCAGATAAATTTCAGGCTATTATGGGAACACCCTAGAAGTTTGTATGGAAAGGAAACTCTCTGTTTCCTGTATCATCCTTCTGGGGATCTTGAAAGAGTTCACAAAAGCCACTTAAGCAAACTTTCTTCGCTGGGTAACGGAAGGAAAGGAAACTGTGAACAAGCAAACAACACTCAATTCCATGAGACAAGAGATACTCATAGGTCATTAGAGAGAAAGTGAAGTCAATGAATGCAACACACACACACACAAACACAGGAACTATCTTGTACTCTAAAAATAATAGGAATTTCTGCACCTGCACACTGTTCCTGATCCATAAAAATCCTGCCAGCCTGCAGTGAGATGGGTGGTGTCCCTGCAACACAGGAGATCTTTTTGAAGGTTTTTGCAGTTGGAAGTAACATATCGCAGGCTGAGCTGGAAATGGATCATGAACAGCTTCACTTTCTTCCTGTCATTAGCAGCACGGTTGCCAGAGGTCTCCTACAACCAGCTCTGCATTTTCTGTCACGTTCAGATCCAAAGCAAAGGTCTGAACAGCTGTAAGTTTTCCAGGGATCGGTTTCAGGCGCAGAATTCCGAGGGCTGGAGCAAAACACAGCATCAGGTCTGGAAGTGCAGCCTCTGCCTCCAAGCCCAGGGAATATTGAGGACTCCAATTTAAAGGCTTATCCCTGTCTTTGAATTTTATGCCAGTTCTCTCAGAACATGAGGTTGATCCTACGGTGTCCCTTCCCCTCCTGACAACTTCTAAACATCTTGGCTTCAGCTGCATTTTGGTGGGAGATCAAAGTCCTGGAGTGGATGAAGAGCTGCAAGTTCATTAAGTGCTCAGAGGAGAAGATTGGCAAGTGGCTCATCTGGAATAGGGTATTTGATAGAAGCCCACCTGGCAGAGAGACCTTGTATCTGCTTCAACCACAGGAAAATAAGGTGAAGTTTGCAGTTAACAGCAAGGCACAGACCTGTGAGTAGAAATGGTTTGAGGGAGTAGCTTGTTAGCAGAAAGCAGAGCAGGGTGGAGGGAAGGGAGTAAAAGGAGAACAGTGCAGCAGCATCTCTTGTTTCTAGGAAGAGAAGTTCAGAACGAGCCAGAAGGGGTGACATAAAGCTGACACCCCCTATAAAACACACATTACCCTCTCTGAAGAAGAGTTCCTGCAGCAGGGTGCTTGAAGATCCATATAAAAGGACCAGGCCATCTGACAGGTGAATTCCAGGACCATCTATTAAGAGAAAACAAAATAAATTTCAGCTCAGTTCAATGCCCCATAGTCCTGGGGAACTCCTCTGAACCCCTCCAGCCACACTCCAACCACAGCCTCACCAGGTCACACTGAGAGCTCGTGGAGAACAGTGTCGCTCATCAGGGGTCAAAAAACCCTCAAGGCAACACCAAGTGCTCCCTGGGCATCTCAGAAGGGAGGTGAAAGGCTGAGTGAACTATGGAGCCAGAGCCAGCAGGTCTCCACTTCAGGTCTGATGATAAGAAGAAATGGGAGGTGTCTGCTCTGTACCTGCTGTATTGTTGAAGAGAGGATTTCCATCTCCAAAGGCACTTGACTGGCAAGTTTTTGAAAAGCATTTAAGAAAATATCAATTGTGAAAACATATTTTTTTAATATATATTTATTTTTTTCTGGCAGATTCAGCATCATCTGCTTCTGGTCTGACCAAAACCACTAACAGGAAAAAAAAAAAGAGCAAGGAAAATACATGAAACCTTTGCCAGCTGGGGAAAAATAAATAAATAAATAAATAAAAGGACAAAAACCAACAAACCAAAATCGTTCAAATTTGGAGCAATCCATTCAGGCCAGTTCTGGTTTAATTGGGACTGGGAAGGGCCTTTTATTTTGGCAGAAATACAATTGATTACTCGACAGGAAAAATCCAAACTCCTCAAAAACATTTCTCCTGGTCTCTTCTCAAAGTTATCCACAGCAACAGTGCTTCCCTGGGGAGCTTGTTAAACCTCCTAAATAACCTCATTGCCGGGAACTTTCTCTCCTCTCAGTTTTATGAACTTCTTTATCTTAAGCCCTAACCTCACCTGTTCTCGTGGGTGTAAATAATCTCCCTTCGAGGAGTGACCTTCTGAACTTCTTTCATCTTCCTGTTCTCTGGCCCAGGTGAGTGCTAAGATCTCCTTATGGAGAGCACCATCTGTACCCAGCATTAATCCATGGCCAGTCCATAAAAATGGGCTGGGACCTGTTCAAGGAAGAAGGATCTTACTTGCTGTTCTGACATACTTAGAAAATATTTCCTGCTGTGTTTTATTCATGAATAACAGGAGGGGGAAAAAACAAAAATACAAAACTTTTGGACCTACTGAAGCAGCCCTGGGTCTTCGAGGCACTTAGGAGCTTAGTCACCAGGCTCCCCTTGTAAATAAGGGAAGAAGCTGCTGACCTGATAGGATTGCCCAAGTCAGAAGAGCAGCAGGAAAGCTCCTCTCCATTACGTTGCTGGTTTCTTTGCTGCTGGCACAGTGTTCACACACACAGCTCTGCAACAAAGCAGTGTCACCTCCAGGTCCCCCTCCAGCAGGTTGTGCCCTGGGAAGTGTTTGAGGAAGATGATTAAGTTGCTTGAGTAGGAACTGGAAAGTGCAAGGTGTTTTGGTTTTTTATAGGGGTCAGAAGTGAGAACTGGAGGGTGACTTGCCCTGGGAGAGACATTATTAGGTGAAAGGGCCTGACCACTACCTGCCAGTCTCCACAAGCTGCAACAAGGCTGAAGACTATCATGTGACTCAATGTGCATGGTTTATTCAGCAGAAAACTATTCCTTTTTTTCAATCACAGAATCATAGAGTGGTTTGGGGTGGAAGGGACCTTCAAGATCATCCAGTTCCAACCACCTTTCATGGGCAGGGACACCTCCCACCAGCCCAGGTTGCTCCAAGCCCCATCCAACCTGCCCTTCAACACTGCCAGGGATGGGGCAGCCACAGCTTCTCTGGGCAACCTGTTCCAGTGTCTCACCACCCTCACACTGAAGAATTTCCTCCTAATGTCTTGCCTGAATCTCCCCTCTTCCTGTTTTTATTCCATTACCCCTTTTCCTCTCACTACAAGGCCCTGCAAATAGAGTTATGTAGAGTTTCCCACCAAATCAGCTACAATGAACTGACTCACCCAGAGCATATACAACCAGCAGATAAAATGGAAAGGAAAAGTTTGTCCTTTGGGGAGAAATGAGCTTTTAAATCATTTTAGTTATAATGTGAAATTAGACCTCAAGAACAGCAGCATCCAGTATCCAGCCTGTGCCTCAGAGAGAGGGACTTCCTCAGATCAAACACTGCATGAAACTTGATGACCAGGGTGATACTCAGTTCTTGGAAAGGGGAAAAATTGTTGAGCACAGTTCGATGAGTTAATTGCAAAATGGGTGAATTTGTCCATTTTCACCCAACTTTTAGAGGGGGAAGCCTAGAAAAGAACCCTAAATAAACTTCAGGATTTTCCTGGAGATTTTCATTTCCACTCCAATCAGCTCTGGAAACACATTTTATTTTTTTTTACTCAATGTTTAGGATTACCTTCATATGAAACACTTTGGGGTCTGCAGTTTGAGAATTCAGCAATTAGAATAAAAAAGTATTCACCCAGTTTTGGTTTCTCAGTCACAGCTACAACAGCCTGCTTGGGGTTATTCTTAAAACTTGGGTTGCTTAAGTCATTTAAATAGATTTCTATTTCAGAAACAAAATGAGAGCCAAACAATTTCACAATTAAAAGCTCGAGGGCTATAAAACTTGGCTTCACCTAAAACTCAACATTGTTTTTATTATCTTAATCACTCGGCTCTTTACATACTAATTTTCCATCCCATTGCCAACCAGTGCCAATCCAACCTGCTTTTCCCTCACCCAGGTGAGTGTTACTCATGTTTTCAGGGGAACATAAAAAAACCCTGAATACAGTCAGCAAACAGGGCCTATTTTGTGGCTACTCATGGACCTGAACACTGAGTCACAGCTGCAGAAGTCACTAGTTTAGGTGTAGCTCCTTCTGAGAAGTTTCCTAGGATCTTCCAAAAAGACAGACAACACTGCTGGGTTTTGCAGATGCAGTTTTCATGACACAGAGCTAAACAATTTGAAATCCTGTCTATGCCGGGACCCAGAATATGGTAAACACCAATTAGGTATGTGACCGATTGATTAAGCAAGGGGAGAGATGAGATAAAGCCCAGCACGTGGTTGTAACAGGCCTTAGCAAAGAGTGAAACGTCCTCCAGAGGTGCCAGGTCCCACCTGGGGGATCAAAACAGACGTGCCCAATAATAACACCTGCTCAGCCTGAATCCAGCTGTAACTAAAAGGCTGCAAAACAAGAAGGCAGTGAGAGCAGGGATAAATAAAAGTTAACTACAAGTGGGTTTTATGTCTTAGAGCTGTAGGCTAAGCATTTGTGTTGTGACCAGATAAAACGGGGGATCTTATTCTGCACTGGACTAGGCCAGGCTCTCATCTATAAATGAATCCATCAAAAGTTGTGTTGTTGTGAGAAACCATTAAATCTCTCAGGTGAAACTTCAGTAGAGCTGGCTTTCCAGCAGGCTGCAGCAGCCTGTGCAGCCAGAAAAATTAACAGCTCTTTTTTTTCTGTGTTCATCAGTGCAAACTGGTGTCCTGGTTTGGGCCAGGAAGGAGCCAATTTTCTTTCTACTGATTTTTTTTTTTCCCTTTCAGTGAGCACCAGGCAGCTTTCACCTGGGTGAAGGTGAATGAATTCAGTTGAAAATCATCTCAGACTTAAACAGCCTCCTGTACTTCAGCCTTTGGTTCAGGGTTTTGGTGCTTTGCAAACCCAAAACTATGAAAATTGTATCCGTTTTTCAGTTTGGCTTTCAGTAAAAACAGAGAGACCAAAGCACAAATATCCTGGAGCAGCAATGGAAACCTCATAAACATCATGGTCATGATTTAACGTGAGGCAGCTCGGAGGGAAAACTGACTAATCACAGCTCCTTGCCCAAGTGGAGAGAAACAGAAAGAGCAAGTAGCATTAAAAATAAAGAAAAAAATTAAAAAGAGAAGTTCTGATCTCTCCACTGCAAGGGAAGAAGTGACTGGCCAAGCCCTGCCTGCAGTTCTCAAATGCTGTCTAGTCTTTTAACTGCTCTTGGTGCTTAAGTGAGGACTGAAAGCCACTCTTCTTGAAGGCCTGTCTAGTCATCCCTTGTCAACTACTGACAGCACTGGAGCTTAACTCCTCACAGTTTTATTGTCAAGATAATTACAGACCACATCAAGTCAAGAGGCAGGATCATTTTTTGCAGCCGTCAGTACCGCTTTTTTAGCTGTGCAAACCAGGAAAGTAACGACAGGGAACTCTAATTCTTCAAGGCACGAGTTGACGATGAGACCCCTCAAGTGGCAGCAGCAGCAGCAAAGGTGTCTTAGGGCCTCTCTTAGCACCTTGGAACCATGAACTGTTTGTTTTCCACAGGGAGTTGCTGCTTTTACTGCTGGCTGCAGCTGAGGAGAAAGGCAAAGAGACCCTACCCCTGCACTGCCCTGTCTGCTTAGGGCTGTTGCCATTGCTGGAGGGTGACGTGAGCCGCCTGGCTCCAGATGGGTAAACTTTGGGCAACAGACAGGGCAGAGGGCCGGGTCAGGCTCTCTGTGTGCCCGTCCTGTCTGAAGCCGTTTGGCTTCTCAGGATTCAAAGTCAATTTTGGCTGCCACGGGCAAACTGGATGGACAAAATCTGCCTCTCTGGGTCCCCGTCACAAACTCACACGCGGTATCCTGCGACCCAGGACTTGTCCCAGACGAAATATCTTTGGTTGGCTTGCTGCAAGCCTACAGTCTTCACCCACCAGGCAGAAACCAGAGGAATCCCAACACTTTTACAAGGGGAAAAAAAGTACCAAAGGACAAGGGCTATTTTACACAGCTATTAAAGTTCCAGCTTAATGACAACATACATTTGGGGAGGGAGGGAAGAAGGATAAACAGCAGTTTCAAGCCCAGAGCACTGGTTTCCCCTCAGATATTTCGCTCTTTGTGAGAGATAGCCTGGGGATAAGTTACAGGCCAAATATGTGAAAGCTGAGACTCATTTTTCATGTCCTGTTTACAAGTGTCCAGGCTGGCAGACCTCACCTGGGCTCCTGGGTGCTCAGTTTTGCTTCAAGTCTAGCCTCAGGCTTCCCAAACCCATGGCCACTCCCCATTAGGAAACACCTCTAAGAGTGCGTTGTGTCAAACTTCAATAAGTCTCAAAACAAGTCAAAACAATCCCGTGGGCTTTTGTCCATCTAGATGAAGAGGTGCCCTTTTTTTTTTTTCCCCACGTCCCAGCTTCCAAAGGATTTTGGGAGCAGCAGCAGCCTCCTGAGGTTTGGGATAATCTAGGAATCCCCACGTTTCGTACAAAGCAGTTCACACTAGATCTGAACACTGGCAAACAGTCAGCTAAATGCATTATGGCATGATAATGCTCAAACATTTCATTAATTCCTAGCCAGCTGTCCTCTGCTCCCTTTCCCCTTTCATCATACAAACATTTCTCTAACTGTCTGAGGGAGGGGAGAGGGAGGATCAGACGCAGCCTCGTAAAATTCCTTCACCCGCGTTGCCCGCGGCAAGTTATTTCTTTTGACACGCACGTAAAATAATACTGGGGGTGTTGTTTGTTTGCCTTGGCTGGATGGTGAATTTTCATAACGATTCTGCAAGCCAAGTACCTGTGAAATGGAGTAGAGAGAACTCAGGGCAGCTTGTTGTCCTGCCGCCTGGTTAATTACCCTATCTCATTAAATAGGGAAGAGCCCTTGCTCTGATTCCTGCATCAAGACTGACACTCATGTCTCCCCTGCCAAGACTCAAGGATGCATTTCTTTATTATGGGTTAAATATTTGGAGCTGGGTAAGAACCTCAGAGGAGAAGGTGGGTCTGCTTCCTTGGATTATTTTTTTTTCCACCCCCTCACCCTCATGATAAAAAATTGGATTATTATTATTATTTTTTTTAAAATACCAAAATGTTGGGTTTAAGGAAAATTACCCTTCCTGACTGTAGGCTTAGCTGAGGGCTGGTGGTTAAAAACTCTGAAGCAAAAAAAAAAAATCCCACGATGAGATAGATTGGAGAAATATCTGGACACGTTCGGACGTGTCTGGACATGGCTGGAACGGGTCTAAAACGTCAGGGCGACGTAAGGACCACATTTTGTTTTTTCCAGGTATTTTAAAGGGAAGTGCCAACGTATCAGGCGGCCCAGGGTGCCACAGATTAATGGTCAAGAAGCAGCACGTTTTAGAAGCTGGATCTACACTCTCATCTTGAGATGCCTACTCGGTGATTTCAGTTGTGTTCGGGTCCCGTTTAATTTCCACGGAAGCCTTTTTTTCTTACCCCGAGTCATTAGATTTTTCTGCTGCTATAAATACAGGTGTATTTTGCTTCTTCTGTGGAACATGCCTTAACCTTGTATTGAGCTACACGACAGACATTCAGTTGTGACACAACGGATGTTGTTTTACCGTGTGTTACACTGGGCTGTCATCAATATGGGAGCTTTATCTTTACTGCTTGGCTAATTAAGAGAAGGATTTTGCCATCTTCTCAAAGAGCCACCAAGGTCGTGACCATATTTATAAACATCAGTAGAATGTAAAAAAAAAACCAACCAAACCTCCTCGTTTTTTGAACAGACTCGGGAACCTTCACCATAGGATGGTTAATTTAGTGGCTTGTCCGGGATGGCCCGGATTGATAATTGCATTCGGGAATATAAGATAAATGTAAATGTTGTTTGTCGTCGTCGCTTTAGGGCCTGCAATTGCAGTTACTTTATTTTTGTTAAGACCCAAGATCCACGCTGCTTTTTAACAGCGCAGCTCTCCCGTTCTGCCTTCGGTGGGTTTCCCCTTTTTCTTAAGCCCGGGATGCCTCGTGGCTCATTGATTCATTGGCGAGCCGCGGAGAAAGAACTCCGCGATGAAGAAATTTAATCATAATAATAATAATCAATTGGTTTTGGGGGGATAGGTGTTTGTACGGCTTGTCGAGAAGCAGGAACCGGTGACGCTGAAGGCAAGGCGGGTTTCCACGCGCCGCTTCGTTCGCCCCCAGTTCACGCGCAAGCGACGCGCGTGACGTGCGCGTGACGTGGAAATTAAAAGGAACTTTTGTGCTTTGTGCTGAAGGAAAACAAACCAAAAAAAAACCCAAACAGGTTGTACGCCCAGAGCTGTGACTCCGGGGGGGGATGTTTGGCAGAGGTGTGTGTGGGGAGGGGATGTTTGGCAGGGGTGGTTGCGGGCTCGGCGCCCCGGAGAGGAGGCGGAGGGCAGGTGGGGAGGCAGGACGGGCGCGCGACCCTGCGGGAAAAAGGGATGGATGGGGGTTTTTGAGGGGAAAACAGTCCCTTTTGGCGGGCAGGGAGGGGAGGGGAGGGGAGGGCAGGCGAGGACCCGACCCGCCCGCCCCGCCCTCCCGCAGGTGGCGCCGCCGCCGCCCCCTGCGGACGCGCCCGGGCGGCCCCGTAGCCCGCGCTCCCGTTGCCCTAGCAACGCGCCCCCCCCCCCCCCATCCACACACACACACAGGCGGGCTCAGGCCACGCCCCCCTCCCTGCTGCATATTCATGACCCCCCGTGGCGGGGAGGGGGCGGGGAGGGGGCGGAAGCGGAAGCGCGCGCGGGGTTCCGAGGAGCCCGGTATAAAGCGGCCGTTGGTGCCCGGTGCTGCCGCCGCGCTCCCGCCGTGCCCTTCCCTCCTCCTCCTCCTCTTTTCCCCCCCCCACCCACCCCTACCCTCCCCGCCGGCCGCTGCGGGCACCTCCCGGCGCCGCCGCCTCCTCCCCCGCCGCACGGAGCAGGTCCCGGGTGCAGGGGGAGACCCGGGGGGCAGGTAAGGTAAGGGGGGGGGGGGGGACGGGACTCGGGCCTGGGGGTAGGGGTGAGGGGTTGGTGAGCTGGGGAGGGGGCCTGGAGGGAGGAGGGGAGGTAGGGAGAGGTTTGAGGGGTGAGGGAGGGGAGGGGATGGTGAGGAAGGGCTTGGAGTGAGGGAGGGGAGGGGATGGTGAGGGTGGGGAAGGGTTTGGGGTGAGGGAGGGGATGGTGAGGGTGAGGAAGGGCTTCAGGTGAAGGAGAGGAAGAGCTGGTGAAGGTGAGGAAGGTTTTAGGGTGAGGAAAGGAAGGTGAAGGTGAGGAAGGGCTTCAGGTGAAGGAGAGGAAGAGCTGGTGAGGGTGAGGAAGGTTTTGGGGTGAGGGGATGGTGAGGAAGGTGAGGTGAGGAAGGTGAAGGTGAGGAAGGGTTTGGGGTGAGGGAGGGGATGGTGAGGGTGAGGAAGGGCTTCAGGTGAAGGAGAGGAAGAGCTGGTGAAGGTGAGGAAGGTTTTAGGGTGAGGAAAGGAAGGTGAAGGTGAGGAAGGGCTTCAGGTGAAGGAGAGGAAGAGCTGGTGAGGGTGAGGAAGGTTTTGGGGTGAGGGGATGGTGAGGAAGGTGAGGTGAGGAAGGTGAAGGTGAGGAAGGGTTTGGGGTGAGGGAGGGGATGGTGAGGGTGAGGAAGGGCTTCAGGTGAAGGAGAGGAAGAGCTGGTGAAGGTGAGGAAGGTTTTGGGGTGAGGAAAGGAAGGTGAAAGTGAGGAAGGGCTTCAGGTGAAGGAGAGGAAGAGCTGGCGAAGGAAAGGAAGGGCTTGGGGTGAGGGAGAGGAGGGGATGGTGAAGGAGAGGGAGGGATCGTGAGGTTGAGGAAGGGTTTGGGGTGAGGAGGGGAGGTAGGGAGTGGTTTGAGGGATGAGGGTTTTGTGGTGAGGAAGGGATGGTGAAGGTGAGGAAAGGCTTGGAGTGAGGGAGGGGAGGGGATGGTGAAGATGAGGAAGGGCTTCAGGTGAAGGAGAGGAAGAGCTGGTGAAGGAAAGGAAGGGTTTGGGGTGAGGGAGGGGATGGTGAAGGTGAGGAAGGGCTTCAGGTGAAGGAGAGGAAGAGCTGGTGAAGGAAAGGAAGGGTTTGGGGTGAGGGAGGGGATGGTGAAGGTGAGGAAAGGCTTGGGGTGAGGGTGAGGAGGGGATGGTGAAGGTGAGGAAAGGCTTGGGGTGAGGGAGGGGATGGCGAAGGAGAGGAGGGGATGGCGAAGGAAAGGAAGGGTTTGGCGTGAGGGTGAGGAAGGGTTTGGGGTGTGGGAGGGGATGGTGAAGGAGAGGAGGGGATGGTGAAGGAAAGGAAGGGTTTGGCGTGAGGGTGAGGAAGGGTTTGGGGTGTGGGAGGAGAGGGGATGGTGGAGGTGAGGAACGGTTTGGAGTGAGGGAGAGGAGGAGATGGTGAAGGTGAGGAAGGGCTTGGGGTGAGGAAAATGGGCTGGGGAAAGTAAGGAATGGTTTGGGATGAGGAAGATAAGAGCTGTTGATGGTAAGGGAGTGTTGGAGGGATGTGGATAGAACTGCAAGTAAAGAAGGGCTTATCAAGCTTTCAAGCTTTTGGGTGAAGGAGTTATGGGTCTGGAAAGGTGAGAAAGGGATGAGGAGCTTTGGGGTGAGGGGTATGTGAGGGTGTAAAGATGGGAGGGAGAACAGGAGCTTTAGTGTGGGAGAGATGTGAAGCTGCAGAGGGAGGAAAGGGATGAGGAGAGAGAGTGAGGTGAGGGACACATGGGTGGGAAATTGGAAAGAGTCGAACTCTATGGTGAGGAATTGGACCAAAGGAAATGTGGGGCTGCAGAAGCTGAGAACAGATGAGGACTGAATGGTAGGATGAATAAGGTGGGGTTGGAGAGGCTTGACTGGGATGTTTGTGAATCTTAATGAGGTGAAGATGGGATGACAAAGAGGTTGACAAGTGCCCCTTTTCGATTGTGGTGACTATGCTGGAGGAGGACTTGACAAAGGGACCAAAGATGGCAATTAGTGTAGCTTTTCAGACTATTTAACTTGACTAGTCTGCCATTTAAATAATTTCACACTTAATCTGTAACTTGATCTCAATGCTTTACCATAAAACAGTTAAGTCTCACCACACCTAGTCTGATAGGATGGTGGTAGAGTGCTGGGGGAAGAGATTACTTAGCACTTAACTCTTAAATTCCTATAAAGGCTTCAGTTTTCCTTAAGATCATGTTATCAGTGATTTGCAACTCTAGCCATAATTTAGCAGCTATAGCAGGTGCAGAAACTGTTTGACCTTAAAAAAATATTCTCCCTTTGGGGCAGTTTTATTGCCGTAGTGATTAGCCTGATGTATTTTTTTATGTAAAGAGGAAAAAAAGAAAGGAGGAAAAGGTCTAGCCAAGGCTCTGACTTGGCAGTGGGTGCAGTGAGTGACTCAATGTTGTAGAGTTTGGCTAATGCAACAGATTACAAATGGGAGAGGATGGGAATGATACTGCAGGATGTTGAATGTTCTACAGAGAGGGTGACTTCTTCAGGAAAGGTGTTCCAAGAGGTGGACCTGCAGGGATAGGCAGCACTGTGAAAGAGCAGAGCACAGACAACTGCAGTGTTGTGAGGATTCACAGAAGAAATTGCAGTGTGTTCTGTAAAAACAGCTCTGGTGCCATCTGCATTCACATTCCACTGCCTTGATCAGACAGGGCTACTAAAATAATTAATAAAATGTGGGTTGAGCTCATAGAAGAGAAGAGCTGGTGAATACTTTGTTTCCCTCTAGAAGGCAGGGTTTGTTTGTTTTTTGTAAATACCTGGCAGAAATGGTTGCTGACGTGATTGCAGTGACATAGCTCATGGGTGCCTTCTTCCCCTGTGCCAGTATTGCAAAAGAAAGTCTTCCTTGCTTGGTTTGTTTAATGATTATACTGGATTGCTGAAATGTTCAACAGGCCTAATTTCTCTCTTCCTAAATAAGTAAAAGGGCTTCAGATAAGAGGTTAAGGTATTTAGTTGACACTCAGGCTAAAAAGAAAAGTGCTTTTTACTCTAAATTTGAAAATCTGACACTACCTTCAGCTCCTAAAGTTGAATCCAGTAGTCTGAGGCATCCAAAACCATCTATGGGTTCCCATGTCTGTCAAAGGTAGTGGCAGCTGCTGTCTTGGAAGTGAGAGATTCATTCCTATATTAATGAGATTAAATTGGGTCTTTAAGGGAGTTTTCATGACAAAATAACAATTTCCATGATGTAATGGATGGGATCAGTGGAACAACTTCTATTTTGGTTAGCTGTTTGTAATATCAGAGGCCAGATTACATGGAGTTGGCTCATGCCCCTCTGAGCAAGTAAATGATAGCAGTTCTTGCACTCAATTATGTATGACTGAGGCATCTTCTGTAAAATTGAAAACTTATGGTTCTGTAGATAACCCTCTTGTGTGATGTGTGTAACTTCTGTGGGAACCTGCTGCTCTTGGGGAGTTTGTCATGGAGAAAGGAATGAGTAGTATCTGCTGACATGATCTTGTTTGGATGCTGTGGAGACTGCTTGCAATGGAAAGCAGTCCTCTCCCTCAAAGCAGAAAATCTGTTTTAGATACACTTGTACTGCTTCAAGCTGCCAAGGGAGGATGTCTTCTGGAGGTGTCCTTCATTTGTCATGAGAAGGTGGTTGGAAGACTTGACATAGCTGGTGAACTTGCTGCTCCCTCTGTGTGGTGTTACAACAAAACTCAAAGTGGCAATTTTCCACTTGTGTTGCCCCACTGAAATATTTACATGGTTCCAGTGAAATGTGGTGTAACTCTGACACAATCCACATGGTTTTATGGCTAAGTACATGTGACCTGAATGTTTCAAACTCAAGTCAATGTGTGGCCTATTTGGGGAGTTTTCTGAAGCAACTGCCTTTATTCAGTCACGTGGAAATACAGGCTCTGAGGAGCTTAGAGAAAGCAGGTTGAATTTGCAACAATCTCACAAGGCTGTGACCTCAGAGGTTAATTACCCTTAAACTTACTGCAGTCCTGGGTTCACTGACAGCTAGGAAGTTAGGGCTTGGTAATGTAAGATCACTCTGCTTGCGTGCTAAGGCTGAAACGTGTGGACTCTGCATCTATCCCTGTATAAACTTGTTTTAAATGGGTAATTTCTAAAAGCCATGGGACTGCTAACACTGGGTGGTACCTGGAGAGTGTTTCACCAGTGAACTTCGTCTAATGTTCAAAAAACCTTGAAGTAAAAGTGTGTTGCCAACTGAGTAGCTTAGAAAAGATGCTTAACATTCAACAGACATCTTAGAATGCCTAGGAGAGCAGGTGATGGCTGAAGTGACCTGCTAGGTGCTAGGTAATGTCTGCAGCTGTAAATACAGTTGCATCTAACAGTTCTGTACTTTGAACAGACACTGTGGTAAGCAATCAACAGTTCTTTTCCCCTATAGCATTTTAAGTTGCCAAGTTTAATCTGTAAACTCTGCCTGTGATGTCCTGCTGTCATTCTTTGTTGAACACCTCATGACTTCAACCTTCCATTCCTAGAGCATGTAGCCAGTTTTACCCACAGTACGTGGGCACCTCTACTTGCATGTCAGGCAAAAACAGTGAAATCCTTTCACACTGCCTGTCACAGAAGCTGCAGCTGGCAATCTGTGCCTCTGCTGTCACTTCTAACAGTGGAAGCCACCCTAAAATACATGCATCAAATGGTTGAGCAACATTAAACATGCAGTTGTGTCATGCTTGAGATAAAAACAAGTTTCATTTGCACTTCAGACTGACTTCATTGTGGTGGTTAGTGTGAAAGCATGCTGACCAGGGGCAAAGCTACTAGAGCTGAAACGGAGCTTCCCAGTTCATCTGCCAGGAGAGCTGCTGTGGAAGCAATAAGGCCATCATGTGATGGAGGGGGAAGCTTTAGCAGCTTGCAGAGGAACTGGTAACATGAAGAACTGTTGTGCTGCATTTTAGTTTTGCAAGGGTCACTCCCATTACCTTTAATACTAGCAAGATCCAAGGCTGTGACCTATTCCAGCTACAGGCATAAGATTCCTCAGGACTCTGCTCACAGTGGTATAGCCTTGTGTCCATTTGTTGCCATTAGAGAAGGCTTAACTGGTTTGGTAACTATGTTGTTGGAGCTCCTGGCCCTTCAAGTTGCAGCACATTGTCAGCCTAACTAAACAGCTTCCATTCAGCTGTGTGGTTAACTTGAGGAATACAGGATGCACTGAATGTCACCTGGCTTAGCATACCAGCACTAAACTGGTACACGTGTTTGAAACAATACTTTTCCTCAGCAGGGCATTACTCCTGCCTAATAACTGCTTTAACGAGTCCAATAAACTTCCTTGCAGAGCTGTGTGTTTAAGTCACCATACAGAAGTGGAAAATACACATGATTCTGGCAAATGTGGTTGCCAGAAGGTTTAAGCAGAATGCCTGCTGCCAGGATGAGTGATAGCTGATGTTTCAGTTTGAAAGTCACCTCTCGGACGGGAGATCCTGGACAGCCCAGAAAGCTGGGCACAGACACTGTTGACCCATGGAGCTCTGTGCTGTGAACTGAAGATTTGACGTGTTGTTGGTGAGTTGCTGGTGGTCAGGTGACTGTTAAAACAGCCACGGTCAGCAGCTTATCAGTTACCCACACATCTTGCACTTGGGTCACAGCCCTACTTGGAGTAACCACCCGAAACTTCCACTGGTAAAGGATATGTCCTCCAGCTGGGACTGTGAGAGTCTCTTTAATCCAATCACTTAATCATTATTGCTATCCTGAATAAGTGAATTACTCTGTTATGCTTCTGTATCTCAATACACTCCCCCATACTCTGCATGAAAAAGAGCTGAGTTCATACTATCAAATCTAGAGCTGGTAGAGTTGCTGGAGACTGAATTTGCCTCAAGTTAAAAGCTAAACGTTGGACATCTCAGCAGTGGATTCAGAGCACTGCAGCATCTGAGTCACAGAGTGGTTTGTGTGCTGTGAACTGCCATCTTAGGGCCAGTGGCACACAGTAGCTCGGCTAAAACCCCCTAGTGCTGGTATTTCCAACAAGTGCTGTAAAGTCATTTATACGGCGACTGGCACGCTGCATTATAACAACTCAGGAGAAGCAGCCAGGTTTTCTCATCAAACTTGCTCTTGGCAAGTGACTCTGGCAAGCATCAGGACACAAAGCTTTTGTTGGGCAATGATTTGGTTTGGCTTAGAAACTGCTTCTGACCTTGGTTTGGCACTGACAGGCATGTAGGCTGCTCAAACATGAATCTCAATACATAGGTGATGGGAAATTGGTCTCTGCAGCGTGGGGCAACTAATAAAACTCAACCCAATTAGAGCTGGGGCAGACTTGCTCTCCAGGACTTCTATCTATGAAGGATATAAGCTATTAAACTGGTCTCACTAGCTTTAGGACACCTGGCTGGCTTGACTCGAAGTCTCTTTTGCAGTGTTATATGAAGACTGATTAATTTGGGGGCCTGAGGTGCTCTGGGAGTGGACTGAGACCTACTTTCTTTGCAAGACTGAAATTGTCACTCAGTTGTTGTTAGTCAACTAGCAAGGTATAAAAGGGTAGAAGTTAAACAAAGTCTAGCTCTAAAGAAGAGACTGAAGGTGCTTTAAAAAAATCTTAGCACCGTGTAAACAGCAGTAGGGAAGCATTACCCATGAATTGTTTTGCTGAACTATATCTGAGGTGGATTTGATCATTGTTTGGGGAGAGCAAGACTGGTGCTTTTAGCAGAGCAGAGAGAGAACCTACTTTCCTCATCTTGTTTTAAATGAGAGCGCTAATGTTTTTGTAACTGAAATTGAAACCAGTGTTATGCTGACCCTGCATATTTTCTATCCTCTGCTGGCTGGCCTGGACTACTTCTGCATGCAGGATAGTTCATTTATTTTGGAGACTTGAAAACAAGCCATTATCACCCTTCAGTGCCAGATAAATAAATGATCTAACTGGGGGCTGAACCCAAAGTGTTGTTTTATAAAAGCACAACTTCATGTCACACTTATCTTCATTCTGTCCTTGAATATGTGGTCAGTCTTCCTGGACCACATCCAGAAACCAGTGGCTTAACCCAACAAGCAATGACTACAGAACAGTCAGATTTTTATGCCACTTAATTTCCTATCATCACTTAGGCACAGCAAGTGGTCTCCCAGAATACACTTAATCTGAGCACTCTTTAACCTGCAACTTGCTTATCAATCATATGAGAGTACAAATAGAGAAAGAGGAGTCAGCTATTAAAACAGTCTTGATGCTGGATCTTTTGCTTTCAGGTATTGAGAGCTTCAGATGGATTTTTTGTTCATGGGGAGGGAGGAAGCATACATGCAGGGTAAAAATACTCCTCCCCTTTTATGAGGGGAATATCTGAACAAGTACACTGAGCTGTGCAGTCTGGCCCTGGGTACTCCCAGAGGAGTGATTTGACAGTCTGAACTATTGCTCCTTGGAGTAGTGTGGCTAGCCAGCTAACTCCCAAGAGTTCAAAAAATAACCCAAAACAAATGCACAACTTGCTTTAGCACTAGCACATCGAGTGCATATGTCCTGTTTGCTGTCTAAATCTATCTGGAGGAATCAGCTCATGCTGTAGGTTTGTTCTTATTCTTTTTCTTGGCTCTTGTTCTGCTTCTAACTTCTGTGTAGAGAGGAAAAAGCCTTATACCTCTCAGTGCAGCAGTTATACTGGTTGTTTCCAGCATCATAGCATCTGTGTGGCTCCTTCTGCCATTTGTGTTGGTAGTTGCAGCCTAAAAGTCAAAATATTTAATTCCTTCAGGGGACTGAAAAGGGTAGTGACTTGACAGTTACCTGTACCCTTCATGTTCCTACAGTTATTGCTGGCCTTACAGTTGGAGTTTTTCTGCTGCTTTGCTTTCAAATCACCTTTCCAATTTGTTGTCTTCCAGGTGTGGTCTGTTCAAAACCATCAATATGCAGTTGCACAGTAGTAGATCTCTCAGTCTACTGGAGAAATGGCATTGAACAAATAAGATGTGTCCTCTTCCAGATGGTCACTTCAGGATAGTTTGCAGGACAGTTCAGGATGCCATGTGAAAATAAGCCTTTTGACCCTATAGTACTAGTGGGATCTCTAATCTTCTTTGTATGCATATGAGCTGGGCTGGGGTGCTAGATAAAAGTATATCTAGCATGGCCTTTCAACTGTATAGTAGTCCCCAGTTAAGCTCTGTGTGAAAAGGTTTGGGTTCCTATCCAGTGAGTCTTGTGCTACCATCTTCCATAGATGCCTGTTCATCTAATAGGCTTGTTACTAAATTGTTAGTAATTCTTTTTGCTGGTTAGAAACAGTAGGATATACTTGTGGGCAAGTAATCACCTTTGGCATGGTGACTTAAGATAGCACCTTAATACCCTGTCTCAGGATATTCTTAGCCTGTTCGTGGCTAGATCTAACTCATATTACTTGGCCTTTGTAAAACCTAATGTGTCTCAGGGATAATCAGTATAAACTTGAATCTGTTCTCCTTGAACAGATTTATTTGCATGTTTCTACCTTTGTATAAGTCACTTCCTGGAAATTGACACTTGAAACAAAAGAACAACAACAAAAACACCTCAAAAGCCCAAAAAAACAGTAAAAACCCCTCAGTATTCAGTAACTGCAAACTACTAAACATATATGTTAATCAAACTACAAACTTCCAGCTCATTCCAGCAGCCCAACCCTGAGCTGCACTTCGCAGCTTTCTCTTCGTCATTAACTATGCTCCTAAATTAACACTCTTTCCAAGGGATCAGTTCCAGTTCTGTGTTAAGGCTGGTTACTGAATAACTGGTTGTAATGAATGCCTAAATTTATCATGGGTGTAATAATAGCTACACTGTTCCCTTAACTTCAGCCTCTTTCAGAAGCTTTTGGTCAACAGACTCGCTGTCTGGGTGAACTCTGTAAGGAGCCTGTGTAGGTATTTCCAAATCTCTCACTTGTAGGATCCTTCAATGAACTTGACAACAAGTTGGATTAATTGTGGATCACGACCTCATTCTGCCTGCTGGGAATTTAGTAATTGATGTGTCCCTGGTGGCATTCACCAATCCTTCAAGTTTTGGGGGATTTCCCACTGACAAAGCCACAGGCTGGTAAGTGACCCATAGTCAAACCTTTCAACTAGACAGAGCTTTAAGTCCTTACATAGTAATTACTGTATTAAGATGAAATATACACCACAGCTTACAAAAGGCAAATTCTTTAAGTAGGGAATAAGACTTCAGCATTACATGCAGAAATTATTGCAGTCCAAATGATTTGGGTATCTTGAGCCTAGGAAATGGGATAAGAAAGCAGCTGCAGTTCTGTGCTTCAGGCATTCTCAGTAGAATTGCTTTGTGGTAGAAAAAATGTCTGACCTAGAGAGGTGTTCTAGGAGAATGTTCTGGTTTGGTTTGGTGGGGTTTTTGGTAGCAGAAGAAGGGCCCCAGAAGTGGCTCTGGTAAGAAGCTGAGAAGGATTTGGGCTTGGGAAGAAGGGAGGGGTGGGGTAATGTGTGAGCCCTGCTCTGTGTGTATCTGTGTCGTGTGTGTGTGTGATGAGTGTGAAATTAACTTATTCTTTTCCCCCAAGTTGAGTCTGTTTTGCCTGGGACTTTAATGGGTGAAGAACCCTCCTCGTCCTTTGTCTTGACCCATGAGCTTTGTCCTCCTCATCCCAGAGTGTGTGTGAGGGGGGAACTGAGTGAGTGGTCGTGGGGCTGTTCCTTTATTGTTGTGTTGGGCCGAAACCACATTTAATGGCAAGCCAGGCAGGAGAGAGAGACAAAGAACCATGACAGAGAGGTGTTGGTTAGTAGTTCCCCAAGCTTTAATACTACGAGTATGTTGTCTTGTAAGGGCAGTTTGATGCTGATGTATTTAATACTTCAGTTGTGTGTTTAGAACATCTCCACCATGCAGTATATTCTCCATCTTGCATCTAAATTTGTGTGGTCAGGGTGGAAGTGCTGGGCAAGTGAAAGGAACACTTCATCTCCAGGAGCAGCATCCAGTTCGTTAGTATTGCATTGACCTGTAACTTGGAAAATGAGTAGAAGCCTGTCAGTGAAAATTATTAAATAAAAATGGGTCCCTTATTTCTACTTCAATGACTGACCAGCATACCTTCTAATTCTTACCCGGTGTGCTAGTGCTGTAATAATGCTTCATTTTCTTGCCACTGTTGATGGTGGGGTTAAATAATTTTCTTTTTAATTGTCTGGGTAGTAGTGGTACTTTTTTCTAATAATAAGAATACTGGCTAAATCTTGACTTTCACTGAATAAATTTCTCAAATACTGGATTAGACTGAGAGCAAACCAGGAAGTCAAAGCTGGAAAGGTCTCAGCTCCATTGTATCTGATAAAGCAAAGCAAGAGCCCAGAACTTTCCTTCTTTCTTAAGCCTCTCAGGAGAAATTGTAGCCCTGGAAGTTGTTTCATGGCAGCAACTAAGAGTAAAGCTGTGCAAGTCTGTTTTTGGACCTGAAAGAGTCCAAAATGGGGAGGGTATATGCAGAGTGACAGCCAAGTGTCACTGTTCCTGATCTAGTGGATTCAGAGTATGGCTTTAGTGTATAACTGCCAGTGCTTCTGAAATCAACTGCAGCAAAAGGGTAGTGACACCTGCTCCACATGGTAGGAAGTGTTTAATACAAAGTATGTGAGAAGGCACATGTGTATGAGAAGGCACGTGCATGTGTTCGGTTTATTTTCTGTCCAGCAAGGAAATCTGGGATCAGGCCACTCACAATCCTACCCATATGGCTGGGTAGGTTACCAATGTGTGTCCAAAAGTCAGCTAGAGTCTATTTTGATTTAACTATTGTCTTCAGTAGGAATTAACATACTGAACTGGGAAACTCGTGTGCCTATTTTAATTTCAGTTCCATGTTTTGAAGGCTTATAACACCTTATTTGCAGAGTTTTGCACTCCATGCTACTGAAGGTTTAAGCCTTATGATGCTTATTGTTACAGGACAAGTCTTCATTCATTGGGGAAAAATACAGGATACAGCTGCACATTTTGTATTTGTGCTGTTTCTTCAGACTTCATGACTGATGAGTGGTGAGGCAAGGGCATACTGAGTCCTCAAAGGTGAGCTGAGGAAGGCCTCCTAGTCAAAACTCTTTTGGCTTATCTGCAGTCAAGGCAAAATGCAGTGTGTATAAGTAGGAAGAACTTTAGACATCACACATTCTTTTCCTGAATATTTTTTTTCCTAGTAGATCAATAATTTGTTACCCCCTAACTCTCTATGCCGATTATCTTAAACTCACTGCCAGCTGATTGAAAATTAGTCAGGCTAAGGATAGTAATGCATCACTCTGTGGCTGTTTAAACATGGAATTGCAACTTAAAAATGTTATCTTTTTGGTTTAAAAATAAATGTATAAAACAAAATGGAAGTGACCTTTTGGACTATGTCTATTTTACTGTATGGTGATCTGTACTTCTCCAGAGAAGTGCAAGGGACAAAAGTCTTACCATTTATTTTGCAGAAATATTTTTATAGATGAAACATGTTGAACTTAGAAATCTCCTACTGGAAGAACAAAAACAAAGCTCCTACAGCATAAAGTAATGCATTTCACTTAAATTAGATTAACAGGGAGGTGGTTGCCCCTGTTTTGTCTGTTAAATTCACACAAAGCAACATCAAGATATTTCAAGTCTGTTTAGGCTCTTGAAACCTAAAACATTTAAATGTGTTATGCTTAACTGCTCATTGCTTTAATCAAATCTCATTCCTCCCAAAAATCTGGCAGGTGATTGTTCAAACAGTAAACAATCACTTTATTGCATAAGCTGGTACTGTAATTGGAAAAGTAAAATGACTAAGCACAGCATTCTTAGTGAAGCTGCCAAAAGAAAATACAGCCCAGAAGGGCAAGCTTCACTTTTCATTAAATAAGGTTCAACCATGAAATTTGTCACCCTAAGGGCTTCCTCACTCTGACAAGTGACTAAAATGTAAAATGTCACATACATATTCTCCATGTGTTGACCAGTAACTTGCATCAGCTCCAAAATCTTTGTTGGTCAAATACTAAATGTACTTTCTTGTTCACAAGCATCAAGAACCAAATAGTTTTCTTTCTCAGCTTCCTGTATTGTTGCTGAAGGTGCAAAACTACACAATGATGACATGTAAAATGTCTGCATTTGTGCAGCTTGGCAGCAAGGAAGTTGTGTGTGCTGACAACTGGAAAATGCAAGTATTTCAAGAAGCAACCTCAAATTCTAGAGCCATGAAAAAGTTATCAAGGAGTGTGGCAAGGAAGGAGTGAATCTGCTCTTAGTCCTTCTCATGGTGGATAATAACACTTCTATTATTGAGAGCACATAGATAATATGCTATAATCCTGGTTCCAACCTGGGCCAATCATTGCACCTCTGGAGAGGTCTTCACTTCACTTCACACTGTCTTTTCATCAGCTTTAAAGTTTGGAACCTACTGTCGAGCCTTTATTTAAATAAGTAGAATAATCTCATGCCCTACAAACTTGTAGTCACGTCTTGTCCTTTCTATTATTTCCTCCCCCAGCTTTTTCTGGTTGGCCCAATCTGTTTACATACAGCTCACTGAAGTGTTCCAATTGAATGTTGTTGTGCTTGATGAGGAATCATTAGTCATGTCAGGTGATCCTCACCTCTAGTATAACACTAGGACAAAAGTAAGAATATCTTTTCCTCAGCAGGCTTGGGTTCTGCTTCTCTTCTATAATCCACAGGTCTTCCTGAAAAATGTGTAATCCTTTCTCCAGTTAACCTGCAAGCAGGAGCAGTGTTTGACTGGACATTTTCTGGGTGTTTTTATTTCAGTGTCCTTTGCAGTCCTTACAGATCTCTTTTCAGTAAGCCTGCCCTTTGTGTGAGCTGATGGACCAACCCTAGGAAGCTCCTGAAACCCTGTTTAAAAATCCTATTTTGAAGTCAGCTACTCTTCATGACAGAAGTTGTGGAAGCTGTTGTAATGTTCTCTAAATTCATCTAAATGTCCTACCCACTTCTGTGGTAATTTCATCTAAGGTTGCCAGAGCCTTTATATAGGTATGTATGGCACCTACTACTGCTCATTAGTGAGATCTGTGAAATCCTACAGAACTGCCAATTTGTTAAAACCTTCATGTGTTTCGGAGGAGGATTTTTTTCCTTAAAGGCTTCTCGAGTGACCAAATTCAGGCAGTTCCAGTTGTCTAGAATGAATTCTAGAGGTCTCTAACTGAAACCAGTGAATGCCTAGAATAAGCCACCCAATCTGCCAAAGTGCTTGCAACAGGCTTTTTAGAAATTCTAAGCAAAATTAGTGTCACCATGCTCAAAGCCTCATTCACTTGATATTTTTTATTTGCCTGCTCTTAACAGCCATATACTTTAAGCAGGTGTAATGCTTCAAATACTTAGTGATTTGTACATCACTAGATCAAGTCAACAACTTTTTGTCTGCTTGTCAAGGACTTGGCCGAGTACAGGATAAAGTTGTTCTTTAGCCTGAATGACAAGTCTGTTAATTCCAACAAACTGTTGCCTATAAACACCTTGCAAACAGTGCAGGAACTAGCCCAAAGCAGTAAAATAATTCAGGGGCAAATGTGCTATCCCTCTATCAACTCCATGTGTGATAAGTGGGTTTGCCTCATTCTTTTATCAGAGAAAGCAGTTCTTTAAGTGTTGACTATCTTCATGAAAACTGGGTTGGAAGCCAAGCCACTATTTTGTATCAGAATAAACTGGTAAGAGAAAGTATTCAGTTAAAAGTAGAGCAGTTCTTTAAAGAAATAGTCTGAAGATCTAAAACTCATTTGAAAACATGAGATTAGGTAATATTATGCAGTAGTAATTCAGGTACTTGAATTTGGTTTTGCAACTTCTGTTCATCCCTTTGTTGTAGGAATTACAACTGTCCTCCTGTTTTCCCCTTACATAAGCCTGTGATTTCCTCTGCACCACAGAAATAAACCATCACTTTCTGTAATCTCTAGTCAGAAACACCCAACAGCCTCAGCCACATGTCTGTGTGCTCCCATCTATCTGACCTCTGCCTTTGATTAGTGATGGTCCTTGCTTGGGTTGCTGCTGTGGACAGTTGTCATCTCCTGGAAGGTGAACATCAAGTCCGTTTTGAAAATGAAGAAATTTGTGTATTACAGCAAGTAGAAGCCACTGAGAGTTGATCAGAAGTGACAGATCAGGGAGCTGGAAATGTAACATCTAGAATACTGTAAGGTCAGGCTCAGCTTTCCAGAGGAGCAGAGAGAAGACTCTGCATCCGTTACACTTTTAGGATCAGAAGAGAAAGCAATGAAAGCTTTAAGGAAAGAGCTGAATGACCTAGCTTGTGGTATGCCTGTTCTCACCATGTTCTAGTGAACTAGAAAGATTAAACCAGAGCAAAGAGTGGGGGCTAAAACTCTTGTACCGGTATTTCTTCCATCATACAAGCAGAGCAGCGGAGGTGAAGGCGAGCTGAATGTGAGCAGAGCAAGATGAGGGAAAGTGGTGCAACCACAAACTTTAAGAAGCTTACTAAACGTGTGTGGGTGACAAGATGAATGGAAAGCTATTTAACTATCTTTATGAAGCCTGCACTGTTGCTGTGTGTCCTTACTTAAGAATGGCATAGGTTAGAGAAGACTCCTGTTGAGCTGTATAAACAGGTAGCTTCAACGCACTGAAGGCAGAATTCATTGATCAGCTTCCAGGCTGGTCAGTTCTTCATCTGGTATTATCTGTGAATAGCCATGCAGCCCCTGTGATAGGAGGTCCCTTGATGTTAAGTCCATGCTTGTATAATCTTGAAGACTTCTCTGAGAAAGACGTGGTTTCCGTTTATTCTTTAAGTCAACACTCAAATGTCACTTGCTGGTCTCTAACCAGTAACTGGTATGCATTTTAAAAAATGTAAAGAGGATACTGAAAGTCCTTATATTCACTTGACCAGTTCTGGGCTCCTGAATTTAAGCTGCAGCTTTTTTTTTTTTTTTTTACATGGAAAGTCTACTAATACAGACCATGGACTCCCTTTTATTTTCCTTCTTGTGAAGCTGGCTTACACTAAAAGGAATAAAGGCACAAAACCAAACCTGTTTTTTCAGGTATTCAGGTTGCTATTTTTTTTTCCCGTTTCCCAACTGAATTTCCTACTTGGCTTGAGGCTTGAGACAGGATAAATAGAATGAGAAAAATGCTTGCTTGTTCTCTTACTCTAATGAATGCACTTCTGAGTAGATCTGGTGCTCTTCTTGAGGGTATTGGGTTCCTAGCAGGATAACCTGCCAACTCGACTGCTGCACTTGAGTATCATGCTCTTCTGTGTACTGAAATTCTGTTATTTCTCTGTTCTCTGCTTCTCATCTGCTGCTTCAGTGCCTGCAAGTATTAAAGCAGCTCTACCTACAGAAATACCTGTGATACTATCTGACCACAAATTCATTCTGCCCCTGAGAATGATCTCAAAAAGTACTCTAGCTGGTATGCAATTAGTTGTGCATAAAGAAACAACCACGAGATTAGCTTTGTTTTCTAAACAATCAATCATGCTTTATAGCCTGAACTTCTCACTGCCACATTCCTTATGCCAGCAGCCCTACATCTAGAGCAAACACTTTGAATCTCTCAACTGAATATTGGTTATGATTTGTTGACTTTAAATACTCTTTTTAAGCAAAGGAACTCATCCTACTAGAAGAAGCCTTCATAATCCAGTAGAAACTATTGCAAAAATATTTTATCTTTAGGAACGTTACAGAAAAGATGCTTTATTATGTGCAAGGTTGATTCACTGAGAGTGTGTTAGGTGATTTAAGGCTGCATATTTGATAGTAACCTCCAACAGAAAAATCCTTGTGAGACGTGATGTTTTTCGAACAGCATCTGCTGGTGGGTTTTGTTGTGGGCTTTTATTTTGGGGGGGAGGTGATAGTTTGAAAGCTAAATGTAGATTAGCATCTCTACTGCCTGCATGGTCTGCTTGTGGTAGTCTTGCCTGGCTTGTAACAAACAGTTCCAGTGCAGCTGATGAAACCATTAAGCTGATTCCTCTTAACCACTCTGTCCCTGGAAAATGTCTCTGTGGGGATTTAAAAGGGCACAAGATCTATGCTGTAGATCATACAATAATGCTTCCAGTGGCATAGATGAGATCTTCCCCATCTCACAGTGCAGCTTTGTCCCTAAAGGATTGCCCGGATCATATGGAGAACTTCCTTTAAAGGACTGCAGCTGTATGTTTTGCTGGAAGCATGCAGAAGTTGATGGACTGACAAAGCATGACCAAATTGTCTGAGTGCTAGTCTGAGAGCTGTGTTTACTTTCATTTTCACCTGCCAAAGGTGGCTGTCAGCTGAAAGAAGTGCTGCAGTGATTGCACTGATAGGACAACAGACTCTGAAAGCCCTTCAGCTTTGGTACAGAACTGCTGCAAGTCTCATCCTGTGGTGGTCCAGAGGGATGCTGTTACAGTGGTGTGGATGCTGGAGCTTGTGCATCCTATAAGAGGAGAGTGGCTGACAGTCATGGCCAAATAAGGTAAAAATGCCAAATTCTGACAAGCCTTTGCCAAGTGTTTCATAGTTCTACAAAGTCACAAATGGAAGAGGTCTGTGTCCTCTAAATATTTCCCTGCTAGCAGGTCCTTATGTATCAAGTCCAGCTGCCAAGCACTTGTAGCCTCTTATTATTTTTGTGTGTGTCAGTAAATATCTTACCCTGCCAGTTCTAACAGGGTTACAGCTTGGCAAAGCATGCTACTAAAATAGCATTTGTTCATAGTCCAAAATCAAAATATGTCCTCATCAAGCTGTTCTTAAATGTGGCCACCAGCTTTCTAGAGGGCTGCTTATAAATGAGCTAATAAATCATACTACTTGCACTAAGATTTTGCTAAAACAGATGGTTTGTTAATACACCGTGGGCCAAAGTGTTGTCTGTCATTACCTGTATTTTTTTTCTGCAGAAGGTATAACTCTTAAATGGTATCTTTCAGCTACTTTGCTTAAAGTGTTGTTTGTGGAAGTTCCTACTGTGTTGTTCCTAAGAGCTGTAGATATGTTCTAAAATCAGCATGGTAACACAACCCTTCTAAGCACTAATTTTCCCATATAATTAACTGAACAGTATTTCTCTAGTATTCTTAAGATTTATTCATTATTGATGTTGAGAGGATTCTTAATTTTGGCTCTTTATCTTACACCTTAGGTAAAAGGCCTAGGTTGCCTGGGGAAGTTGTGGCTGCCCCATCCCTGGCAGTGTTGAAGGGCAGGTTGGATGGGGCTCTGAGGAACCTGGTCTGGTGGGAGGTGTCCCTGCCCATGCAGGGGGGTTGGAACTAGATGATCTTGAAGGTCCCCTCCAACTCAAACCACCCTATGATTAAAATATATAGGTTATGTATCACTGCTAGGTCAGTTCAAATGTTTATTTAAATAATAGCAAAACTAGATGGAGTAGCTATACTTCATGGCAATGAGCATAAACATATCTGTCATGCTGGTATTTGGGACAGTGCAAAATTGGAGCAGGGATGTGCTCAAATGCTCTAGCTCTACTTTTTATGGAGTGTGCTTGCTTGTAATCACTAGTGCTCCATAAGGGAGGCACTGAAGATGTTTACCAAAGGTGCTGCACCATAAAACTGCTGCTGTGACCTATAGCTGTTTCCTCTATTAGCTCCACCTGATCCATGGCAGGCTTGAGGTCAAGTGGCTGAGAAGCTGCAATTTTACCTCACCCTTTGCAGCATGGATGCGTTAGAAGGAAAGCAAGCCTCTCTGGATGCCAGGGAAGAAGTAAGAAATAAAAACGTATCTCTCATTTTTTATCTCTAAACCCTTCTCTCCAACTGCTGGTTAGGCTGTAAAGGGTTGATTATAACCAGGCTGTCACAGTGATGAAGTGCCAGTTTGATTTGAGAGTGCAGTCCTAAGAAAGCAAAAGGAGAATATTTAATGCAAGATGATATAACCAGTTAGGTATAGTTGTTTACTTTAGAGAACCTGAAATCTGAGAAACCCTCCTCTGTGTTGTTTGTTTTTTTTCTCTGAAGGAGTAATTAATTCCTCAGAGTTAGTAAAATCTGGCCAAAACCTAACTTACCTATCAATGTTAGAAGGTGAACAAAACTCTACTGATGCTTTCAAAAGCTTTCTTTAACGGAGTTTTCTGAGCTTGAATGATGGTAATGCATTTAGGGACTGGTAATTGGAGATAATTCCAATGAATTAGACTTTGCAGACATTAATGATATGCTGGAGGAAGTCAGGTTACGAAAATCTGTGCTATGCTCTTTTTTGTCTTTTATCTATTGAAAAACTTCTGTAATTATCTAATACATATGCTGACACTATTTGGGTTTCTTGAGCATTTACAGCATCAAAGCAGCCTGTGAATTTTCAGAGCAGTGAATATAATGACTTCAAATGCCAGCACGTGGAAAAAAAAAAAGTATTGCACTCTTCACTGGTGCAGTAACATCCACAGGGAATGTGTAACTTGGCATATACAGAGTTGTTATTTGCCCTGGTTTGGCTATTTTTTATGGATGGATATTCCTGCAAAACAGTGCTCTCAACCTATTTTAGGAAGGATTGCTCTTTCTGGAAAGTAATTTGCAAATAGACGGGTGGGTATCATAAAATCATAGAATGGTTTGGGTTGGGAAGGACCTTAAAGATCATCTAGTTCCACCCCTCCTACGTGGGCTGGGACACCCTCCACTAGACCAGGTTGCTCAAAGGCCCATCCAGCTTGGCCTTATACTTCCCACACTGTGCAATCAGGAGGACACAATGGTGAAAGAATTTGGAAAAAAAAATAAAGCTAGTGGCAGTGAGGTGCTGATAGGATTAATCTTGCAGCACCAGCCCCACTGGGCTAGACATTGTCCTTCTGCAGAAAGGTAAGATTGTTTCAGGTAATCCACTTGATAATGTATGAAGATGTCCCCTGATTATAGCCTTAATTTTGTTTTCTTCTGTTTCCTCTTGAGACAGAGGGAATGAATCCATTTAGTTCTGATGGGAGGTGACTCTCATGTTGGACACGTTTTAAAAACTTAAGGATCTTTTAGTAGGGCTTGCCTAAAGCTGGGCCATACTTAGCTCCTGCCAGACAGAAGTTTGCTTGTGCCTATCTGACCAAATTAGTGCATTTTCTTAGTGAAAATTATCTGCAGCAGTGTCAGACCATAACAGCCTATTTGTACACTTGCCTGAGTGATCTCCATCCCCATGAGTTTGAGTTCTTTGTGCTTACGTGGTGAGCAGGTGGATATTTTTTGTCCTGAAAGTACCAAGCTATTAGTGTTTGTTGTCTTGCCCTTAACCTGGATGTAATTCTGGGGGTAGAACCTGCTACTTGGAGATCCAGCTGTCACCTATAAAATACACCTGTGTCTTTGCTGTAGAGTGAAACTGCTTCTTAGTGCCTGTTTTACCAGCATCACTGCTCCCAGCTGTTAGGTTTTCCACTAGCTGGGAAGGCTCCTCTATTGCTATTTAGGCCCATACCACCTTAGCTCTTTACTTCTTGATGTATTTGTATTAATAAACATGAGGGTAACAGAAGCACATAAAGTTTTTTACTTAGCAGTAAAACAAAAACATAAATTTAATCAGATAATGCTACCTCCCCAATTTAAGAAAATTAAGTATTTCCTACTAAAAACAGCAGCAACAGCGATTTAACAATGTAATCTGATCTAATATTAGTAACAGCCTGTGCCTTTAGGGAGCAGTACAATATCCAACCCACTGAATAAAGTCTGTCTCACATTATATTCTGGATCCCTTTTAAAAAGATGGCTTCCCAGAATTGTTTTAGTAATTCATAAAGGCCCATGGTTTCATACATCTTTTTCCCAGTAATATAATCAGGCTGGGCAAATTACATTGGCCCCCAAAATATAAAGAATGAAGAAATAATGCTGTCTTACAAAGATGTTCTCCCTGATGTCATGAGGACCTTCATCTCTCCACCTATTCTTCCTCTCCTGTCTGGGCAAGAAAAAGCCCATCAGGGGAGTTTGTGATGCACAGATTGCCATCTGTGACTGCATGCCACCCTTCCAGCCTAAGCCAAACCCTTGGTCATTTTCCAAGTAAACTGGAAGGGGGTGGAAAGTGTGCCCTAAAAAGCAAGGAGGAGGCTTCTAGTCAAGGCCCTGCTTTATGGATAGAAGTAGGCAGGAAATCCTATGGAAAATTTACTATTGTCAGGGCTGGATTTGGAAGCATGTTTATGTCAGGTTTTGATAATTTCTGGAATTTCGTGTACATACCAAGGAAAGGGTGCAACAAATCTTCATTAACCCTTTCAAAATGAAGCAGCACACACCCTTGCTCTCCTATTTTGCAGGGGCTTGTTGTTCCGATGTTTTTATGGATTTGTTGGGGGAGCTGAGGGTGTCAGCCATTCAGCCTTAATAGCAGGAGAGCTGCCAGAATCATTTGCTTCCCTTAGATGAGGCTATTTTTCAAAAGCTATGCCCTGACTTAAACAGCAGCGAGGCAGAGGTTGTAAAAGACATGAACTGGATCACAGTGTGCGAGGAGTCCTGAGGGCAGGCAAAAGTTTGAGTGGCAAGAAGTGGAAAAAAATGCTGCTTCTCCTTGCGGGGTGGATTGCTCCACATCGTCTTCATCTGCAACGTGCTGCAGAATGATTTCCCTCCTCCCAGACTTCGCTTCAGTGGCCTAAATTGTGTGGTAGCCTCAAAAGTAGGTCATGATGCAAAAGCACTGTGCTGGTTCCAGTGGCTTTAAAAAAAAATAATCTCAAGTTTCGTGATGAACCTGTTAAAAATCTCAGCTAAGCCTTCAGTGTCAGCTTAAGCACGGTATCCTTGTCGAACAAGCTGCTTTATGCTGTTGTGTTTCAGTGCCTTTGATTACCTGAACTATGAATTAATTGTTAGGACATGTCAAATGTGGTTCTTTATTGCACCCAGTTAGCTTTAACCTTTTTCCTTTGGCAGACTTTTAGTGATTCAAAACAGGTTAGTCCAGTTCAATGTAACACTTCTTTTAAAATTAGAGGTTAACTTTCCTCTCAGGATCTGGAATAATGTTATATATGGGACTGTTGTTAAGTAATACATTGCATTATTGCATTTTTAAATAAATTATTCCTGAAAAAGTATATTGTCTTCTGATAGGGTTAATACAGTTCTGTTTTTAGAAAGCAGTTGCTAAAAATCTTGGAGAGAAGTCTTTATGAGAATTTAAACAACTACCTGCCTGTAATTGCTACCTTTTTGAACCAAAGGCCTCATGACTCCTGCAACGGTGCTCCTAGAAAGTCAAAGGAGTTTTTAAGTCTGAGCTTTTATAAAGTAACAATGTGACCACAGAAGATGCAGCTGTTTGCTGAGCATCTAGTAAAGTAGTTGCATGTATTTGTCCAGCTGGGCCAAAAACTCCAGGTATGTTTTCATGATGCTTTTCTTCCTAGTGCAGTGGCTGAACACTTGAATCTTGACATGGGCCAAAGAAACTTCCCCTGTGGCCAGTTCTGTTACTATAAACAGCTGCCAATAATTAGCAACAGAGCCACAAAACAACCAGGGAGAAAATAGCTGCCTGCTGGCTAAGCAAGTGTTATTCTGCCTTCCATCTGGGAAGTACTAGGAGGTGGAATATGTGATAGCATGACTGGAGATCCTTCTTCTGCCTTCTGAAGAGAAGGTGTCTTGACCTTTGCAGGTGAGTCTGCTTGTTGACTCTAGCCACAGGGATCCACCAACAACTTGTTTTCTTTGTGAGCTGCAATTTCATGCTGGCTTTGGGTATTTATTACCCAAAGTAATACTTCTAGCTCCCTTCCCCCCTTATGTTGGTATGGATCCATGCAGCCATGCAGTTGGATAAAACCAACCTGGCTTCATAAAGGATTTTTGGTGGGGTTTGTGTTGGTTTTTTGTCAATCTAGTTTTCAACCTAGATCAGTTATGCTGCAGGTTCACTCCTCAGACACCCATGTGGCTGTGCAGGAAGGGGTGGGAGTAAGGAAAAAAGAAAAGGAAGGGGCAAAGAAAAGGAAGAAGAAACTGCTGCTTCTAGAGGAAGTACTTGTTTATGCCAGCTTGAAGTGGTTCAGAAACCTGTAGTGTAAGAAGTAAATAAGCTGGCAACATATTTTATGTGATAATCCTGTGCAAGCAGCTGACTGTAAAACAAAACCATCCTTGCAAGCAAAACAGGCTGTCCTAGCAAAAGCATGGTTTGCTCTTAGCATTAGGAGCTGCCAACAGGTTTGTGCTGCAAAGAATATCTCTCCAGTTTCAGCTGCTGCTACCTTTGTGGTGGACGTGACTGTCCTTATGGCAGATCTGTAGAACATAATCATCAGGGAATCATTTGTACAAAATCAGTTGCATTGGCATCTTACAGAATAGTTTTTAATGTGGGGTTTTTTTTTGAGAATTGACTCATTTTTGAGGTGGTACACCCATGCTTGCAGAGGGATGAAGGACAGCCTTGCCTTCTAGAGCTGTTCTTTCACAGCAACATGTTATTTGTCTGTTGGTATGATGAAGCACCAGAGGATTTGAACTAAAACATGAGCAATTTACCCTTGGACAAATGCCATTTTACTCTTGAAAAGGCACAAGTCCAAACAATGTATCATTTTGCAGGTGAGTCACATGCTGAAGCAGAACACACAGTCCATTTTCCAGCTAATGGTAGAAGGAGTAAATGATGTTTGTCGGCAGCGTGGGGGTAGAAGTGATGGGCCAAACATTTATTTAGTCTGAAAAAAAGCCAGATAAACTCAATGTCTTTCTTTCCAATGCTAATATTCAAGGTATTCTTAAATCAGTCTAGATTGCCAGATCTTGTGAGACCCCACCTGGAGTACTGTATCTAGCTCTGGAAGCCCAAACAGAAGAGGGACATGGGCATTTTGGAATGAGTCCAGAGAAGGGCCACAAAAATGGTCAAGAGGGCTGGAGCACCTGTCCTATGAGGACAGGCTGAGAGAGCTGGGGTTGTTCAGCCTGGAGAAGAGAAGGCTCTGAGGACACCTTAGAGCACCTTCCAGTGCCTGAAGGGGCTACAGGAAAGCTGGGGAGGGGCTGTTTACAAGGGCTTGGAGTGAGAGGATGAAGGGCAATATGAAAGTCTTTACAGTGAGGATGGTGAAGCACTGGAACAGGTTGCCCAGAGATGGTGGAGGCCCCATCCCTGGAGACATTCAAGGTCAGGCTTGACCAGGCTCTGAGCAACCTGATCTAGTTAAAAAGGTCCCTGTGCACTGCAGGGGGGCTGGACTAGATGACCTTTAAAGGTCCCTTCCAACCCCACACATTCTATGATTACTTGAAAACCTTACCATAAACCAACTTGGCAGAGAAGTTAAGTGTTTGACTGATACATGAAATGACTGGGCAATTACAGGCTTCCCAGCCTAACATGATTCACAGGTGAAATAGTGTGGTTACTAGTGTGAATGTCTGTGGGATGTACTCACTGAAGGAGGGTAAGGTGTAAGAATTGAGGAAAAAAAAAAAATCTTGTCCTATTAAACTAGCAACTTCTGAATTCTTACACTATTTTCCAGGCAAATATTTCATTAAGTGGAAGCACACCTACCTTGGTTTTTTATTAGTGGTTTTCTTGGTGTGTTATGCAGAATGTCACATGAGGATCCGTTATTGATCCAATGGCAACTGTGACCAGAATTACTGAAGCCTAGTTAAATGCTGTAAGAGTTGGTTCTTAGCTATTTTGCCTTATGAAGTTAGTGGCAAACACGAAAAAACATTGATGGCTTGAGGTGTCTCTTCATTTTTCTTTTCAGTGTCAAGCAGGTAGGATTTTTTTAAAGCACAGAATGTTTGAGCTAGAATATTTCCTACATCACTAGAAAACAGTTACTGTGGAGCTGAACTGAATGCAGCTTTCTTCCTTGATTTGAGGGGATTTTGATCAATCTGTGTACTTGCATGTAAAATAAAGTCTTATTAATGGAAGAAGCAGATCAAAGACGAGATGGCTAGATAAGTGGTTGGAAGTTATTGCAATAAACTTTAAAGACCAGGATGAGGGTAGGGGGTAGTTTACTGCTCAATCTCCTAGGTCCTGTAGGCATTCAATACTGTTTGGACAGAAGTGTTTCCATCCTTTTCAGATTGTTCATTCCAGTATTTCCTAGGCCATGCTTATTTTTCCCTTTAGGATTTTGTAACCAGTTCATATCTACCCTGTTGCAATGAATTGTTTCTTACACCAGTTATGCCTTAAGGATTGCCTAATGACTTCAGAGGAGGAAAGCCCTCCTTAAGAGTTGAAATTTCCTCAGGGTATCCAGTTGGGCCCATTTAACTGTATCTACTTGCCAGGCTTTATTACTACTTAATAAAGTATGTGTGAGATTACCTGAAACTTGCTGCATACTCCATAGTTTAATTAAAATTCTGTGTTTTGGCACTGGTTCAGAAAACCTAGTTGCTTGTTGATCAATGCATTCCTATTCCTTGTGAGTAAGAGATACCTGAAAAACATGCATTAAAATTGTTCAGATTTGGGCAGGAGCACTGTTTACTTCACTCATTCTGGGATTAATGAGTCTACTACTACCAATCTTCTGACCTCCAGATGTTGGTACTTCAAATGCAAAACCACTGCTTGTCAACCTAAGTCTTAAACTTACAAAACATGCTGAGAAGTGTGACAGAGTCATTTGCCTGAGGTGTTGTGTTGCCTAATTGTCTAGCGTGAGCTTTTTGTGCACCTCCAGCATCTTGATGCTGGCTAGGGAAAAGAAAACCACTGAATTTTATGGGCCACAAATATCACCTATATCTGTTCCTCTTTATTTTTTTAAAAACCCTAAAGAAAGACAGTAATTTTCCACTGGTTCTTCAATAATTAATGGGCTTTGTCTGTGACTGCCACCTATTTGAGGCACAGGAATATCGTGATAGGGCCTCATCAAGCCTGTGAGATGACGTTTTGTGCTTCACATAGCCATGTTATGATTTATGTCTAGATGTTAGATAATAAGAATGTAACAGATAAGATTAAAAGCAACTCAATCAGCTTTCAGAAAATGTTGCTTACAGATTAGCTTTCAGAATACATTACTTGCCTCTTGTTGAAATATTAACTACCACTTTATAGGTTTTGTCATTGTTGCAGGGTGGCCAAAGGTCGAAGTAAAATGTGTTTAATTAGGTTGAAGAAGAGCTGGTGTAATCAGTCTCAGTCCCCTCCTCTCAAACACACTTTGCAAGATCAGGAAAATTTCTGTATCTGAACTTCATACCCAACCTTTCTACAGTGCCCCACATGAAGCACTTTGTGGCTGAAGTTCTTCATTCAACTTCCTTATTCTTTGTTAGTCATGAAAACGCCTTTGGAAACTTTATGGGAAGTACAGCAAGAGTGCACAGCAGATTGGGGGACACGGTCTTGGCTTTATGAGATAAATGCTGTCTCATGTGCCAGTTTACATTTTTAAATTATTTTGTTCAGCTGCTCTGTGGCTGGATGGTCAGAAAGGTACAGATGAGAAGGAAGCTGTCCTGAAACCTTTTGCCACCATTCCTTTTGACATCTGTTTGAGGAAGGAATGCCAGGTCTCTTAGTACCTAGTCTGCTTGAATGACAGATAAAATGCAAGCCTGATTCATCACTACTTAAAAAATTATTATAGTGCTGGCCTGGTTTTTAGATGGACTCATACAATAAAGCCTTTGAACCATACAAGCTGAGGGACTGTAATGGAATTACCATAGGTATTCAGTACAACAACTCAAAAAAATTATCAATTAAGGTTTGGTTTTATTAGCTAACAAGCATGAAAAAAATTCTAGATGCAGACACAGGAGCATAGCCTTTTTGGTATTTTAATGCAGCTCCTCTTTAGATGCCTGTTACTTGGGAGCTCGTTGCTGCATAAAAGCTTCAGGAATGCTTATGTCCAGCAGGTAAATGGATTTGTCTCCCTTTTTGATAAGGAAGAGTGCCAGTATTCAGACTTGGTAAATTCAAAATGGACTTGGAACAAGCAGCAGCAGAATCTGGGTTGATCTAAAAGGAGTATGAACACAACAGGACTGAAGAAAGAACTGGAAGACCTTTCTAAAAGGCTGCTGTTACTCTCTGCTTCTTATGTTAGACATGCACTTGGAGTCAGATGAAAGTGCTGCAGGAAGACCAGCGTTATGCTTACCACAAAATTGGCATAATGGAACAGTGATTCTCTGTTCCTCTAGATAAAACCTGTCCATTGTGCCTCTTGCTATTGCACTTGAATGCTGAAACTCCTTTTTCTGGCATGTTTAAAATATACTGTTGTTCTTATCTGTTTCTATTACAACTCCAAAGTCTACCTCCATCTAACATCTGTTATTCCTGTCTCTTAAATTATCAGATCCCTCCCCATCATCTCCCACTTCAGAAATAGTTTTTTCAGTCATCCCTTAAGAGCCCTGCTCAGATGGGCTGAATCTCATATCTTTTTTCTGCCCTGCCTCTTCATCCTTTCCAGTGACAAGTGCTCCCACCCTGGTGTCATCCTGCCTGTGTATGCAGTCTGCCCTGGTGCAACATAAAACATTCTGGTGTGATGAACTGCCTTCCTCCCTGTGCATCATTATGCTACCTTGTAACTGCATATTAAATTAGGTGTTTAGGGAAATTAAGTTAAATCCTTCGTAGATAGTGACAGGAGTAAAAGTTAAGCATAAGAAAATGCTAAAGGCTTTAAAGCCATCTTGTACAGGAGTGTTATCCATGATCCTTTGTCTCAAAGCCAACATGTTCTGAGGGATTTCTGAATAGTAAAACCTGATACGTCAACTTTTAAATTCTACTGAGTGCAATTTTGCCTGTGTCTGCCAGCAATTAAACATTTTATTACTAGTCTCTAATTAAAATAATTGCTTCTACTCTGTAACCTGTATTTTGTAGGTTTTCCCGGTCCAGAACTTGTGTTAGGAACAGTCGATTTGTGTTTTTCTAATACAGTAGTTTCATATTTATGTTAATCTAATAGCCCTTCAAGGAGTGAGTTGAAACCTCAGACACTATGGCAAGGAAAGAGCATTCCCTCCCTTCCCCTCCTGATGTGAATTCCACACTATAAACTACTGGAAGGAGGTAATTGAACTCTTATTGCATGCAGGAGCTTAGCAAATCCACACCCTGACCAGTGGAAAGGAAAACCTTTATAAAAACAAGGTGCTTATGAAGAACTTGAGTAAGGACCTGCCCATGCCACAGTAACCCAAGGCACTACATCTCAATTCCCCTTGGTATTTCTGAGTGGCTGGAGAAATGCTTTCTGGAGTCCTTTTTGTTCTGAGCAATGCAATGATTGTAGATTAAAAACTTGGAACTTAAAACTCTGCTCCACTTGTGTTCACTAAGTTATTTAACTTCTCTTGTGTGATTTAAATGATAGTATTGTTATTGAGGTGATTAAATCTGAGAAGTCCAGTAATCTTAGGGAGCTTGGGAGGAGAAAAAGCCCAGACCAAAAAATATACATTGGAATGGAAGAAAAAAATACACATAACAAACCCACTGAGGGTAACAGCTGGAGGGAGGGAATCAACAGGAGGGAGTGCTTGGGAGGATGCTCCTGTGATGCACTTTTGGTAGAACAGTGTGTTAGGCCATGCTGAAATAGAGTTGCTGTTGTGATGTGCTTTAAACCTCAAACATGTCATCTTTTTCTTAAGGCTCATTTTTAGGTTCACCGCTTAATGTTCTGGTTATGCTGTTGCCCACAAAGAGTTTTTGTTGTCTCAACAGAAGGGGCAGTGAACTGCAGCCTGGCCACTTCTTAGGCCAGCTTTGCTGCCAAAGGCAGCATCTTGTGGAACCATACCCCCAAGGAGCTTTGTCTTGGGATGCAAATTCAGTCACACTGTGTGCAAAGATGGGAATATGCATCCTTCTAGAACAAACATTATGTAACCTTTCTTTTTATAAAATGCCTTTTTTCTTCTCTCAGTGCTTACACACATTTTGATTGGCATGGCATAGTCTGTACTTCTGCTTAGACTTTGACAAGGGACAAGGAAATAGAAGCTTGTCTTACTTGGTTGGAGTATATTTAAATAGCTTTAATGTATGGTGGAAGATACTGTACCATTCTGTTTTCATGGCCTTCAGAAGCCTCGTGGAATGTGGGAGTAAGGTGTTCTGGTCTTGTGTGCAGAAAGTGAAGATGGATCCATATGCTGGGTATCATGTCTTCATTAAAAGTTTGCATATTTAAAGTTCAGTCCTCAAAGTTGAATTGCTAATGGCTTAATTTCGCTCATGTTTGCTTGAGGAATATCTGTGATAAGTAGGTGTGATGGTTGCTGCAAAGTAAATGGCAATTCCAGAAGTCTAAATGGAGATGTCTGTGTGGCCAGGGAGTAAATGGTAATTGATGAATCACCTTCCTGGCATAGTTCTGGAGTATCCTACACTGTTATTGAAATGGAGCCTGAATTTAATTTCCCAGAATTTGTTAGTCTTGTGCTCAATGTTCTGAGGATCTTAAAAATACACACTGATACATTCTTCTGTGGCTTCGTGTAGGAGCACAAAGTGGAGGAACTTACGAGTGCAGTAAAGCACCATTTAAATACAAGTAGGAACTGCATTTCAATGGCAAGTGCAGGGGAAGGAGGGAATGTGGAATAAAAGACCCTACACTAGGCAAGGACAATGGAAAGCATTAAGCAGGAAATAGGGTATATGGTTAAGGGGGGGCCCCACAATATCCTGAAAAATGCTATTGAAATTTTTAAATGCTTGCTTTTTGTTGCAGATTAATCAGCCACTCGATGGGGATTAACAGTGGAGCACCTCTTTGTGTCGCCTTTCCACCTCTCTGTAGCAAGAATAACAACTTCAGCACTTCTTCAATAATAATTATGAAACTGGTATTAACTGAATGGCAATTATGGATTTTTAACTCTAACTCACAGTAAACCTGCAAGCCATATGTTGAAATTCCTGCCAAATAGCTTTTCGTTCTTGATGTCTCATACCTGTACAAGAAGTTGCAAGATACCTGTTTGTATAAGAGGAATATAAGCATTACTTGCCTGAGGAACAGAAGCTGAAAGAGAAGACACCCTAACTTGTTTGTGGAGTTATGGTAGCATTATTTATAGAGATATAACAAATATATATATATATATTTTTATGGTAATGAAAATGGCTCCCCAGAATGCTGACTCGGAATCTATGCAAGTTCAAGATCTACCTGTGGCACAGCTTCAGAAACCAGAAAACAAGGAGAATGAAAGTAGGGAGGAGACCATTAGTGAAGGTTCCATAGATCGGATACCAATACGCCTGTGGGTGATGCATGGTGCAGTAATGTTTGGCAGGGAATTTTGTTATGCCATGGAGACAGCTTTGGTAACGCCCGTGTTGTTACAAATTGGTAAGTAATTCACATTTCTGTTACTTGAAACTTTATATGTGTGTTGCATTGAGTGAAGTCAGAGGAAGAGGAAGGTTTGCCAACTAAAAATACACAAGGTAAAATGGATTTCATGTTTCTGTTCTTTGCTGTGCCACGGATTCAGTTGTGTAATTATGTTTAAGTGGGGAGGATTTCTGCCTGCATTCATCTACTTTCTAATATTGCTTCCATCTGTTAAAACTTTACCCTGATTTGTTTTCAATTCCCATATAAATCTAGGAACCTCAAAAGCTCCTAAAATTGTTTATAAAAAATTGAGTCCTAGAAATCAGAAACAGCATCAGACTATAAAGGGTTGCAATGAAGCTTTTTCCATTTATGTAGAAACGTGTCAGATTACAGTACTTTCCAATAAGCAGGTAGATAAATTGCCTTTTTGAACTACTAGTGAAGTGTTGCATTCATTTCAAACCACTAGTGAGTCTTGTTTTTTGTGATTAATCTGTATGTTGTAATACATAAACGCATATGAATAAACCATGATACCAAAAGCTTTGGATAATGATGAGGGAGATAGTAGGAATTAGAAGTAGACTATTAAATTTAATGGTGAGTACTGTAATTAGGTTTCCAATAAACTGCTTGCAGTATTAACAGTAACTGATATTACCTTTATCAAATCCAGAAAATCTTTTCTTTATCAGATATCAGAAAATATTACATTATACTGAATGGAAGTACCAGACTGTGAGCATGCTTCCATGAGGGAATAAATCAAGGATGTGTGTGCACTGTATATCTATTTTATGTATATGTATATATAATATGTTTGATAATGTTTGCTTTGGCTCATACATGCAGTTGTGCCTTACAGCATGCCCAGCTGTGGCCAAACAGAAGCACTCAACCAACTCTCTACAATAATGTTCACTAAATACTATTTACAATGTTGTCTAAAAATGTCAAGGTTAGCATCTCAAATGAAACATCTGTATTTCTATATCTGATATGACAAAACTGGGACATGAGAGGTTGAACTTGTGAGCATGCAATGTATAAACTCTCTCATGCAATTGTCCTGCAGTTAAAAATGTGTTTTCATCTGAAATGACTGGTTGGTTTGAGTCAACAGAGGGGTCAACAATTAGTGCCATGAGAAATGCTGGTGGGTTATACCTCTCAAGTTTTAATTAAAATTTTCCTTTTGGGGGCTTATCAAATGCCTCTTTTGCATCTATCAGTGGCATAGTTAAAAAATATTCTAAGTGTCCCCCAAATAACAGCTTTCTGATCAACCTGACTGGCTGAATGAAACACATACAACTTCATCTAGGAAATTTTATCATGTCCGTAACTTGTTTTGAGGTTTTTTTTTTATTTTTGGCTAGCTGAGATTTAGAGATTTAGTTTTTACTAGTAGCTTTGGTTCAGTGTCCACCATGAATGCAAAAACTTGAATCCTGCTGTGCATGGAGAAGACCCCTGGTTTTCTAAGTGACCTGTACTTTTTTGTTCACTTTGTTTGTGCTGGCACTTGGATGTTTAAAATGTATAGCTGGCTAAGCTGCCTTTACCTTGCCATTAGAGTAAGGTCAGACAGACTAAATAAACCATCCTCTTTATTACTGACCAGTCTATTAGGTTGTTTCTTTTGTGAGCTCTTCTAGCAGATCTGTTTCCTCCAGATAATTGAGAAATATCTTTTCCCTTCCTTCCCTAACCCCAGCGATCAAAATAACATTGGGATTTGGGGGAAGGGAAGCAAAGAACTCTCACTTCTAGAAAAGCTGGCAGATCAACAAGGTGATGTAAGAGACTGGGGATGCAGGGATGATGTTTCATGCTGTATAGATAAGAATTGGAGGTAGCTGGCTACAAATGTTAGCACTTTGGGAACTAACTGAGATTTTGTTTGTGCTCTGGCTCATGTTCCCTCAGTAGGGACATAAACAATGTTGGATTCACTGAAGGGTTAAGTTATTCACGGGTGGCTTATCTAGCCTGTTTGATAATTACCTCTTACATGGTTCTGTTTACCTTTATCAACCTCAACATCTGTCTGCCTCAACATGAGCTATATTTATTCCTCACTTGAGGGGGTTTATAGCTGCTGGGCTGCTGTAATATTCGCTTTGCTTCTTGTTTTGGTAAAAGCAACATTCAGTTGCTTGCTGTGAAGTGGAATTGGCTCGAGAAACTATTTTTGAGCAGTGGCTCTTGGGGAAGTGTGGTGACTCAAGCAACTGGATTTGCTTCTGATAAATTGAAGAACCAGAAGCCTTTTGGATAGGCAAAAAAGACTTTTCCTTACAGATGTGTGTTGAATATTAACAAGCTTTACAGTGTGTGCTTGGGTTCTGTATCTGAGAAAGCTTTGGTCAAGGAAATCGTCTGAGATTCTTATTGGATACCACCATTAAAACCTTATGCATGTTAGTTTGGTGTTACACTTTCTGCTTGCAGCTATTTGACTTTCCCAGCTGTTTGTGTACCCTGGATCAGAGGTGTAGTTATCATTTGGCAGATGAGTGACCTGTCCTACTTGTTCTGTAAGCCACAAGTTTTCAGCAGCTGCAGGAGACAGTCCTTTGGATAATCCCTTTCCAATTCAACAATGCTTAAATTTCCTGAAGTTCTGGGTTCTTAACAAAAGAACTGAAGGCATCAGTGAAAGCTGCTTGGATCAATGGACTGTGAATTGGAAAGGTCTGGAAGTGCCTGAGTTCTGATTTGTGACTTTAATCTTGTCTTTATTGCTATGCTTAAATTGATGTTACATTGCCTTGTCAGTAATGCAGCTACAAATCTCTAACAGCCTTGTAGTCATAACTGGGCTTTAGTAGCTTAGCAACAAGAACAAGTGAAATATATATTACACTTTTTAAAGTCTAACTTGCTTTTTGATTTCTTGCTATCTGCAGCTTAAGAATTCAAAATGAAGCAGCTAACTTGTTCAGCATGCAGATGATAGAAAAATACACCAAATGTGAGAAGTGGCTCCAGATAAAATTGTTAGTTGGCACTTTCACAAGTTTTGATCCTCAGAAATCTTGATTAACCTTTCTTTAGAGACCCCTTCAATCAGCTGTTTTCCCAGCCAGTGTTAAAGCTTCACTAGAAAATAAACCATGAGATCTTTCAGCACTCCAGGTTTACTTGTTCATCAGTCCAAGGTTTTTGAGAAACTGAGTGATTTGATGTTACTCCTGAGTAAGATCAGTGCATTAACATTACTGTTTGCTTCCCCTGCCACATTTCAACCACGTATTACAAACTCCACAGGGGCAGGATGAGGCCTTTGTCTTCTTCAACATCTGGTATTTAATGCTTCTTATCTGTGACAGCAAATTAAAATCCCTGCTATTGTTTAGAAATTATGATTTTCTTTCATCATTAAACTTGGCTTCTGAGGATTATATCTCTAAACCTACCTCCAGTTCATAACAGTTCATGGAAAATTTGGATACATTAAAAAAATATTTTACAAGGGATTTGGAGTGAATAGAAGTCAGGAGTAACTGATTGCTGGTATGGTGTAAACTTGGAGAAAATGTTAGCTTTTGGAAGAAACCTGTTCAATAAAATCACAATACATGGTTTCTGTTAACAAACATTTTAAACCGTTAATAAATAACCTAATTTGGTCATTTCCAGTTATTTCAGTTGTAATTTGAGCACAATTTGGGTTGTAAGGCAACCAGTAAATTTTAGTCCATTTTAGTTCTTCTGAAAGGTGGGATCCATGTGCATGTTTCTATCAGGATTATAGAAGAAGGAAAAAAATATAAATCTGTATTCTATGACTTAGGGTGGCTGCTGCTTTCAGTATGAAATCTTGATGTCTGCCTAATGAGTAGTGGTATCTGTAAACATGAAGATTGACATTTTTATATTTCATGTGATAAAAGCTTTGCCAAGTGTTTACTGTTGCTTCAAAAAGGATCTTTCCAGTACTACTGAGTGTTTTATGAATAGTTAATAGGTACAGAAGTGTCTGTCAGCACCATTCCCTTGCATAAATTAAATATATTACACTGATGCATTTAAAAAAATAAGTACATTTACATAAGGAAAACCATGAGTAATGTACATGTGCAGGTTACTTTGTTGTTGGCACTTAAATTTAGGGATGTTTCTCTGGTACCACACAAGAATAGCCTTGATTTTTATGTATTACATATCTGAGTGCCTGTGGTAGCATTTCCTTGGTTTGCTCTGAGAGTTAATGGGCTCTTGCAGTAACTATTAGCTAGTCTAGCATGAAGTGGGCAAATTTAAGCTTAAGCTTGAGCATGGTGTTCTTCTTAGGCAGTAACACTAAACAGCAGCATTTCTGGAAACTGCGTATTTCAGTAGATTAATTAATGGATTTTAATAAAGAGGCTGAGCTAAGCAGAACAGAATAACATAGGTTATTTTTGTTTAGAAAGAATTATTTCATTATATGCTTTGGATTCAGCATGATGCTGTAATCACTCATGTCTCATATGAGACATGTTTCCTATGTCTCATACATGTAGAAAAGCTGAGGGTTTGGGCTGTCATTTCTCAGTTAAAACATTTAGAAATAATAGCTCAGATAAAAAAAAAAATTATCTAACACTCAGAAATTTCCAGCCTAAAGCTTAGCAGACTATGCTTAAAGGGACTTAAAATCTAGTTCAAGTGAAATTGCTGGTATGAAAAAGTGTGTTAAGCAATAAATAAACTGCTGATTCTGAGAAATCTCAAAGTGGTGGCTGAGAAGTCATTATGCTGAAGAGATTTAATATTACAGGGTGCACTTTTTAGTATGTAGTAGTGAATCTCCCCTTTGAAATTTAGTGTTGATCCCTGTCTGAGAAGAATGCATGTAGCTAAAGAGGAGATTATGGAAACTTATTTAGAAACCAAGCATGAAATGTTACAGATAAGTTGGCTTTTAGGTATGTTTCTTCAAAGGAATTAAGGTATCAGTTGCTGACTCAATTCAGTGTGGAAGAGGATAGTCTTCCTAAGGCTAAGCCTGGGATCAAAGGAAATCTAAAAAACTTAAAGATCTGTGGGAGAGATTGGAATAAAGGGATTGGATAAGCTTTTAGAGGCTGTCTATAATTCAAGTGAAAAAAAAGGCTGACTGGCTGGAGAAACTCTTGCAGATGGAAGAAGTTCTTCAACACGAAGCAGCACTGATAATTTCAGCTCAGCTCAAATAGTCAAGTTTATTCCTCCTCTCTGCCAGAGGTCACATTTAAGTTAAGGTTATATGTATTTATAACTGTCTTTCTACAAAGCTGCATCTTGCCTGACCTTGTCTCACCCAAAAGAATGTTTGAGTTGCTGTAACCTGCTCTTGCAGTCTCAAAGTTAAATTCTTATATGATCCAGCAGCATCTGGGGTCCCAGGTACAGCTCCATTTGATGTTGTGAGTGAATTGCAGGATATCAGTTCATCCGTGGTAGAATTAATGGCTTGAGAGCTGACCTGTCCCAAGAGGGGACTGTAACACACCTAACATAAGGACAAGGATTGAATATGCAGTGGATTCAGAAAACCTAGAACAGTAACAATCATTTAATTAAATACATTTTTCAGCCTTGTTAACTTTGAAGTTACTTGAAGATCATGTAAAGTTTGTATTCAGATCTCAAGTGGTGGAATGTATAAAACTGGAAATATTGTGCCTGAGGCACATGTTAATTGCCCTATAAAACCTCCCCACCCATAATTTTTTTTGCTTACTTACTAATTTTATGCCCACTAAGGGCTTGTAGAAGGCTGATTTTACTGTACTTTGTTTAATCAGCAAGCAACTCAGTAAGGCTTTAATATCTATTATTTTACATAAAATATTTTTGGACCTCAAATCAACAGCAGCATGGTTTTTGAACACGTCGTCCTTAGTGGAAAGGTTAGTGAAGGGGGTTTATTTATTTATATTCCATTTAAGGCATCTTTAGAAGAAAGGTGCTATGCAACTCATATTTTTAATTCTAGGGGCAGTAGGAGCACGTGCTTGCTTTTCATATCGAGGCAAATGCCATAGGGTCTGGCAGTTGTGCAATAACTGTTAGAGGGCTTTTTTTATATCAATGTTCTGTTTTTCTTTAAGTAACACCAAATCTGGCCTTCAGAGGCACAACTGATAACACATGGCAGGTTTTCAGCTGGGGTAACATGAGGATTCAGGCTGGGCTTTAGGACTGTAGAGCCTGTGTGGCTTAGGATGAATAAGCCCTACTCAGAAAGGGAAGTTGAGTGCAAAGGATTTCAGAGGCTTCTCCCATAGCATGAAACATGTTTCCTATTATTTAGCAGTAGGTAACTTTTTGTTCCTTTTTTCTTGGCTGAATAAGCTTTGCCAAAGAAGCTGCTTCTAAAATAGCTCTGGTGCTTTTTTCTCCCACTCCAAACCTTTAACACAAGTCTACCGTCTTTTAATTGTGTACTGTGGGAATGTTATTTTTTTTTCCTAGTATAAAGAGTGTCCACAGTAAAAATGGTGTGTGACAGCACTTTGAATCCTCAGAAGTTTCTCTTTTGAGAGCTTGTGGGATCTGAGGTTAGTGACTGACCATATACGACACACAAACAGGTCTGAAAACTGATAGAAAAAGCAGACTGCAAGACAAACTGTATAAAAATACAGCCTCTCAGCTCTTCTATAAGAATGGAGGTTTACAAGCAATTTTTAATTTTGTCATCTCTGTTCTTCAAATCGATATTGCTTTTTCTGCAGCAATAGCCATTTTAGCCTGTGATTTGTAGAAAGAGCTTGTGGCCTCCAAAAATAATCATTCTCTGAGAAGACATCTCTACCCTTATATAGATGCTTCTTTCTACCAGGATATCTTTTCTGTCCAGCGTGCTTTCCTCCTTCTAATCTTGAGTAGCCAAGGTTTGAGAGACACTATACGTTTTGGAATTATTTAGGAGGGGTACTTTGACATCTCTATTCCCCTTTTTTTCCCCAAATCTCTTGGTTTTTCTTGTCCCAAGGGAGTCTAGTAAAGCAGCAAAAATAAGGACAAGTTTAATAATGCTGCTACAGGGTACTAGTGCTGAACTGCTTATGGGACTACCTTGAATTAAAAGCAGATTTTTTTGCTGTTTTTAATTTGCCTGTCAGCCAATAGTTTTAAAATCTTCTTTCAGCCTCTTGTAAATGTGCTTTTTACCTCACCTTTACATTGGGTCGCTGAGTTATCTTGTACTTCTTCCCTCCCACACATACTGGAGCCACCTTGTTGCTAGAGCCAGGACAAGCCAATAGGTTTTCTTCTGCTTTCAAGGGCAGCTCTAGAGTAGAAAGGACATGTACAGGACTCAAGGAGCTGCAGGATCCCTGTATTTTTAGTCTTCCCTTAGGAAGATTTCCTGTGGGTAGTGAGGAAAGGACGTGGCCTCCTGCAAACGTGCTGAAATGGAGTGGTTTGAAACACACACCTTTATGCAACCTCTTCCCTGGGCTAAACCCTTCCTCTTAATCTGCTTCCCACCCACATACACTCTCAGCCAAACTTACAAAGCCCACATCTTTTTATGCTTCTGTCTAAACACCCTCTGGGAGAGCCAACATGTCAGGTGAACCTGTGAATGTGCACGCACAGAGGCCACCTGAGTTTCAGTTTTCTGTTCAGACTTTAAGATTGACCCTCCCTTCTGACCAAGAGGTAATTTCTCCATAACGATAACAGATGAAACACGATAATGCTTCCCTGCTCTTTATTACAAAGTAATTACCACTGGGGCAGTTTTCCAGCGAGCAACTGCCTGTTCTTTAGCGTAAAAAGAACCTTTCAGTTCTTTGGATGGGGTTCTGGTGGTGGAGACTTGCAGATGCAGAGCTGAGAGTTGGGTGTCCAGCTTTTGAAACTCGCAACACCAAGGCTCAAATCAATGGTTTTTCTATGGGACGTGGATTGTGAAACAGGTTATGAAAAAAGAATGGCTGAGAACTTTGTAATGAGCAGGAGTCTTACTTTTCAAGGAAATAAAATTAAGGCCACTTTTGAAATGAAAAGAATGTGAACAGGCTGTTGCCAAATCACGTAATGCTTTAATAAAGCTTGCTTCAAGAGGATTGTCAAAGCTGCAGCCCCTTAAGCTCTCTTCTCCTCTGAGTCTCCTGTGTGCTTGTTGCAACAGTATTTCTGTTGTGATGCACCCTCTGGGACTCTATTTTAATCCTCCTCTTTTAACCAAACAACAGTTGAGAAGGTTTCAGATATGCTTCCTGCAGGCTATTTTGCAGGAAATTATTGGAAAAGTTTTGAACTGCTGATTCAGTTTGACGATAAAACTTAGTACGAGTCCATTTAACTGAACAGGGAAAAACCAGGTCATAGATTTTATGTACATTAGTTTGGCTAAATCCCCAATAGCTCATGTCACTCCATAAACACATTTCTCTCTCTAAAGTCTTAAGTAACAATGGATACAAAGCAGCACAGATGCAGATTTTTCCATGAATAGATAAACCCAGCAATATAGTGTGTGAACACTTGGGCATCTTTAGTTGGAGCCTCATGGTGGATTTTTTGCAGTGTGGTAGGTGATTCCACTTGTGCTTTGAAACTGAGGAGAGATTCAGGTCCCTTATTGTCACTCTTCATTTGGGGGAAAACATGTAATCCCCACTGCTGGGGAGGGTATGTAGCAAACAAGGTTTTCCTATTCCAGTTGCTGACTTTAAAAGCTTCCACTTTGTGTAAAAGGTCATAGAAGTTCATGAAAGCAGGTCATCTAAATAACTGGGCTGTCACTGTAACATCTGTTTCTGTTGTCCCTACTTAAATTTGAATCCCTTTGTAAAGTAGGTGTTTTATGAAGTTGTTTCAGCGTTGAGATGCCCTGTGTCTGTGTGGCATTCTGAAATGTGAAGATTGGTTGCAAATACCTTCTTGGGAGTGGGTAATCAGAAGGATTTGAGTCTGAACTTGTATGACAGCTTGGGAATGGTGACTGCTGTGTTACACTACAGTGAGGTTACATGCCATCTTACCAGGCTGTGAGGAGTGCTCTGTGTGAGGACAGAGCTGATGTTTTGCATGGACACGGGTCCACTCAGACGCTCTGCCGTGTGACCCCACCAACATTTTGCATAGCAGCTGCAGGGAGACCTCAGAGAAAGTCAGATGAGCTTTAACTTTGGAGGTAGAGCTGGAGACTGGCATTTGACTGCTAAAATCATAACTTCATCATCTGCCTCCAGAGTACTAAGTACAATGCATTTTAGTGAAGCAGCCTTTCAGCAAATAGAGAGTGAATTACATGGAAGCCATGTAATGTCAAAACAGAGATGTTACTGTGACAGGCAGTTTTCAGAAACAGCTTCCACATCAGCTTAACCCACTTCCAGAGCAAGTCTGCTGGTCCCCACAGAAGTGCTGATACAGAGAATGGTCACTAGAAAGGATCAGTCCCTACAGTGGCCTGGTTCTGCCCTTGGTATCAGTTTTGTCTTTGGCAAGTGTCCCACCATGAGACAGTGCAACCTCTTTTAATACATCCATAAATTTTGTATAGCTTCTGTTCAGATCATCTTAACCTTGAATTTCTGTCCTCTCCTGGATCCTAATTTCTAGTCTCTGGCTCAAGTGATAAATTGAGCTGGATTGTATGTGTAGACTCATGTACAGACTGTTTACAAACACTAATTTCCTCCTTTTATCAGTTGTGTTGCTCTCTAAACAATGGTCTTCCAATAATTCAGTCTGTCAGAATTGAGGCTCCCTAAGATCATTTGCAAATTCCAAAAATATCCTTCTGGCTGTAAGTGAGCCCTTAATCTAGAAGTGTTTAATGTTACGTACAAATGTTATATCTGGACACTTCTGGAAATTAAAGCATTTCTTTGGAGAACAGAGATCAAGTTCACACACTTCGGAGTTCATGTAGATGGCAGAAAAATTAATATTAAATTACGTATTCTAAAATTATGATTAAACTTTGACACTCTATGAGAAATCTTCACAGATCTAAACCAAACAAAATGCCTCGGGTACTTGGATAAATGATTGTTTGCCAGGGTAAATTAGTTATAGTGGATACAGTTGCAGCATTCACTGTGTTTTCCTTGCCTGATTTGGAAAGTCGAGCACAGTGTCTTACCAAGCCAGACATTTTCTGGCAAGGAAGAGTCATTACAGGCATACCTGCTGTCTTAGATAGACTACATCAGGTGATTTTAAAATGATTGTTTATCATACTCTGATGCAAATTAGACAATTTATGTAGCAGTGGGGTGCTGCTGCAGCCTCGGAAGCATCTGATCTGGTGTTTTGTTCCAAGCTACACCAGCAATGAAGAACAGATGCGCTGTGCTCTGCTCCTTCTCTCTCCCCTGGAGTCATTCTTCTGTAAAACTTGATATAAAAATTGCTAGACTTCAGTGTCAATTCATTACCTCTGTAGTGGTTCTGCGTTATATCTGCCTTCGTAGAAAAACTGCTTATTCAAAGGGTTTTTTAACGAAGGGATATATTCCTAATATTCATTCCTTTGCAACATAAATCGAATCATGCTTACTTTATACTGACTTGAAATGAGAGCAGAAGGGACTTTGTCATCTGTCTGAAATGAAAATAGAGCTTAACATTTTTTCTTTCCTTTTTGGCTCAACAAATAGCAGTATGCAAGAAGCATGGTTTACAAACCTGAGCTGGCAGGCATCTCCGAGGTCATGGCTAGTGACCTGTGGTGAGCAGCAGTGCTGACACCCCTTCCCCAGTGGTTTGCTGGGTCCCCCAGAGACAGACATGCTTGGGAAACAGTGGAGGAGCTGAAGAAGTGCACTGGGCAGCTTTCAGAATAGTTGGGGGTGGAATGAGAAAATAAGATGATGTAATCAGTTAAAAAGCTGAGGGTGGCTCTTTCTCTGTGATTTAATTAAGGAGTAGTCTTCACAAGTGCTCTCTCCTCCTCTGAGGTAGTCAAAGTCATGGGTCATAAATCTTGTGCCAGGCTCTCCATCAGATTGGGTAGCAGAGGGTTGCAGAGATAAATTCAGGGGAAGGTTTCTTTTTCTGCACTATGGATTCCTACCCTATTAATGTGGCAAATGTGTTCAAAGTAAGTTTTCAGGGTTTTTTTTATGCTGCAACCTTAAGGAGAGGGGCTTGGTACGACTTTCAGTCAAGATAAGAAAGGATTGCCAAACTCAGTCTTGAAAATTATTTAGGTTTCAATCTTCAAATTCACTTAGGTTTCTTTTGTGAGGATGACTGAATAATGCTGTGTTGCTGACTACACCTGTAGCTCGTATATGTAACTCGTGCCATTCTTTTATAAATTCAAATGACAAGATTACAAGCAGAGTGATGTGATCACAATATGATAAAAATATCTGTCTGGTTGTTTTGTAAAGAATTCTGTTCTTTGTCCCCATTACAGCCTAACACTCCTAATTTTCAAATTTGGAAAGGGAATGGTTGCTCTTTTATTTGTTGGTGTGCTCATCTTGCTTAACTTCAGATTTTATTGGTAATTTTATCCTTCCATGCAGAGCCATGCAGGTAAATATTGCACATAAGACAGTCTGCAGTAGCAAATCTTTTTCATCTTGTGTGATTACGTTTTATTGCAGACAATCAATTCCATTTTTTTTCTGGTGCAGTGTGACTCCATGGATCCCATTATCCCATTATTCACACAAAAATGCAAGGCATGTAATTTTTAAGGAGCTCAGTGAGGGTGGGGAAGCCACTCCTGCAGGATGCAGTAAGTGTGTGATTTCAAGGGCTGCCTGAGATTTCGGGGTTAAATTCTGCTCTGGTTACCAGAATTTCCCACATGTGTAACTTTTAATATGACCTTGCAAGGTCAAAATATGAAGATCATTATTCTTATCTAGCTTAGAGTTTAGAAAACTCTACTGGGAAAGCAGCTCTGCTTTTAAGTCTCTCCTGTACACGTGTAGAACGTGTTCCATGCAAGTTCACGCTCAAGCCAAAACATACAGGTTTATAGAGGAAGGCATGTAGGAAAGTTTGAGGCAGGCTACATAGACACCACCACAGCCTTTTTAACCAGCCCTCATCATTTCATCCATGAGGATGGTATTCTATAATGCTTTACCCACAAGGCAGGCAGTTAAAATCATTGAATGGTTTGGGTTGGAAGGACCTTTAAGACCATCAGGTTCCATCCTCCCTGCTGTGAGCAGGGAAACCTCCCACCAGACCAGGTTGTTCACAGCCCCACCCAGCCTGGCCTTGAGCACTTGCACGTAGGGGACATTTTCTTTGCTGTTTGCAATTCAGGGGCACAAATGTTGTGCTGACCATATTCTGCCTGGCTGCCTGCACAACAACAAATACTTTTTTGGCTACCTTCAAGTCTGTTTACCTTCCTTTTTCAAGTTCTGTTCCTGCATACACTGACCAGATGTTGTGCTGGGCTAAGCATATGCCAGTCATTTGTTTGGCAACATGAACCAGATCCTTAAATGTTTTCCTAGGGTTTGGGGGTTGCTGGGGTAGAACAGACACATCAGGAGCAAGCTTTCACTGCAGTGAGTGGGAGTTTAATATCTAGGTGATCCCTTCCAGCCAAATGTTTGCTAGGGTGGTGTTTTAAGAGTCTTAACCTTGAGCGAGTCTCATAGATTTGGACTGAAGAGCCATGCTCTTCATCTTACCCTCCCTTAGTTTTGTGAATCGTGCTTCTACCTTCCCTTGAGGTCTGGTTAGAGCAGTGCAGAGGGGTAGTCAGAGCTTCCTTTGGACACAAAATCCTTGCAGCACAGCACCAGAGCACCCCAACAAGGGCTCAGGCTGCACCTCCTGCTGCCTTGTGATGCTGCTGGGCAGCCCCCTCCCAACCATGAGCAGCCCCATTTTGAACAGGTCCCCATTAAGCAAGTATGATTTAAATTGAAAACTTGTTCTTTAGCAGAACAGAAAATTGTTTGTTAACTAGACGTTTTAGAGGGGGGTGGGAGAGGGTCAGTTCAGTCTGGGTTGATCATGGATTTCAGAGTTAACAGTTCAGCCTCTACTTGGAGGGAAAAATAGGTGTTAACACCAGGTTTTGGTTAGGATTTGGTTCAGCTGTGTAAGCAGACAGTCATAGTCCAGGGTATTAATGTGTTAATCACTGCAACAAAAGCTCCACTGTTGATTAACAGAATAGGCTTGCGAGTTGGTGCTGAAAGATTTTCTATTGTATATGTAAGAGTCTCTTGAGTTTGGGGATTGTAAAGAGCATTTGAGCCCAAGTGCCTTTGTTTATAAATTTGCCAATATTCTAGAAGTGGTGACGAAAAACCCTATTGAGCTTTGGATAAACTGGGATGCTGCATATCTTCAGGCAACACATGTCACTGTGACTGATGTCTAATCTTGCAGGGAGCCGGAGCGGGAGGTGCCGCAGTGTTACGTAACGCGCCGGGAGTTGAAGTGGGGCATCACAAACAGCTGATGCCTTTTAATTACATCCCGTCAAGGCGAGGCAAGGATTAGTGTGGCAAAACAGTTTTATTGATCCCCACATTCAAATACGTAGCCTGCCTGTGTTTGGACACTTGTGAGCTGTGGGAATGGGACACTAGCGTAGTTGTGTGTGACCTCTGAATCCTTCCAGCAACAGGAGACGGAGTTTGGAGGCTGAGAATAAACACACGGATGTTGTGATGTTAGAATGGTAGGGGTTGGGAAGTAAAGAAGTATTTTCTTATATTTAGGTTAAACTAACCTAAATATAAACCAACCTGTCTGCTCTGGTGAGACTGCACCTGGAATGCTGCGTACAGCTCTGTAGCCCTCAGCACAGGAAAGGCATGGAGCTGTTGAGAGAGTCCAGAGCAGGGCCACGAAGATGATCAGAGGGCTGGAGCAGCTCTGCTATGAAGACAGGCTGAGAGAGTTGGGGTTGTTCAGCCTGGAGAGGAGAAGGCTCTAAGGAGACTTTAGAGGACATTTCTAGTACCTGAAGGGGCTACAGGAAAACTGGGGAGAGACTTTTCACCAGAGAGGGCAGTGATAGGACAAGGGCTAATGGATTAAAACTGAAAGAGGGGAAATTGAGGTTAGACATCAGGAAGAAATTCTTCACCATGAGGGTAGGAAGGCACTGGAACAGGTTGCCCAGGGAGGCTGTGGCTGCCCTATACCTGGAGACCAGGGATAGGGCAGGTTGGATGAGGCTTTGTGCAGCCTGGTCTCGTGGGAGGTGCTCATAGCAGGGAGGTTGGATCCTGATGATCTCTAAGGTCCCTTCCAACCTTCACCATTCTATGATTCTGTGATAAATCTGATAACCAGTTTGTGGTCATTGCCGCTTGTTCTGTCACTGGGCACCACTGAGAAGAGTTTGGACCCATATAGATGTATACTTGATACAACCTGCACTCTTGTGGGACCTTGAAAAAAAGTTCTCAGCTTTCTGTTTGATGTAAATACCTTTGTTATATTCCTAAAACTGCTCTTCTGTGGAGGCTATCAGGAACCATTTTTATTACTGCTGGTTCAGCACACTGGAAGTTGCATCAGATTTAATCTATGTTCAATTTCAGCTCGTTAAGTACTGTGATGCAAATTTCTTATTAATGTCAAAGTGATATATTTCTAAATATTGGTTAATAAGTGAGAGAGGAAGAAAAGTTAAAAACAACTTTTCCAAGAGCCAAAAAGTACAGCACAGATAATCTGGAAAACTCCAGTGAACCAGTTTCAGGAGTCAGTAAGGAGCTCTTGGCTCTGTTGCATTTCCCTGCCCTGTCTGGAACTCAATTACCTGCAGCAGCCTGGAGAAGGGTTGTTTGGCACTCTCTGGGTATAAAAGGTTTGGCTTCTGGCTTAAATAAGCCTGGGTCTTCTCAGTGGTCTGAATGTACCTTGGCAAAAATATATACCATAGATTTGGTAAGCATAGCATTCTCTGCAGCCCTTAGGAATTGCTAAGCATGTTTGCAATAGTAAAAAAAACATAAAAAAGCAATTTGTTCTTCAGTCATCCCTTGGGCAGGGCATGCCATGTGTGTTACCTTTGATTCCTCCTCTTCAGCAGCAGCAGGAGTAGCTGATACTGTCATTTATGTCTGTTAGCAATTGCTTGAGATAATGGATAAGGAGGGTAGAAAGCTGGAGAGGCAGTAAAATAAAAATAATCTACCTGAATAACTACAGGTTACTCCCGTGGAAGTAGGTTAGTAGGAGAGTTAGAAACTTTAAAAATTAATGATTAAAGCTTTAAAAGCTTTGCTTGACAGCATTTGTGATCACACTAAAAGGAAAACCATATTTGCCTGCCTGCAGATCAGTGCATGGGTTCTTTCTTGATGCCTGAGCCCTCAGCTGTTCTCAGGCTTTTGCTTCTCCTCTCCCCCTTCCACACGTACCTTTGGCTCACTTTGCTTAACATATGCTTCTCTTTCCTGACACAGCACCATAAAACTGGGTTATAAACTAGAAATTGTCAGGGAAGCCACATAAACCTTTCTACAAGTTTGGCAGGATGGCAGCCTAGCAGCAGAGCTTAATGAAACACTGATGACTCCCCCGGTTGCCAAATATGAGCAGGGGAGGACAGTTGTAGGAGGCTGAGAAGCAATAATTGAGCCGAGACAGAAAATGGGAGAACTGGATGATGAAATCCTTTGAGGCCTGTCACTTATTTCCTTAATTCCATTTTTCAGAAGAGTTATTTAACCCGGTATGGCTGCTGCTGGCGTGCTATTGCATGGGTAATTTCAAAAGCTATTGCTGTGCCAGAAGGGGATATTACTCTTCTACAGCTTAAAAACACCTCCAGGACTCTGGTGAGTGTTCACTCTACGTGAAACACTGCACTAATATTTCTGCACTGAAGCTGTTGGGGAGCCAAGAGTATTGTTTTATTATCACTTTGTTGTTTTTCTTTCAAAATGACTGACTCTAATTGTAGGCATGGTGCTGTAATGGTGCCCCCAAATTTTTGGAAGTTGTTTCTGCTGTAAAAGTGTGAGTTTTTTGCATCCAACAAAGAATTTTAAAATTTGAAATGCAAGTTTTTAAGGAAGGGTTGGACAGTTCTTCCAGCATCCCTAATTTCATCCTCTTAGTATTCCTATTAATTACTTGTTCATACATCACAAATCTAGATCCAGCTTCCATCTACAGTCTTGTCCTTAGGACTGGCAGTGGCTCAAGCAGAAACATGGATGCATTTTAGAGGCATAAATCTGCTGTGAAGGTTCTGGATGTCACAGCAATGCAGGTGGTGGATCCCTGTCCTGGAAGAGGCAGACAGTGCTCCAGCCCTGTTCCTCGCAAAGAGTCTCTTTGGTCCTGTGGATTTTTCCCCATGCATTCAGGGTGGGCTCCAGATGACTATTGCTGGTTCCTTTGGAAACAATTTTCTGCAATTTACCCTTAGATATCAATCCTCCAAGTACCACACTTTTTATGTCCTTGTGATCTTCACATTAGTTATTTGTTCTTTTAATTATCCCTTCCTTCAGTGCTAATAACCCCATCCAAATGGGGGAATCAGACTTTATCCCTCCTCTCTCACGTTCCACAACTGATTCCACATTCCCACTGAAGAGGCAGCTCTGTCCTTCCTTCATATCCTCTGGAGCAGTAACAGAGCAGCTGAGTGAGGCCCAGAGCCCATCACTCCAGCCGTGGTGCAGACATCCCTGCTGACAAGAGCTACCTAAACAGGAGGGGGAAGGAGAGGAGAGACTTCTTGCAACTAGGTGATAGTTTGTGTTCCAGAAAAGTATGTTCAGATCGCAGTGTGCACGTCCTCCTGCCTATAAGATGTATATAATGTGCTGACAGCTGGTGAATGTTGCAGGCTAAGCAGAAGAGCTCTTATTTGACAGGCACAAGAAGAATTTCAGGATGTGAATGTTACCAGTGGGAAGATTTAAGACACAGTTTTGATATTGCTCCTAGTTTATGTGGTGCTTATTGCAACAGTTCATTTCTGTGACACTGAGTGAGTAAAGATGCCTGACAACTTGATAGGCTATCATTTTTAGGTAGAAAGCTAACAGCAATTAAAAACCTCACGGAACTGATTTTACTCTGAGTTCTTCCACCTGCATGCTTGCAACCAAAACCATCACCCATACTGGTCGGGATTATTTTCCTCCAGTATTGTTGTGCAGTTTGCAGCTTGTTAAAGAGTGGCTCCTGAACAAGCACTTTGCTTGAGCAGGTGTCATTTTCTCATGCAAGCTGGACAGCCATAGTTTGAGAGCAAAATTTTCACATAAAAATGAAGTCTGGTATTGGGCTTAATTTCATCTTACACCAGCAGCCATAAGATGCTGAGCATTAGAGGTCCAAACTAGCAGCTGGCTCTTCTCATATGGTACCAGCATGTGATTTCAAGTAGTACTTAAAATTATTTCCTCCCACATTTGGAAGCTGCTTAAGTCATGGTAATAGGCACCAGGAGAAAATATTGTGCTTTTTCATATCCCTTCTCTGTGGGTCGGAGTTCCTATTTCAATCCAGAAGTTAGAAGGTGGTTTTCTCATGGGTGAAATAAACTCAATGTACAAGTGCTGACTCTACTGCAAGAGTGCTCAGACCAGCAGTCGAGCCTGTTCCAGTGCATCAGTTCAACATATATTGGCTCAGGTTGGAATTTTTTTTGGCAGCTCAGTCCCCCTTACAAGCTCTAAGCCATTGGAAGCCCTAAAATCTGAGGGGAGATAGCAAGGAGTGAAAGGATTTGGGGCTGAAGTTTCATGGTGAGACAGTTGTCAAAATAGTCATGAAGCTAGAGAACCCAAGTGTGTGACAACTCTGTATTTGCATATTAAATATAAGGGAGTGAATTTATTAAATGATTGCAGCTGTATTCTTAAATGCTACTTCCTCATATCAACAGTGCAAAGGTGTTTTCTACCATTCTGTTGTCACAAGATGAGGAGCAGATACTGGGGGTTCCAACTTTTTCACAGCTTCTTGACAGCCATTGGTTTTACTTGCTACACTCTTGAGAAAGACAGTCTAAACAAAGCAGCTTGTGTAAGCAATGAGTCTTAAACACATCAATGTAAAATCTCTTTTAACACCCAGTACTTTACCCAGGGATGAAACTGGGGAATACAAAGTGTTTGCAGGGCATGGTGGCTTCGTATGTTAGTTCATAAATTTGTATGGTGTTTACTTTAAGAGTATAAACAAGTCTCTAGGTGATGATTTCTGACAAATGAAAATAGGACCTTAGCATCCTATTCCCATATCAGATCTTATTGTTAAGCTTATAAAGAACTATTTTTCCCCCAATAGAACTTATCAAAAAGAGGTTTTGAATAGAAACTGCTGCATGGGACTTAATCTTTCTTCCATGTAACTCGTGACCTCACGCAGCCCTCAGACTGGTGGTGACACAGTGAGCATTTCCTGTGAACCGTGAGCAGTGCTGGTCCCACTATTGTTGGGCACTTTTTTTGTCTGGGAAAAAACAAACCCTTATTTACTAGAAGCCAGTGTCCTGTTTGTTTGTAGCTGGCTGGGAAATGCCATATTACAAGGGTCTCAGTGGCAGTCGTCGCTGCTCACAGAAGCTGTTGTTGTGTTTTGCTCTTTTTCTCACTGATTTGTATGAGACTTCTGAGTCTGCCTTGTGACCTGCTCCAGATTCAGTTCAGGGCACAAATACTAACCTTGTTTATCCAGTATGTTTTTTTTCCTCCTCGGTGTTTCCTCAGATTAGCTGTCAGTAAAAGGCTAAATCGTAATCCCCCAGTTATTATTCCTCCCCCAAGAGGCCACCAGGTTCCTCTTCCAAGCTGGCGAATGGATTTTGGTGTTAGAGCTGCTACCTGGCAAGGCAAGCACAGAGGTGGAAAATTACAGACAAAATAAAGGAACAGCATTAAACTGGTAATGGGACACAGCTGCTTTGGCCTTCGAGTCCTCATGTGAGTCTTAGCAGCCTCTGGGATAGGCATTTGCTGTGAGCTACTTCTCTTGGCCTTGTGAGATCAGTCCCAGCCTAGTTATAGCCTGTTCCAGGTGGGTACAGCAGCTCTCAGCAGTTAGGATGTTTCACATTTGGCTGTAAAAGGTTGTGGTGAGGCAGTCATATGGATGAGAAGTTTTTCTGGGCAGGACTGCCTTGAGATCTGGTCAAAGCCAGCATCTGTACATCCGTTCTGCACATCAGGGACTAGAAGCTGCAGAGCTGCTGGCCTGGCATGTCACCATAGCCAAGTTTATTTAAAATGCATGTTGCATCTGGTCCCTTCCATTCAAGGTCCCTTCCAACCTAAACCATTCTCTGATTCTATGGTTCTATGATCTGAGTCCTTGCCACTAGATGGGAGTATCAGAAGGAACTTTTTTGTGTCAAAATATACCCTTTATCTCTTCATTTCTCATTGTCTTCTTGTCCTGGCATGGGTGCCTTCTTAACTGCCTTCCCATTTGACAATATCATAGAATCATAGAATGGTTTGGGTTAGAAGGAACTATTATCTAGATCCAAGCCTCCTGCATGGACAGGGACACCTTCCACTAGATCAGGTTGCTCAGAGCCCCATCCAGTCTGGCCTTGAACACATCCAGGGATGGGGCTTCCAAAACTTCCCTGGGCAACCAGGGCCAGTGTCTCACCATTCTCACTGGAAATAATTTCTTCCTAATGTCTAACCTAAATCTCCCCTTGTTCAGTTTAAAGCCCTTACCCTGTGTCCTGTCACTCCATGCTCTTGTGAAAAGTCCCTCCCCAGCTTTGCTGTAGCCCCTTCAGGTACCAGAAGGCTGCTATGATGCCTCTCCAGAGCCTTCTCTTCTCCAGGCTGAACAGCCCCAGCTCTCTCAGCCTGTCTCCATAGCAGAGCTGCTCCAGCCCCTCTGATCATCTTCATGGCCCTTCTGTGGACTTGCTCCAGCAGCTCCATGTCCTTTGTGTGTTGGGTGCTTCAGAACAGGACACAGCACTGCAGGTGGGGTCTCATGAGAGCTGAGTAGTGGGACAGAATCCCCTGCCTTAACCTGCTGACCTTGTTTCTTTTGATGCAGCTGAGGACATGGTTGGCTTTCTGGGCTGCTAGCACACATTGCCAGCCCATGCTGAGATTCTCATCAACCAGCACCTCCAAGTCCTTCTCCTCAGGGCTATTCTCAATCCATACTCCTCCACCCAACCTGTAATTGTGTGTGGGGATTGCCCAAACCCAGGTACTGGACCTTGCACTTGGCCTTGTTGAGCTTCATGCAATTTCACAAGCCCACCTCTCAATCATTGTCTGTCAACCAGCACCCCCAGGTCCCTTTCTGCTGGGCAGCTCTCCAACCACTCATCCCCAAGCCTGTAGTGTTTCCTGGGGTTGTTGTGACCAAAGTGCAGGACCCAGCACTTGGCCTTGTTGAACCTCATACAGTTGGCCTCAACCCATTTGTCCAGCCTGTCCATGTCCCTCTGTAGACCCTTCCTACCCTCTAGCTGGTCAACTCTCCTACCCAATTTGATGTCATCTGCAAACTTGCTGAGGGTGCATTCAATCCCCTCATCCAGATCATTGATAAAGACATTGAACAAGACTTGCCCCAAAACTGAGCCCTGAGGGACACCACTGGTGACTGGCCACCAACTAGATTTAACCCCACTTAACACGACTCTGGGTCTCTGGGTTCCTTGACTTCCTGGTGCTCTTCACAGGCATAATTTCTATAAATTTTTATTTTTGGAGCTTATTCTTGTTGTAAGGCAGCAAACATTTGGAAGACTTGTGACCTTTTTATATGTGCACACACATACACACAATGTCTTAAGTATTTCAGTTTTCAGTCATCTTACTTGTTTTGCTTCCACTGCCAAATCACACGTGCCAACCTAAATAGGCATATTGTGTGTGCAGACATTCAAGATCCTAAAGCCAGAACAGCCTCTTTTAAGGGAAATATGTGTGTTGAGGTTGGAGTTCTTCCTATCTGTCTGGAACTTTCTCATTTCTATGAAAAGGTCTAGCACTAAAGCAAACCTGTCATTGAAATGATGAAGGTCCTGTGTGGACTGTCAGTATGAAGCATGAATTTTAAGAAGAATATTTGGACAAATGTTGTGAAGATAAGCTGAAAGAGTTGGGCTTGTTCAGCCTGGAGAGGGGAAGGCTCCAGGGTGACCTCATAGTGGCCTTCCAGTGCCTAAAGGGGCTACAGGAAAGCTGGGGAGGGACTTTTTACAAGGGCTTGTAATGAGAGGACAAGGAGTATTGGATTAAAACTGGAAGAGGGAACATTTAGATTAGATATTAGGAAGAAATTCTTTACAATGATGGTGGTGAAGCACTGGAAGAGGTTGCCCAGGAGGTGGTCCAGTCCCTGGAAACATTCAAGGTCAGGTTTGACCAGGCTCTAAGCAACCTGATCTGGTTCAAAAGGTCTCTGTGCACTGCAGGGGGAGCTGGACTAAGTGAACTTTAAAGGTCCCTTCCAAACTCACACATTCTGTGATTCTATGGCACAAGGTGTGTTTGGAAGCCTTGCTTCATGGGACAGTGGAGGTGGTGCTCAGTGCCTTGGAAAGCTGGGATGACCCATGGTAGAACACGGTGGTAAGCTTTACAAAAGCCTTGATTTTCCAGTAGCAGTGCTGAGTGCAGTCATCAGAGGTGACAACCACAGGGGAAAGAAGGCTCTTCTAGGCACCAGACCTTATGTCTCACAGAGTTGTGTTTCACTGGGTAGGCTGCAGCTTATCAGTGACATATCTCAACTTCAAGATACAGAAAGCAAATGTAGGAGGCAGCTTTGGGTAACTACCTTCACTACCCATTGCTAAAGTGATTGCTCTGTTTATTGTGAGGAGTCTGCTGCCCATCAGACACCTTCAGGAGAGGATTCTCCCACCAGCAAATGAATTTGTCCTGTGCTGTTTGATTTTAGCTTGCACAGGCATCAGGAATCCCACTGGGAATCTTCACTAACCCCACTCAATAGTTTTCCACTTGAGTAACCAACTACATTCTGATGTGAGGATATTACTGTTTACATACTTATGATAAAGAAAAGTCATACACTTTGTAAGTGATAGCTATTTTGAATTCTGTGTAACTGTATCTCAAACACACATGATGATTTTATAAACTGCTTGCTTACACTTGGAATGCAATTTATAAGAGCCCTGCCACTTATGTTACAGAAGTAACCCTATAGCATGACTTCTCCAGCCAGAGAAAAAGCAGGTTGTGCTCATGGTGATGGTTCCTACCATTATACAATCTGTGGGAATGGCTCATGTTTCACTCAAATTTATCCCTTTCCTGTTTACTTGGAGGAGCACTGAAAGCTTTTCAGAAATTCTTCCATTTTTTTTGGCAAGGGGCTAACTCTTGTATAGATTTTTATCCTGGCTTCTTTCTAAAGATAGATATATGGGCCTCTAAAGAGTAGCTCAATAAAAAAAATATCAGAGTGGTTTGTCTAAAGCATATCTCCAAGCATAATGTTCTTGGGGTTTTAGGTGTCTCTTTTACCCTTCCATAAAAGCTACATCCCTAGCTCCATTCTGAAATCATTCAGATTCATGTATTTTGCAAAGTAAGCCATTTTGAAGGTAAATGTTTGGATTTTATGTTTATTTCTCATACTTGGATGTTGGGAAGATTGCTCTTCTCAGTCATTGAAAAGAAGCCTCCACAAGAAAACATTTCAGTCTCTCTCCTGACTCATCTATGGAAAGACAAGACTCTCTAATTGTTGGCATGGAACAGGGGTTGGGTGAAAACCTTTTTTTCCTTGCTTTTAGTGACCTGTAAAATCAAATCAGAATGCAGGCCTTAATCTGATTCTGAGTTACTACATGCAAAGTTGACCTTGAAAGTGCTGAAGTCAAAGTAGTGCTGGCAGTAAAAATCACTGTTTTTTTTTTAATAATCCTAGGACATTTTTATGACAGTTGGTTAACTGTGGCTATAAAGCATAAAAAATGTCTCTTTTCAGTTTAGAAATGTGCTGGTTTTACCCTTGAAGGAAAAATACTTGTAAACGGGTTTTAATTCTCTGCAGAAGTCATTTCTTTTTTTGCTAAAATGTGTGTACACCATAAAGAAGTGCAATTATAGACCAAGTGGTGGCCACAAGGACAGAGGGATGTCTGTGTCCCTGGATACACACTCCTATTGCTTGTCCCTTATTGTTTCTGCTCATAGTCTCCATCAAAATGACTTGGTTGTCTCAATGACACTCTAAGAGAGTCTCTTAATTGTGTCCATTTTGCTTCTGTCTATTTAAGGTTGTTTATTCATATAAGATAGAGTGATGCTTGTAATGCTAGTAGCAGAACTCTTGCTAGGCTTCACCCCCTGTGTTTGTTTAAAACAAGTGTATGATTTACTGCAAAACCTTCCCAACATCTCTTAAGTGTTTGCTGATGGATGGGCTGGCCTGAGAAGTCCCAGTTCATCACTCAAAAGTCACAACATAATTCAGAGAAGAAACTTCTGTTGTCAACATGCAGCAGTGACTTGGGTTAAGCTATAGCTTCTAACTTGAAAACAGACTCACTGCCCTGAGCAGGATGGCTCTGTGGAGGTGAAGTGGGAAGGGTATTTACACATGGCCATTTCTTCCTTGTCCTGAAGAAAAATCACTCACCCTAAATGACTCATAACCTGCCATCTGGTTCTGCTTGCCTTGGTTTCCTCTTTCCCATCATTTCTTGGGGTTTTTTAAAGCAGAACACCCCCCAGTCTCTATTCCAGCTCAGACACTGGTGAGCATCAGCATCCTGGAGCAGGTGAGGTGCCAGTTAAACACACAATGCCTGAACCTGCTTGGTTTGGAAGACTATTTAGCTCAGGGAAGTTAAATTGGATGTTAAAACCACAGGGAGGTGAACGTTTTCTCTGCTCTTTTGCTTGGATTACTGACTTGCACCTATTGGTAGGATGGTGCACATTAAGAGAAGCCAGGTGGTGCAACTGCAGGTTGGGATCTGGAGGAATAGTGGGTTCCTGAACCTAATGTGCCCTCCATCACCACCAATCCTTGTGTCCCCTGCTGAGTATGTCCCAGCTAAAACTTTTGTATCAGCCAAGACATCACTGAACACTTGGAAAAGCTGAGCAAGAGGTAATGGTTTGAACCATGACATGAGCAGAGTCCCACCTATACAAACACAGCCCTTCCTGGAGATCTGGAAAGGAGTCCATAGTTACATGGCAAGTCCTGATGTGGAATATTGGCCTCCAGTACAGGCCAGTGGCAAGGAAGCGTGGCTGAACCGTGATGCTGTTCCCATCCTCAAGGGCTCATGGGCACATTTGGTCCAAAGCACAGGTCTGTGGGTTCAGAAGAGACAAGTCTCTTCCCATAACAGTGCTCATCAAGGTGAGTATCACTGTTAGCCAAAGTTGAGTCAAACCACATAAACCTTGTCCTCAGACTTGTATTTTAAATCCTGATGATAAAATCTGTTATTTATGGCAAAATAACAGCTTATTTTCCCACAAAACAATTTGTCCAGCACTTCAGAGTGCACAGCAATCTCAGGAAAAACAGAGGAGGTCAGCATCCTTAGTCCAAGATTTGATGTCACTTTTAAACAGTAGGACATTAGACAAATCATAAATTTGCAGCATAGGCTGTTTTGGGCAGGGATTGGTTTAATCCTGCTTGGTAATGGATGCCTCAGCACCCTGAACAGGGAGCAGAAGGCACAGGTCAGTCTCACCAGCAAAGGTCAAATGCTGCTCACACTCATGAGAGGTGGTTTTGAATAAGAAATGGTTTTCCTTCCTGGGGTAAAGGCATCGAGTTTTTCATTCTTAGCATCAGTTGGACTGGAAAAAAAAAAAAAACACAACGGTATTTTTGGTTTTAATGCTTGGCTAAGAAATATGTCAAAGTGGTTACCTGACCTGTGGTGATGAGCTGAGGGAGCTACCCGAGTGTAGCTGCTCTTCTGGGCCAGTCTGCCATCTGCAGGCCATTGCTCTCCGTGCTGCAGAGGTGTAAAGCAGAGCTTGGGAGCTTCTCTCCATCTCCAGAAATTACTATTTGCAACAAGTTTTGGGGTTTTTTTTCTGTGTCAGTATTGCACAATAAATCCAGCCTGTTTCCATCCGATCCCCTGAATAGTCACCTCAGTTCTGACAAAAAAAAACACCCCAAGGATAGTAGAGATAAGCAAAGCCTCCTTAGATTTCTCTAGAGTTTAATGAATAATTGCTTTTTATTTTCTTGTATGTTGTTCAGTTTTAAAAGTAAACGTTCTTCTGCTTAGAAGTGAGACATTTCATCATATGACAGCCAAATTCTGTCCATCACCCACAGTCCATTAAATCTTTAGTAACACTTTTTAAAATCTTTCTTAGCTGAACAGTGTTGCTGTTCTGCTCATCACCCGTTGAATGTCAGGAGTTGCTTCAGCACACAGCAACATTCAGCAAAAGTGTGATGTTTGTGGACAGCAGTAACTACTTTAGACTGGTGATTCCACTGTTTAATATCTTTTTTTTTTTTTTTTTCATAGAATCATAGAATGATTTGGGTTGAAAGGGACCTTCAAAGATCATCTAGTTCCAACCCCCCTGCCCTGGGCAGGGACACCTCCCACTAGACCAGGTTGCTCCAAGCCCCATCCATCCTGGCCTTTTCCCAACTTTTATCTCAATAGCTTAAATATATCTATTGTTACCTTCTTTATGTCCAGATATTTTAAAAATACCTAATCTGTGCTTTCCCTAGCTGTTTTTTTTTACCATTGGTAAGAAATCTTAACTGAGTTGTTCATCGGGAGGGAATTTGCTGTAGGGAAATTGCTGATTCATTTTCAGAGGTATAACAACATTTCGTGTATCAAGTGAACCCCTTTGGCGTGTACCACATAATCCTGAAATTGTTTTTGTCTTTGTTTTAGGTCTTCCTGAACAATACTACAGCCTCACTTGGTTTCTCAGCCCTATCCTGGGCTTGATCTTTACTCCGCTGATAGGATCGGCCAGTGACCGCTGCACGCTGAGCTGGGGCCGCCGGCGGCCTTTCATCCTTGCTCTCTGCATTGGTGTCCTCTTTGGAGTTGCACTTTTCCTTAATGGCTCTGTTATAGGTAAATAACGAGGAAATCACCTGCATTCATCCCCCGCTAACCTGTCTGCTTTCAGGTTGTTATGTAGGAAGTAAAGATGGTGACGTGCAGCTGATTGATTTTGTGGTTAGTGTCGTCACAGGATCATCATAGAATCACAGACTGGCTTGGGTTGGAAGGAACCTTAAAGATCATCTAATTCCAACTCCACTGGGCAGGGACACTTCCCACTAGACCAGGTTGCTCCAGGCCCCATCTAACTTGCCCTTGAACACTTCCAGGGATGGGGCAGCCACAGCTTCCCTGGGCAACCTGGGCCAGTGTCTCACCACCCTCACAGTGAAGAATTTCCTCCTAATGTCTCACCTCAATCTCCCCTCTTCCAGTTGTAATCCATTATCCCTTGTCCTCTCACTACAAACCCTTATAAAAACTCCCTCCCCAGCTTTCCTGGAGCCTCTTCAGGCACTGGAAGGTGCTCTGAGGTCTCCCTGGAGCCTTCTCTTCTCCAGGCTGAGCAAAGTCATCAGAAGTCTCTACCACACTGCATTTCAGCCAATCCATCTTGCATGGTTTTATTCTTCTTTGGTGCTGTGCTAAGTATTGTGCAATCATAGCTGTAGCTGCTACTACAGTGTTACTAATACAATGGTTGCCAGCATAATGTTTGCAGTCACCGAGACAAATTTGGTCGATCCTTGACATGGGAAAATTGTAGCAACCTGTTCACAGGGAAATGTTTCCTGTTGTGATCCTTTTTCCCTTTAATGCGTATCTGGCAACACATCCTGTTTCCAGCATTATTTCAAAAATTATCTTTTCACTTTTTCTTGTGCTTTTCTTAGACCTGGTATTGAAAAAGTCCAGAACACAGTTAATATTTGTTTATCAAAAACTATGTGGGAAAATAATTTTTCCTGAGCCCCCATCAAAGCTGGTAAAAATAGTTTCCCTTGAACATAGTTCACTACCAAACTTAATCTCCAATCTCTTTGTACATTTAGTGTAGGAGAGGTGACAGCAAGTACATTTGGGGAAGTGTTTACATCATGGTTGTACTCATGCAAATGAAAGGAACTTAGCACCTAATAATATCCTCTGGGCTCTTTTTTTTTTTTGGGTTAGATGCAGCTCTATTGTGAAAAAGTTTTACTAATTGAGGGAAATGAGTGGAACACTACCTTGGCTCAGCCTGTTAGCTTTTTATAAGCCAGACTGGGATGCCATACCATGGTTTTCCATTTTCTGCACACTGCACTGGACAAACTGTTCAGATGAATGACATTTAGCTTATGCTTTTTTCATTTACCCAAGCAATAAATATTAATTATTTTAACTGCTATCATATGGTATCAATTGTACTTTGTTGTTGTGACTCCAAGAGTTGTTCTTCCTCCTCCAGATGCTTACAAGATGTTAGACTCCAGCCCTCTTACAAGATTTTAATTGACAGGAAGCTCTTACTTCCACACAGTAGTTTAGGTCAGTAGCCATTGATACTGGCAAGCAAAGCTCATATGCAGTTTTTCAGCTTATTTTGAAGTATCTTACCTGTTAAAAAAACAGCACAAAATATTGTCTTTGATTTTTCTCTAATTCTGTGTTGCCCAGTAACACAGGCTGTGCTTTCCAGATACTCCAGAGGTATTTTTTTGCAATGAAACTTGTTTAAAAATTCTTGGAAATTCTTTCCTGTGAGGGTGGTGAGACACTGGAACAGGCTGCCTAGAGAAGTTGTGGAAGATCCATCTCTGGAAGCTTTCTAGAGTGGGTTGGATGGAGCTTGGAGCAACCTCATTTGGTGGGAGGTGTCCCTGCCCATGCAGGGGAGCTGCAACTTCATGATCTTTAAGGTCCCTTTCAGCTCAAACCATTCTGTGATTCTCTGTTTCTATAAAACACAGAGGTTGTTGCAGTGCACCCTGAAAATGGCATGTGGTTGTGGTAGCTTGTGAATGAAAATCCTCTTCTGGAAAGCACTTCAGACACTGCTGTGCCTCTCCCAAGGGAGCCTGGAGCCAACAGAACTGAAGTGAGAGCTGTTCCATGGTCTTCTCTAGACCTGTGCCATACCAGAAGACAGATCTGCACCAAACTGTCACTTTGTATCAGCATAAGACTACACTTGACCTACTATGTAAAGCAGGTGCACAATGTGACAAAGCAATATTGGTGTCTCCTTAACTCTTTGAAATGGTGGCTCTGTCACTTTTCAGAGGGAAAAGGCTCTTCTTAGCAGTCTGGCAAAAGGGAATTTCTAGCATTAACAGGAAAAGGCCTCACCTGGAACCAGGTTTTCTTCTAGATAGACCCTTTATGCTTTCACTGTCTGTCATCTTCCCATTTTATCCTCAGACTTTCCTATCCTTAGTCTCCAATTACTTGCCCTCCTAGTTCCAATCTGGGGCTACAGGAGATGCTACAAAAAAACAAGGTGGTTGTTATATTGTGCCCCTTTCTATAACCTGGCCTCTGGCAGCAGGAGTCGTCGGGATGGGAACAAGGAGCACAAGAGTGTGCAAAAGAAATGGGAGTTCTCCAACCCTAAGGATACTAAACCATGTTCCAGGAGAGCAGCTGTGTCTAGATCTCACTCAGCTCTTGTTGTCCCCTCTGTAGGCTCAGCTTTCCACCAGATCTAAAGCACTGACACCGTTGGTGTTTTCTGCTGTAAGGTTCAGCCAAGCATGGAACACCTATGAGCTTCCTTAGCATCCAGAGGACTTGGTATAAATGAGGACTGAATGTGCAGGAATCAGAGCACTTGAGATTTAGATGATTTCTGGTGGCTTAGCCAGCTCATCTCTTTCCCCAGACATTTTCACCAGTTACATTAATGGTTTTATCTCAGAGTCTTGCACATGTAATGTTTAAATCTCTCTGATTCAAGTGATTCATGCTTTTTATCAGTGGTTGGTTTAATGAAAAATTCTCCATCTATATAATAATGCTGCCTTTCCACTCTGGAGACAAAAAGCTTTTCATCCCACGCTGTCAACAGAAGCTGATGCTTTTTGCAATCCAAAATACCTTCATGTTGCTTCATCCTTCAAAGTTTTGCTTAGAGGAGTGACCTAGACAACATGACTGTTTAAGAAAAGCAAAGAGAGAGGTGAAGGGGTTAAATTTTACTTTATCCTGCTGTGCTGCAGCCATTACATGTTTGTCAGCAGTGCAGTTTCTTCTGTTTGTCACTGATGGATGAGGCAGAACAGTTTGGGTTTGGATGCTCTCCTCTTGTCACCATGGCTGTCTTTTATACAAACAGCCTCCAGCATCTGAAGGAAAATACAGGTGAGGAATATGGAATAGTATCTAATGCTCTTAAAGGTTTAAGAGATACTATAAAGACCAACATGCTGAAAAATAAATGTCAGTCCTAAAAATTTAAAACCATAATATTCTGTCCCAGACCTACCATGAAGCTGAGAGTTGAAACTGCCACTTGACTCTGTAAAGGAACGTTTCCAGTGAGTGGCTTGGCCACCTTTCTCTCCAGGAGTTAAGTTGCTGGTGGTCCTTTTCCCTTTTTGATGGACATGCTCAGCTTCCTCTCCCGTTTCCCCCAGGTCTGGCTATCGGGGATGTCCCGGAGAAGCAGCCCATTGGAATTGTTCTCACGGTGCTTGGTGTCGTGGTGTTGGATTTCTGTGCTGATGCAACAGAAGGGCCAATTCGGGCCTACTTGTTGGATGTGGTGGACAGTGAAGAACAAGACATGGCCCTTAACATCCACGCGTTTTCAGCAGGTATGGAGTTAGTCAGTACACTTTTGGCAGCCGCCAGGTCTTCCCGACCAAGCTGTGACTGAATTGATTTTTCCTGAACTCCCTTCTTGTTTCTCCTCTTCCACAGGTCTTGGAGGAGCCATCGGTTATATGTTGGGAGGGCTGGACTGGACACAGACCTTCCTGGGCAGTATTTTTAAATCTCAAGAGCAAGTCCTTTTCTTCTTTGCAGCCATTATTTTCTCTGTCTCCGTTGCTCTTCACCTTTTTAGCATTGAAGAAGAGCAGTATAACCCTCAGCAGGACAGGATTGATGACGAAGGGGACACCCTTTCCAGTGTCAAGTTCAGTGGTAGCCTCCCCCCTCTCAATCGACTGAATGTCATTAGTGAGGAAGAGCCCTATGGAGCCTCCATGTTCCACGACGAGGTTCAGTCAGAGAACGACCTCAATCTAGAGTTCCCTGAGGTGAACATTGTGAGAAGTAAGAGTGACTCAGTTCTGCACATGCCCGATGCTACGCTGGAAATTGAACCAGAGCTGCTTTTCCTGCATGACATCGAGCCCTCCATTTTTCAGGATGCTTCATACCCAAACACTCCCCACAACACAAGCCAAGAGATCATGAAGTCCAAACTCAACCACCTGTCCGTTTTCCTCAGGGACAACGAGAAAGAGGAGGAAATGTTGCTCGATAATCACTTAAATGAAGACACAGTCCCAAATGTGAACGGCTCCCTGCCAAAAGAGTTCCTCAACGGACACACCAGGATAGGCATGAAGCAATCTAGTACTTCAAACTCCATGAGGAGGAGGAGACACATGTTCTACCGCCAGCCATCCTACACCTTCTCCTACTATGGCAAAATTGGCTCCCACCGCTACCGCTTCCGCCGGGCCAACGCCATCGTCCTGATCAAGTCCTCGCGCAGCATGAACGACATCTATGACATGCAGAAGAGGCAGAGGCAGAGGTGCAGGCACAGGAACCAGAGTGGCACCACCAATTCCAGTGGGGACACCGAGAGTGAGGAGGGGGAGACCGAAACCACCGTCAGACTCTTGTGGTTGTCGATGCTGAAGATGCCGAAGGAGCTGCTGAGACTGTGCGTCTGTCACCTCTTAACTTGGTTCTCCATCATTGCTGAAGCTGTCTTCTACACGGATTTCATGGGCCAGGTCATCTTTCAGGGGGACCCAAAGGTAAGAGAACAGTCACCAGGGGCAGACCTGCTGATGGTGACTTATCTCTGAGATGTGCTCATTACGAGGAAACAGCTTTGTGTTTGTTGCAGGCCCCCTCAAACTCCACCGAGTTACATGCCTACAATGCTGGGGTGCAGATGGGATGCTGGGGGCTGGTCATTTATGCTGCTACTGCTGCTGTTTGTTCAGGTAAGAGACCCTGCACGTTCAGACAGTGAAATGCACCTCATAAAAAACAGTTTTGCTTCAGTTAGCATCCACCTCCTGGTTTGGGGTGAAGAATCATAGAATGGTAAGGGTTGGAAGGGACCTCCAGAGATCATCAAGTCCAGCTTCCCTGCTGCAGCAGGAACACCCAGGGCAGGTTACTCAGAAAGGCATCCAGACAGGTCTTGAAAGTCTGCAGAGACCCCACAACCTCTCTGGGCAGCCTGTCCCAGGGCTCTCTCACAGTAAAGTAAGTTCTTCCTCATGTTGAGGTGGAAGTTCCTGTGTTCTCATTTGCATCCGCTGCCCCTCGTCCTATCACAGGGCATGACTGAAAAGAGACTGGCCCATTCTTGACATCCACCCTTCAGATATTTGTAGACATTAATAAGGTCCCCTCTGAGTGTCCTTTTCTCAAGACTAAACAGCCCCAGGTCTCTCAGCCTCTCAGAATATTGTGGAAAAGCATTCCATGTGGTTATAAGGGGAGAGGCTTCTTTAAGAATCAGTATTTTAAAATTCCTTCAAAATAATTTTATAACAACTTTGTAATATTATAATAATAATAGTAATTTTATGTATCATTTTACCAAAATGTAATATATAATTTTATAAGAATTTTCTAAGAATAGAGGCAGAAAAATGAATAGAACAGTGAAGTAGCATAAAGCACAAAGTGACATCAAAGGATATGAATGGCATTTAACTACTCATCAGGGAACTACCATGATGCTTGTTAGAAGATACAAGCACATGTGAGAGGGCATTTGCAAGGACTGTTTTTAAAATCAAAATCATCAATACAGATTTCTGAAAGTCTTCCATGCTCTCTAGTAACAGACAAACCAATTACAGACAATTCAGGCTTGAAATGCAGACTCTGAAATCCAGAGCTTTTGCCAGACTTCTGCCTTTTGCAGCGTGTGCAGGCACGTCTGCACAACTCGGGATCGTGAGGCCTGTCTCCTTGTTGAGAGGTGTCAAACAGGAGTTCAGGTGGGGAGATTGTTTCTAAACACAACTGGAATTCAGCTGTAAACATCAATTATCTGCTCACAGCCCAGAGCAGGCTGAGCTGTGCTGCTGGGACAGGCCAGACCTGCAGTGAATCGAGCTGTCGTGGCCCTGTCAGAATCACAGACTGGTTTGGGTTGGAAGGGACCTTAAAGATCATCTTGTTCCAACCCCCCTGCATGGACAGGGACACCTCCCACCAGACCAGGCTGCTCCAAGCCCCATCCAACCTGCCCTTCAACACTGCCAGGGATGGGGCAGCCACAGCTTCCCTGGGCAACCTGGGCCAGGGTCTCACCACCCTCACAGGGAAGAATTTCTTCCTAATGTCTCACCTAAATCTCCCTCTTCCAGTTTTAATCCATCACCCCTTGTCCTCTCACTACAAGCCCTTGTCCCAAGCCCCTCCCCAGCTTTCCTGTAACCCCTTCAGGCACTGGAAGGTGCTCTAAGGTCTCCCTGGAGCCTTCTCTTCTCCAGGCTGAACACCCCAACTCTCCCAGCCTGTCTCCAGAGCAGAGCTGCTCCAGCCCTTCCATCATCTTCATGGCCCTTCCCTGGACCCTCTCCAACAGCTCCATGTCCTTCTTGTGTTGAGGGCTCCAGAGCTGGACACGACACTCCAGGTGGGGTCTCACCAGAGTAGAGTAGAGGGGCAGAATCACCTCCCTTGACTCGCTGGCCACTGATACTTATGTTTTGTTGTTGATCTTTGCAGCCTTGTTGCAGAAATACTTGGACAACTATGACCTTAGTATAAAAGTGATCTACATCCTGGGCACGCTGGGCTTCTCCCTGGGCACTGCAGTGATGGCCATGTTCCCCAACGTGTACGTCACCATGATCATGATCAGCACTATGGGAATAGTCTCTATGAGTATCTCCTACTGCCCCTATGCACTTTTGGGACAATACCATGACATTAAACAGGTAGGTGGAATATTTTTGAGAGTTTTAATCCAGGCAGAGCATTCACGTTTCTCTGGAGGTGATGGTGCCATCATGGATTTGTTACATCCCATGATCTGAGGGGATGTGTGTCAAAGCACAGAATCATCCTTGACAGTAAATAGCAAGAGCTGCCACTTAGATGGTATTAGCATCAGGTTGGCTCTGTGGGGTCATGGTTGTTTTACCCTCTGCTGGTGTATGAAGGGATTTGGGTGCAAATGGTAGATGAAGATTAAATAGTTATTGGAGTATTTATGACACACCTGGTGGTTGTTACTGTTCCTGACGTGTTTGTGTTTGGGTTACTCAGGTTCTTCCCAGTCTTAGATATTGAGGTGAGTCTGGAAATGCAGCTGTAGGTTGGAGGAGGCATAAGGCAAACTGATTCTTCTGGAAACCAGGACAAACTGATTTTCTAGCACTATTTGGATTACAGATTACAGGAGAATCATCCATTTATCATTAGCCCATGTTTCTGCGCTGAGATTTGGATTGGGATTCCTTTTTATTATCATAAAAATAATTTCCAACAACTGTTTGTCAGTTTCTTTTACAAAATCTAATCTTGGAGCCAATTCATGCTGGATGTGCCCCAGAAAACATCTGCCTTTTGGTCGAGGAGGCCATTGATAAGTAGATGGGGAGGCTGTTGATGATCATAGAAGGGTTAAGGTTGGAAGGGACCTTAAAGATCATCAGGTTCCAACCCCCCTGCTATGAGCAGGGACACCTTCCACCAGACCAGGCTGCACAAGCCCCATCCAACCTGGCCTTGAACACCTCCAGGGATGGGGCTTCCACAGCCTCCCTGGGCAACCTGTTCCAGTGCCTTCCTACCCTCGTGGTGAAGAATTTCTTCCTGATGTCTAACCTAAATCTCCCCTCTTTCAGTTTAAAATCTTTACCCCTTGTCCTACCACTGCCCTCTGATGAAAAGCCCCTCCCCAGCTTTCCTGGAGCCCCTTCAGGCACTGGAAGGTGCTCTAAGGTCTCCCTGGAGCCTTCTCTTCTCCAGGCTCAACAGCCCCAACTCTCTCAGCCTGTCTCCAGAGCAGAGATAAATAGATGAGGAGGCCATTGATTAGTAGATGAGGAGGCCATTGATAAGTAGATGAGGAGGCTGTTGATAAGTAGATGAAGAGGCTGTTGCTCTGGACTTGCAGAGCCCACATGATGCACGAGGTGCCATAAAGTTGACAGTGTGGTTGAGAAATTTAAACTAGTGTTTCAATATTTGATGTCATCCGTTGTTTTACCCTTCTAACACATTTCTTGTCTTCTTGCAGTACATCCACCACAGCCCTGGGAACTCCAAGCGAGGGTTTGGCATCGACTGTGCCATCCTGTCCTGCCAGGTTTACATCTCCCAGATCCTCGTGGCCTCTGCGCTGGGCGGTGTGGTGGATGCGGTTGGCACGGTCCGAGTCATTCCCATGGTGGCTTCGGTGGGATCCTTCCTGGGTTTTTTGACAGCCACCTTCTTGGTGATTTACCCCGAAGTCAACGAAGAGCCAAAGGAAGAACAGAAAGGACTGGGTCCTCCAGAGACCACCGAGGGCAGCGGCGCCAGCGCAGAGAAGCCGACGGTGCTGAAACTGACGCGCAAAGGAGCCGCCGCGTCGCCGCCGGAGAGCGAGTCTGCTGTGTGAGACCATCACTTGGTCTTCACCCACATTCCAGGGAGGACAGGTGTAGGATCAAGAACTTTTCTTTCTTTCTTTCTTTGTTGTTTGTTATGTTTTTTTCCAGGAAAACAAAATTAGGATCTTCACTACTTGTTGCTAAAATGGCAGAAGAGAAGGCAGTTGCGCGCAAAAGTGTAAAGGAGTTCATAGAGGTTTGAGCAGGTAGCTGTGATGCTAATTGCCTGAACACTTTGTTTTTTAATTAAGAATACATTTAGTTTTCCAATAGGTTTTATTAATCTGCATGAGGCACAGTGTATACAATTAGCAGTTAGGAAAAAAAATGAAGTTTTCAGCTGTTTTCAAACTAACTGAAAATGGAAGCTGTCCTGCCTGCCTGAACGTTTCAGATGTCACCGGTGTCACCAAACGCTCAGATCAATTGATCAACCCAGTCTTGATCAATTCTTTTCATAAGCACGAGGATGCTGGGCTGACAGCATTTAAGGTGACAGCTTTAAGGTTAATTCTAGGCTTCGTGGTTTTGTTAGTGCAATTACTACAGAAGATGGTTTTCTTTGCAAATGCTTTCCAAGAAAAACAAACAAACAAACAAAAAAGCGATTCCTGCGGTTTCTGAGAAACTGCCGGGAATCCTTTCCAGTCATACTGTTCAACAACTACTCCCAGGTCTGCTGCACGTCAGGAAGAGGGTGACACTGGGTGAGCTGTAGATGGAAGGAGCAGCAGCTGGGAGAGGTGACCAGCACTGGCAGGTGTTTTATCCCAAGTGCTGAATTTGATGAATGTCGTTGGAACACGCTGTGACAATTTTTAGCTGAGAGTTTTACGTGCTGGTGAGCTGGGGGGTGGGGGGAGGGGGGGCTTGGTTCTTGGCATTTAAAAACCTGATCATCTCTGGATGAAGCTGCCGTGGAGAAAGGGTGTCTCTGGGGCAGCTTTGTGGCAGGGGGCTTGTGGATTCTCTTCCCTAGGGAAAGGAAGTCATTGATTACTTGCACTTTTTATGATCCTTTAAACCTCCTGGCTGGGAGCGCAGCTGCCGGGGCCCGATGTCAGTACAAGAAGGTGAACTGAAGGCCTACCTCCCTCACTTGGTGGCATAGTCTGGATGTATAAAAATCTGTGTCAGAAACAGGTTCTTAGGCCTTAAAATTCAATCCACTAGCATGTGTTGCTGTTCCAGTCCCTGTGTTGGAGGAGCTGTAGGCTGGAGCTCTTCCGAGCTGCTCTACCAATGTCATCAGCACAACCTCCCTGCCCCCTTCCTTGATTCAGGACATAGTGCAAAGACATTATTTCTGTGAAGAGCTTGAAAGAGTTGTGCTGCTCTGATGTAAAACAGCATTTGGCTCACTAGCAGTGTGCCTCAATCCAGGGGCAGCCACAGCTCAGAGATCCAGCAGCCACTTAAAAGCAACTTGAGAAACTCAACTTTGGTTTGTCGTCTTCTAAGAAGCGTTTGTGATGCTCGTTCCTCCTGTTTGCATGGACCTCGGGGCTGCAGTCAACCCGTGTGCTAAACAGACAAACCCACAGCTCCTTGTAAGATGGCTGCTGCCTCAGTCTCCTCATCCTGCAGCACTTCAGAATGCACGTGTAAATCTTGCTGCAATATTGTCATTCAAACCAGAGCATCTATTGCAAAACCCAACAGCAGTTTTTCAGAAATGACTTGAATCGTCGACGTATTGAAGGAAAGTGCATGGTTTGGTGTCTTGGCAGTGAAATGCACAGGGTCTTGGCCAGCATGGTTGACAAATTCCTGGTGGCATAGGTGGGTTTCTTGGCTGAAGGCTTTTCAGTTGGTGCCCATGCCCTGACAATGTCTTAGGTGATGTCACCAAGCGCCAAACAAATCTCACAGGACTTAGGGGTGGGTTTTTTTCCCCAAGTGTCTCAAGAGAGTTTTTGTGGGTTGTTATTTTTTTTTGTTCCTTTAAGCTGAATACTTTTTGATGTAGAACACATACTGTGAACTGTGTTCAGACAGGGCAGTCATACTACTGAAGAATCCAAGACCTTATTGAAGAAATCAGTTGTGAGAAATACTTTAACTGAACTTCTGCCGTGAATTTTATCATCTCAGTTACATTTCATATATTCTGGTGATGTTTGTCTGTGGCAGAGATGAGTTGTGTTGCACCCTATAACTGGCATTCGTGTGAAATACACCCTGAGTTAGACATTTTAAAGTGGCTTTAATGCTATATTTTTAAAGCTCCTTGAAGATTCTGCTTTGGGTTGAACGAACACTGTCAAGTACTCCTTATTTTAATCTCTGTTTCTGGAAGGGTTCTTCTACATCTTCTGACCAGTGCCAGCCTTAATTACCCTTTTCCTCATGAGCTTCATGGATCGGGGTGGTTTCAAGTTGCTGTTTGCTGCACACAGCACCTTTGTGTAGGCCAAGATTTCTTCCCCAGCACCATCGAGTTGACCACCATGGTCTAGCTGTAAAGAGGGAGAAGATGTTGTTCCCTCTCACTTCACACCCAGCTGAGGGAATGTGGAACTGCTCTGGAGGGTGAGCTCACACACATGTAGCTTTCTCACCCAGGGGAAGGGTGAGAAGAACATTTTGAATTCAGCTTTCAATCAGAGGCAGGGCAGGTCTGAGTGTTGTCCCAGCCAGCATTTGGTATGGTCCGATTTCTAAGAATTAAGACGTCAAAACTCATATTTGAGGTTGTTTATGGGGCTGTTTAACCACCCTTCCTAACAGATTCATATTCCTGGGAGCAGGAAGTGCCGTTTCACGCCCCTGTAAACCTGAAGGAAATAATGATCCATTGTGAAGGCACTGAACTATTTGTAGTGTTGCCAGAAGAATTAACTTGGGGGAGCCCCTGCCAAAGCAGCTCCTCCTGTACCTTGGCCAGCCTGTGAAACCCCCGTGCTGCTGGTGACTGCTCCCAAGGCCTTCCAGGGCAAAGCTTTTTCTGGAATTTGAGAGAGTTTTCTTTCCCAGGGCAGCCTGGGCAGGGATTTACTTCTTGACATGTCCCTTAGCATTCCATACAGAAATGAGTATTTTCTTGGTCACGATTCAAAGGTGTGAAGTAGTGTAACTTTTGTTGTGGGGAGAGATTTGAAGGGGCTTCTTTTTTTTTCATCCCTGCTGACAAGCAGCATCATTCTTTGTTGTCATCATTACTGTGGTCACATTCATCCCAGGTGCTTCATCTCTTTGGACCTTTCCTGCAGCAGGTTGAAGGTGCGGTGGCTGCGTTCTGCGTTGCTCTGTACTGTAAATAAATGGAACATATCCTTCTGGTGAGGTGTAAGACCTCAGATTTGAGACACTCTCAGTGCTCAGACCCTCGAGTGCTGCGGTCACATCCAGGGTTATTTTACCTGGGAACAGGGAAGCTCAAACCTGGAGCCTCTCAGAAAAGGCACAGTGTGAACTTTGCACCGTCAGGTTATTCCAAGAGTCCAGTGGGATCTGTGCTCGTTTGCCAATGGCAATTCCAGGCTCCAGAAGCAATAATTTCTTAGGAATGTTTCTCTTCCTGCTGGTTAGATGACTTTCACAGAGATTTATTACCTAAATAGCCTTCTAATAACATGAATCTGGTTGATTGCTAGCGCTGGCAGTAAGCAGTTACGGAAAGATGTGGGTTGTTCATCACCAGAAGGGAGGAAGTCAGTAAATCCAGTCGAAGTTAGTGCTCCTTGAAACACACCATGTCCTTTTCCCCTTTCACTTGGAGCCTTTTCCTAAACTATTAAATATTCCTGGCTTGGTGGGCTGAAAAGAAAGCAGCTGCCAGTGTAGCTTCCCAGTTTTCTGGAGCTGGCATGTGGATGAAACAGGCTGGTGAGAGGTTTTCCACAGAGGGACACCAGGGCTGAGCCTTTCTCATTCCTCTCCCTTCTGATCTGAATGCCCCCAGCACTTGGAATGCCAGTGACAGCAGGGATTATTGCCAGGCCCCTCATTAGAACCTCAGTTCCATCCTTAGAAACACACCCACCCATCCTCTGTTTCTGGTGTCCACCATCCTCCCGTGTCCACCATCAAAGGCTGGATTTTCATGGCTACCGGGGGGGGGCCTCATGGCTGCGCGGGTCAAGGTCACATTTATAAATCAGAAGTGGAGAGAGTCAGAGTTTGCTCTTGGGAGATCCTCATCCAGGAGTTCAGTTGGGGTGGATCTTCATTCCCAGAGGCACATCGCAGGGGCCAGCGTTCGTTTCTAGGTGGGGGGGGTGACTCAAGTTTCCAGTCATTTTATCTAGACCCATGGCCAGGTTGCCCAACACTCCTTTGTCCAGTCCCTGCAAAAAAGCTGTAGCTCAGTCCTTGAGAGTTGGGCTTGTGTGTGTCTGTGTGTCTGTCCATGTACATACACACTGCTCTGGCCAAGACACCCTTGCTGGTTGTGTCCTCACTGTCCTCAACAACGTTTCCAACTGAGTTCTTCCAGGTTTCCCTCCTGCCAGTCTGATGCAGAGACAAGCTCAGCTATAAATATGTATCTTATTTAAATGAATAAATAAACTCCTGCATGATATTCCAAGCACATGTAGCAGCTTCGGCATCTGAAGTATCTATTGTGAAAGAGAAGTTGGTTTTATTTGCAGCTGTTTTGTCCTTGTTTCCTTTTAAATAGGCCAAATAAATGTAACGAACACCAAATGTTGCACAGAAATGTTATTAATGACTGTGTAGAAGAAATACCAAATTTTATTTTTCTTTGCAGAAACTTTATGGTTACAGAGAGTCCTCTAGCTTGTTACCCTTCCTTAAATGACAAAGCTGAACGTTTGTAAAGTGCATAGAAAATGGTCATTTTTTAAAAATACAAAACAAAAAAAAATGGAGCTACCCAAAGTTTTCTGTTCCTCATGTTGCACCCAGAGCAGGCCCCTGGCAAGGGGAGCTGCAGAAGCTCACATACCAACTGGTGGTTTGTTTTCCAGGCTCAGCAGCCCAGCCAGTTGGGAAATGGTGTCAGATAAAAACAGAAGGGCTCAGTTGCCTTTTCATAACGTGGCACCAACATCTGCCGGGGCAGCGAGCTCTGCTTGTTCAGATGTTCCAGTTTTTCCTGTAACTCAGCTCAAGTTCACCTCTTGGGAAACCGATTTGGTTTTTTTTTTTGGTTCCTCAACCCAACAGCTCTGCAGCTCACCCCTCCTTCAGCCTCACCTTCCCTCACCCCCCGGGTGCCCAGAAAAGAGCATCTGCTCAAACAAAAAGGCTTTCAAGGCCCTCGTGACCTGCTAAAGCTTCAGCAGAACCTCAGGACACGGTTCAATTTGACACACTGACACCTTTTTTCTGAAATTTTGCAGTTGGGGGGCCAAGCTGTAGGAGCTTTTAACCAAAACAACCATCATCTCACACAGTTTGCACCTATTCAACCCCGAATTGTAGTAAAGACCCCCCCAAAAAAAAAAACCAACACACCCCACAAGACTTTTCTCTCAACCCATTGGCAGTTCCAATACTAATTATTTCTTTTCTGGTGTAACATGAACACTAAGCCCTTTTGGTAGCCAAATGACCAGCTTATTTTAAATGCCTCATATGAATAGAAAGCTGCATCTAGGCATCTCATAGTGGAAAAAAAAAAACACCAAAAAATAAATAAAAAGATTTAAAAAAAGATATAAAAAGAGAATATTTAGTTCCTTTGTGAACTGGCCATATGACAACTACTTTTTTATCAACTTATTAAGTTGGGGCACTATAATAGCTCTTGCTGAGTTTAGCAATGTTTATAAGCATGTGTTAAACACATAATGTTTAAGTTTTATGAGGAAAAAGGGATAAAGAAAAGTCATGTCACAGGTGAATGTTTTGAGTGCGTCGGCAGCGTAATGTATGTGTGGGGTTTTTATTTCTACACTGTTGAGCTTATTTTCTCTGGTGAGGTTAAAGAGAAAAAGAGGTTTGTTGCATGAGAACTGTTTTATTGTGTTCTGCACTTTCTGTTCTTTTTGGGTTGGTTGTTTTTTTTTTTTGTGTTATCCTGATTTTTTTTCTTTTTTCATGTATGCGTAGAAAGAAAAATCAAATCTAGAACCATTCGACTCCACCAGAGGTTGTGTTCTGATCTGTTGTTCTCAAGTTTGATCTTAATAAACATTTCAGTAAGAGCTGGTGGCTGGTGTGTTCCTGTGGTGTTTGCAGGGAGTGGGATGGACCCATGGGGCTGGCAGGGATCGGGCTCCCTGCTCCAGCACTGCTGCTGCTTCTCCTCAGCCCTAAGGGGGTAGAAGACAAACACTATTCACCTGCTTCCCAAATTTTGGGAAGTATTTCCATGGGAATGGAGCCTCTGCCCCATGGGGAAAGGCTGAGAGAGGTGGGGCTGTTCAGCTTGGAGAAGAGGAGACTGAGGGGGGGTCTCATCAGTGCTTATAAATATCTAAAGGGGGTGTCAGGAGGATGGGGCCTGACTCTTTTCCTCAGTGTCCAATGACAGGACACGGGACAATGGGCACAAACTGGAGCACAGGGGGTTTAACCTAAATACAAGAATATGCTCCTTTACTCTGAGGGTAACAGAGCCCTGGGACAGGCTGCCCAGGGAGGTTGTGGAGTCTCCATTCCTGGAGACATTCCAAACCCACCTGGACAGGTTCCTGTGGGATCTGCTCCAGAGGGGTTGGATTAGATGATCTCCAAGAGGCCTCTTCCCACCTCCAACACTCTGTGATCCTGTAAAAATGCTCACATCAAGTATTAACTGACACAAAACCCAAGTGTTGCAACTCCCAAATGTTTGATAAATTCAGCTGAGGGTTCAGGTGTAAGGAGGGAGGGAGCACAGATGGAGGAGCAAACTGTGACACCTGGGAGGGGAGGAAGATCCCTGGCTGCAGACTCTGCTCCTGCCTTCCTTGCTCTGACCCATTCCCAGGAGGAGACCAGGGCTGGTTGCTGTCACCTGCTAAGCCAGCAAAATCTGAGGGGCTGCATGTAGGGCCTTCCCCTTCAGGTGGTAGCAGGAAGGCCCTTGTCCCTCCTTTTCCAGCACTTCAGCCTTTTCCCACTCCCCTGCCTTACTGAGGTGTGGGATCCTTCTGCACGGGAGGGCCTGGAACCATCTCAGGAGCAAACAGAGCCAGGCTTCATTTTGAAACTAACAAGAAGCAGCTTCTGAATAATCCAGTCCACATCCAAACTGATTAACCACTCTGGTCATCATGGGTGGCAAGAGAGTAAAGCCAGAGGGACCTTTGTATCAAATCAGCAGCAGCAGCTGACAGGGCTGCACTGGCCACGTGGAAAACTCTTGTCCTGCTTTGATTTCCAGCAGTTTACTTGATGGGTTTGATCTGTGACTTCCCCTGCAGGCACTTCAGTTTCAGCAGCTCAGAGAACCCGATGCCCTCACAGCTTGTGGTTTATTTTTGGGCTCAGCTGTGCTCTTTCTGGACCTGAGGGTTAAGGAGGAAGTGAAAGCATAAAACACAATAAATCTGACTTTCAGCCTGAGCTGTGAACTTGCTTTTTCACAAGCAGCAAGGGGTGACTGTGGGTCCTGCCTCCCCAGGAAGGAGCCACTGCAGGTACCTGCAGAAGACCCGGAGATGAGCTGGTTTTGACTGAGCTAAAAATGTTCTTCACAGTAGCTCATATGGGGCTTCTGTAAAGCATGGGGGAGTGAGCAAGCAGCTGAGTGGTGCTTAGTTGCCAGCTGGGGTCAAACCACAACAAGGGGAAGAGCCTCCATTCCTCACCCCACTTGACTCAGCAGGGCCCTTGTCCTCATCCTGGGGGATTCCAACCACCTGGCAGAGCACAGAGTGGAGTGGGAAGTAAGTGGCAGGGACTTTCCTACACCCCTGTATTCTCTTGGCACACTTAAAAGTGAAGAGGCCAAAGGGAGATGAAAGCAGCAAAGACATAAACCTGAACCTCCCTGGGCTGACACTGAGCCCCTCTCTGTCCACACATCTCCTGGGTATCCACACATCAGCCCTATCCCATGTGCCAAGAGAGGAGGAATATGGAGCAGCCCTTGTCATCTTGCTGGAGCAGCTCTGCTTTGGAGACAGGCTGAGGGAGCTGGGGCTGTTCAGCCTGGAGAAGAGAAGGCTCTGAGGGGACCTCATAATGGTCTTGCAGCATCTGAAGGGGCTACAGGAAAGCTGGAGAGGGGCTTGTTACAAGGGCTTGTAGTGAGATGACAAGGGGTGATGGATTAAAACTGGAAGAGGGATATCTAGGTGAGACATGAGGAAGAAATTCTTCCCTGTGAGGGTGGTGAGACACTGGCCCAGGTTGCCCAGAGAAGCTGTGGCTGCCCCATCCCTGGCAGTGTTGAAGGGCAGGTTGGATGGGGCTTGGAGCAGCCTGGGCTGGTGGGAGGTGTCCCTGCCCATGCAGGGGGGTTGAATCTCTACTGTCCCTTCCAACCCAAACCATTCTACAATTCTGTGCTTTGGGCCACTGTCCTGCTGCCCCTTCCCCTTCATCACTGTTGCCCTCAGGCCTGGTTCCTGCCCCCTCTCAGGATGTCAAAGTCCCTTTTCAGCTTGAGGGTGTGTGTCTGCTACTACCTGGATGATGGTTACACCACAGACACACCCTCGAGTCGGGGTGAGGAAAGGTTGGATGGCACCATGCACCTGGAAGATGGTGTCACTCCATGGGCCCAGCCTGTCCCTGGGAGTTCTCTGCTCACGAGTTTGTGGTGCAGCAAGGCTGGAGCTGCTGGGAGCTGGAGGTCTGGTAGCACATGAGGTCTCAGCTCTGCCAAGTGCCTGTGTGTGCACAATAGGGCCCGATCCTGCCAGGCCCAGCTGGGCTGGGGATGCTCAGCAGAACCTGCATCCAGCAGCAGCAGCCTGGCAGTGGCAGGGACAAGCAGCCTGTGGTTTCCCTCTGTGAACACCTGAGGATCACCCTTGTCAGCAGGAGGCATCATCTCCCCTTCCAGCACTGGTCACAGACATGGGGACGAAAAGCCACTCAGCCCTCCCAGGATGGGAGGAATACCACCCTGGCTGTTGCAAAGCCTGAGGGATGCAGGGACTGACCCCACTGGGGCAGGCTGGGGCTGGGGGAGAAGATACTGGTTTGCAAACTGGTCCATGCTCAGTCTGGACTGGAAAGCAGCTCGGTCTCTGAGCTGTTCCCAGCCACTCCAAGGCCACTCCGAGCAATTCTGGTGGGTAACACCAACCACCCTCACAGCCAAGAGTTTCTTCCTCCTCTCTGATCTAACCATCTCTTCTTGCAGCTTGAAACCATCTCTCCCTTGTCCTACCACTTCATGCCCTTGAAAAGTTCCTCTCCAGCCTTCCCCCAGGGTTGTCCTCCAACTCCAGTGTCTGAAGGTGGTGGGCAGCTGCCCCTCCAGCTCCCAGCCCCGAGCAGGCAGCACTCTCCTCCTTTTCCAGGCATGGGACACAGGTGACCAAGTGGCATTTGTGCAGCACCCTCCCTGTCCTGGCACATGGGGTGGCCTTCGGGCCTGCTGCTGGGACCTGCGACAAGGCACTGGGAGAATGCACCATGGAAAAAGGTCCTACAAGGCCCTGGGGTAGGTAGGTCCTACCAGGTGACCCGCAGCAGCCACCACCACCGGCTGGAGGGCAGAGGAAGGGGCTGTCCCCTGCCTCCCTGCACGGGCCCATCAGGGGAGGCAACAGCCAGCACAGGACAGACTGAATTTCCAAGCGGCTCCTGCCTCTGCAGCCGGGTTGTTTCTGGAAGCAAACACTGCCCTCCCTCGGTTGGAAGCATGGAATACCAAGTTGGAAGGGAGCCGTAAGGATCATGAAGTCCAGCTCCCTGCTGCTCACAGGACTGCCTGGAACTAAACCGTGTGACCAAGAGTATTGCCCAGACACTCCTTGAGCTCTGACAGTGCCATGACCACTTCCCTGGGGAGCCTGTTCCAGTGACCAGGTCCTTCTGCAGGGTGGACACCATGGACCAGCCAGCAGAGTTACAGCACCCAGCAGGACTGTGGCCTGGTCACTAGTTCCCCCCAGGAGGCTGTTTTATAGCTGGGGGGGCTTGGCTGTCATTGCTCCTGGCCCTGGCTGTGTCTCCTCAGCCACTGTCACACAAGATGTGAGCTCTGGTGGGTTTGTCCACTGGCTTGAGGTTCTCACAGTTCAGGAGACCAGGGCGGGAGGGGGGAAATAATAAAAAAACAATAGAAAAAAAAGTTTTATAAAACCATTAGCCTGGACCTTCAGCTGGCTTCCAGGAAATGGGTAAACACTTCAGGGAGGCAGAAGAGTGGAACAGCTGAATCACAGAATTGTTTTGGTTGGAAAAGACCTTTAAGATCATCAAGTCCAGCAATTAACCCAGCACTGCCAACTCCACCACTAAACCATATCCCTCAGCACCACATCTACACATCTTCTAAATCCCTCCAGGGATGGTGACTCCACCACTTCCCTGGGCAGCCTGTTCTGGTGCCCAACAACCCATTTTCCTAATATCCAATTTAAAATTCTCCTGGCACAACATAAGGCCATTTCCTCTTGCTCTATCATTGTTAGTGTAATAGAGCTCAGCCTCCTTTTCTCCAGGCTGAACAGCCTCCAGTTCCCTCAGCTGCTCCTCATACAACTTGTTCTCCAGACCCTTCACCAGCTCCACTGCTCTCCTCTGGACAAGCTGCAGCCTCTCAATGTCGTTCTTGTTGTGAGGGGCCCAAAACTGACCCCAGGATTCCAGGTGCAGCCTCACCAGTGCTGAGCACAGGGGGACAATCCCTGCCTTGGTCCTGCTGGTCACACTCTTGCTGATACAGGCCAGGATGCTGGTGGCCTGCTTGGCCACCTGGGCACACTGCTGGCTCATGCACAGCCAGCTCTACTGGGGGAGGACCTGGCCAGAGGCTCATGCTGAGGCTGAGCAGCCCCAGCAGCAGCTCAGTGTTAGGGCAAGAGAAGGACTGAGTGTGGGGAATCCTACTGCTGGGAAGGGCTTTGTCCCTTCTCTGTGAGACAATTACTTGGAGACAGAGAGAGAGGAGCCAAAAATCACTCTAAGCACAGGAAAAGAGACCTACTGCCTGCCTGGAACCCAGCCTGGCAGGCTGCAGTGCCTGGCCAGTCAATACATTAATAAATAACAGGTAAAACATCTGATTTCTACCCATGACACAACCTCTAAACACCTTCCTGAGAACAAGACAACTTCAGGTAGGGCACCACACTTTCCCACTCTTTGTCAGCCTGTTCTGAGCCCTGCCCATCTGCTTTTTAGCTGAAAGCCTGGACAGAAGGTTTACAAACTCCAAGCTAGTATTTGCAGTGTCACAGTTAGCAGGGGTCCTTGCCATGGGCCAACACAGCTTCATGTTCAGCACCACAGGAGCACAACCAGAAGATGGTCTCTGCCTCAACTTTCCTACCCTGGGGTGAAACAACAGCCAGAGGAGCACCAGGGGTCTCAGGAACCCTTCCCACCACCGTAGGTCACACAGGAAGTAACAGAAAATCCACTGAAAGCCAAAAAAAAGCCCACAGCACTGCTGCAGGTTGGTTTCCACAGCTGCAGAGCTGGAATGGTGAGGGAACACATACCTGGGCTTCCTCTGGTGCTACCAACTCAGCATCGTGGTCCTCAAGTCAGCTGAACTGGTATTGCTGGTCCTCCTGCTGTTGGGGAGGGGTTAGTTCTCTTGAAGGGTCTTGGCATCTCATGGTTTGGGGTCTCATGGGGTTAAAACTCTTCTCCTCTATCTGGTGTTCAACACTTGGCATTAAAGTAAGCAGGAGAAATCTACTCAATCAATTATGTTCCTATGCAGCAAATTACTTTGGAGTCTTTTATCAATAAAAGAACTTAAAAGCATGAAAACAGACACTTGCAAGTTTTGTCACCTGCTATTTGCACACAATGGGTACAAAGCAGTTGAGGAGGCAAAGACAGGTTGAAAGGAATGAAAATCCATGCAGGCAAGGCCAGGCAGGTGGCAGGCTGGGGTAGCTGGGCTCACATCTGCAGCAGATTCCATCAGCAGGGCTTGTGTGTCTGCAGGAAAAGCTCCTAATTCAGAAAACAATTCATTTCACTCACCACCACCAGACAGCTGCATGGGGAGGAAATAAAGGAACCTGGAAGTTACAGATGAGGGGCTCCAAGGAGGACACGTTGTCAGCAGAAGCTGGTTTTAGAAAGCAGAATATGTAGAGAGCAAAAAACAGGCAAATCTTCTCCCTAGCACAGAGGAAGGATGCAAGGCAGTGCTAAAAATCATGATTCTTGTGTCCTGAGTCACACAGGCAAAAGAACCAAGTACAAAGAGAGGCCAGAGTATCAACATAGTGTTTAATATTCTTAAGTTGAAAAAAAAAAATAATAATAAAAATCACAACTAAAAAGGTAAAACTTCAGTTACCATGATATGATAAAACCTTTCATCAGCACATTGAAAGAGTTAGAAAAATCACATGGAGCACAGTTCCAGTAGTTTGCACTTCTGTTAGGCCTACACTGGTTTCTATTTATTAACAAAAGTAGCAGCCCATTTTTGCCTTCTATTATAATATTTTAAATATTGAATTCCACTTTACTTAGCACTGATACAGGCAAAACTGACCTGCACAGTTTTATTGTTTTACTTGTGAAGAATTGTCACCAGTGGAAAGAACAATATACACAAGGAAGACACAGCTCAAGGGGATCCTCTAGACTGGAATATCTTGATGCTTCAGTAATTAAGGAGTAGTTGATTAGTTTGCAGAGTTTTCTGCAGTACTTAGAAATGAAGCAGGTTCTAGACAAAATAAAAGCAGCTTCTCTGATTAGAGATGGTGACTGAAGGGAGGTTTATTTGCCCAGTGCCTGAAAAGTTGCTTCCAAAAGCAAGTATAATATCCATGGGAATTAAATAAATTAAGTGCTTCAGATTTAAAAAAAAGTCAGTTTCACAAAGTGTTACAAACGCCAAGTGCTGTGAATTGTGTGTAAAGGAGTTTATAAACAAGAGAAAAAAGTAAAACCTTCCAATACCTGAAAGGGCCCTTATAAGAAGGCTGGGGAAGAGCTGGTTACAGGGCATGTAACAATAGGACAAGGGGGTGATGGTTTCAAGCCAGAGAAGGGTGGATTTAGGTTGGAAAAAGTTCTTTACTGTGAGGGTGGTGGATCATTGGAACAGGCTGCCTGGAGAGTTGGTGGGGGCCCCATCCCTGGAGGCATTCAAGGCTTGAGGGGGCTCTGAGCAATCTGTGAGATGTCCCTGCTTATTGTAGGGGGGTTGGACTAGATGACCTTCAGAGGTCCCTTCCAAGCCAAGACATTCTATGATTCTAGGATTAAGAATATCCAAGTATCTTATTTCCCCAGCAAGGAGCCTCCAGAGCTATCAGGGAGAGCCTGCCTGTGTCTACATTTTAAATAATACAGCACCATAAATATACAGACAGGGGTCATGGACAGTCCTCCCAGCTACATCTAGCTGCTAGTGCAGAGAGATACTCAGCATTTACAGTAGCTCCATAAATCCCACTTCTCAGTGACCATTTCCAGCTATTCCAGGCTGTAAAGACAGTATCAAATCCCACCTTTCAGGCAACCCATGTGCTGCCCAAGAAGAGCTCCAGTGGAATTCCTGAGCTGTCTTTGGCTCTCTCAGTGCCATCTGCACTGCACAGCCTGGCCTAACCCTGACCCTTCCCAACACCACAGGTCAAGTTTAAAGCCAGCAACCCCTCTATTCACATTTCTGTCTCTTTACCAAACATCCAGGAGCTGTTCAAGGTGCGAGGAGACATTCACTTCCATCTTCATTTTCGACAGCAAGGTAGGGACTAAAGTGACTCAATAAATACAAAACAGTAACACTGGCAGGTGGTTGGAACAGATGCAAAATGCTGCAGCAAACACAGCCTGAGGTCTTTGTCTTGTTTCTGGCACAGGGAGATGCATTTTGAAGAGTTTAACTATTCAGCCTTCCAAATGGCAATCTTCCCTTCTTCCTTCCCAGAGCCACTGAGGACATACCTGTCCTCTGCTGAGCACAGAGCCTTCACAGTGTCAGCATGACCAACCAGCTCCTTCTCCACAGTCTTCTTCTCAGCATTGATCACGTAGATCTTCCCTTTGCTTTTGCCTTGTGATTTTCCACTGCTGCCAACCCACATCTGAGGGAAAAAACCAAAGAAAACCTCAATACATTTCAATACTTTACATTTCAGTCCAGGACACAGCCGAGGATCTTTATGTGCCACGTTGATACAGTGACAGTTCTCTCTTGCTAGGCTGGAAAAGGGAAACTCTGAACATTTCATATATAAATATATGTATCTACATAATCATAGAACAATGAATCATTTAGGTTGGAAAAGACTGTTAAGATCATCAAGTGCAACCATTAACCTGACTCTACCAAGTCCACTGCTAAACCAAGTCCCTCAGCACCACATCGACACGAAACACATCCAGGGCTGGTGACTCCACCACTTCCCTGGGCAGCCTGTTCTACTGCTTGACAACCCTTCCTGTGAAGAAGTTTTTCCTAAAATCCAGCCTAAACCTCCCTTGGTGCAACTTGAGGCCATTTCCTCTCGTCCTATCACCTGTTAGGTGGGAGAAGAGACCAGCACTTGCCTCTCTACAACCTCCTTTCAGGGAGGTTGTGTGTCTATGTGTGTGTTGGAGCTCATGTCTCATCTCTGACTCAGACTTCCTTATTTTTCCTCAACTCACTCATCTCCTCCTGGAGCTCTGTCCCCCAATGGAGGAGCTGCTTGAGGTGGACAACTCCCACAAGTTGCAGCCAGACACCAGGGTGGCAGCACGTTCCCACTGGAGCTCTGTCTGGGAAGCTGCATCAGTCAAGGTGGGTGCAGAGTTTAGAGAGGACCTGGCATTCTGCAGGGTGGGCACCACTGCTCCCTGGTCGAGCTGGCAGGGTCACAGTGCCCTTCCAGCTCAAACTGTTGCTCCACACCCTGTTTGCCCACCCTGTTCAAGCTGCTCCTGGTCACTAGGTGCTCCCCAGGGGCTTCTTTTTTAGGTGTGGGGCTTGGCTGCTGTTGGTCCTGGCCCCACCCAGGTCTCCTCAGCCACTCCTGCATGAGCTGCAGATTTCTGGTAAGTCTTTCTGCTCCCCTGAGGCTCCCACAGTTCAGGACCCTCCCCTTCTGCACCATGCTGAGGGCTTCATGCCAGCACTGGAGCTGCTGGCCTGAACGACTCAGCTTGTCTTGACTCAGGTCCCACAGACCTAGTGCAGGGAGAAAAAGGGTCACTTGACCACTGTGCAGACCCAGATCTGGAGTGCTGTGAGCAGTGCTGCTCTCTGCTCTGCAAGGACAGAGAAGATTGAGGGAAGAGTAGCTAAAACCACCAAGAGAAAGGCACAGCTGCCACATGAACAAAGATGGAAGAACCCAGGAATGCTCAGGCTGGAGAGAATGCAGCTCCAGAGGGGTCAGGTTCAGGTTTACAGTGCCACACAGGTGCAGGTGGGCAGGATGTAGAGCCATTGCTCAATAACAGTTAAGAGAAGTGACATGTGGAAACCAGAAAGAGCTCAGTTCCACGTGGAAGAGTACTTCTCTGTAGGTGGCTGGCAGTGAACTTCTGGAGCTGCTGCTACAGCAAACTGTGGCATCACCAAGTTCCAAGTGCAACCAGATCCACAGAGCTTGGGTCCAAAAAACAGAGAATAAAAGACTGAGAGGCAGAGGTACACACTTTAGTACCCTGAAACCATGGGGAGAGAGAGGGAGCTTGAGGGGAATGCAGTGCAGACACAGGCCAGGTTCACCTGCTCTCTCTGCACAATGTTGCTATTGCCACCATTAGAGGCAGAAGATGGGGTTGGTGCACTTGGAGCAGCTTGGCAGCACACAGGGGTATCCTCCAGTTGCTCCTTTTGTAACAATGAGTTGGACTACGTTGTTAAGGTGGAGCTGAGTAAGGAGGAAGTGGAAGAGAAAAGGAACAAAGTTCTCCAGTAGAACACAAGAGAGCTTTATGCCTTGGAGATTCCAAGCAATCCTCTGCCTCCCTTAAAACAGGGCTTAAATACATCCATCTCTCCATATCTCAAGAAGTTTCTCCCTTTTAGTTCCCAAATCTAACCAAGGACTGAACACAGATAAAGCATCACTATTTCATGAGGCACTTCATGAAAAAAGGTCATTTTTGAGGAAGGATGGAGGGAAAATCTGAGAAAAATATTCAAAAAGTTGCTTTCCCAATAGATACATATTAGCTATTTATTTGCAAATTAACCTTAAACCTGTCTAGATGGCATCACAACTGCAATGATTTGCACAGCTACCAACACCATGCAGAAAAAGCAGGTTCACAGCCTGAGGCCAGTAACAAGATGGACACAAGATGGGAAGGCAGGAAGTCATTGGCTGCTGTGGTCTCTGCTGAGTTAGGAATGTGGTAACTAAACAAGAAAAAGGTCATCTACAAAAATAGGCCAACTAATTGGCATTTATTGTTCATCTATTAACCTTTTCCAAGGCTTTGTCTTAGGAGCCCTGACATTAAATATCAAGGGTCCTACACTTTTAGTTTCTACAGTTTCCTGAAAATGTCAATGGCTAATAAAATCACCACACATTTCATTACTGATGAGGATTTTGGTTTGACATGAATTTTGGGGTACCCCTGTAACAGTCTGTCCTGTTGGGCAGTCAGTCACAGAATCACAGAATGGCAGGGGTTGGAAAGCACCTCTGGAGATCATAGAGTCCAACCCCTCTGCCAGAGCAGGATCACCACAGAATCTAGGGAAGGTCACACAGAAACACATCCAGACAGGTCTTGAAAGTCTGCAGAGAAGGAGACTCCACAACCTCTCTGGGCAGCCTGTCCCAGGGCTCTGTCACCCTCACAGTAAAGAAGTTCTTCCTCATGTTGAGGTGGAACTTTCTGTGCTCTGCTTTGCATCACTGCCCTTCATCCTATCACAGAGCACCACTGAAAAGAGACTGGCCCCTCCTTCTTGACAGCCACCCTTCAGATACCTGTAAACATTAATAAGATGCCCTCTCAGTCTTCTCTTCTCCAGACTCAACTGCCCCAGGTCTCTCAGCCTTTCCTCATATAACAGATATTCTAGTCTCTTAGTCATCCTTGTAGCCTCCATTGGACTCTCTCCCCTGTCCCTCTTGAACTGGGGAGCCCAGAGCTGGACACAATACTCCAGGTGGGGTCTCACTAGGGCAGAGTAGAGGGGGAGGAGAACCTCCCTCAACCTGCTGGACACACTCTTCTTGATGCTCCTCAGGATAACATTGGTCTTCTTGGACAGAAGGGCACATTGAGGAATCAATATTTGTCTTTGGAATCAACCCTTCACACCAATAGGTGTGCAGTAAGGAAGCTGACCACTGACAGCCCATAAGAGCTGCAAACAAAGCTTTAGCAGAGAACTCCACAACAGGTAAAACAGTCCAAACGTCTCTCACCTGATTTTTAACTCTTATCATACAAGTAATCTCAGAGCAATCTTGAAGATGAATCTTTTGAGGTGTACTTGTCAAGTCTCTGGTGTTCCAAATATACAGGTCACTGCTCCTTGAGTAAGATGCCCACACTTGGTCTCTCTAAAACACAGAAAGATGTTTCACATCAGCACTGCTGACAGGAGGCATCTTGTGATAAGTAACTAGGGCTTGTCATGCCTCATATCATGTTCCATTTAAACTCTATTAAGAGTTTAACACACACCTCAGGAAAGAGCTGGAAGCAGAGAAAAGAGGAATGCAGATCCTTCAGGTGATGCTCAATTTTCATCTGTAGTTGAAATTCATAAGTAGACACTACAAGGATGCAACTTCCAGTACCTTTAAGAATAGACAAAGGGTTAGTAACAGAAATTCCTGCTTCCTCCATCTCCGTAAACCATGGAAATAACAGGGAAAATAAAATGGATGCATCTAACAACTGTCCAGTTTCTCAATCAACAGTGAAACCTTTGAGGTGCTTCTTCCTGTTTTTGACAGTATCTGTTTTTTAGATCTGCTCTTTCTCCAGTTGCTAGTCACCATTCTGCAGTGCCCACAACTGTCAGAGTCCAAAAATGATGAAAGGAAAGGAAACAAACTCCTTAAAATGAGGAACTCTCAGACTTCAGTTTCTTAAGCATACATTTATTTTCATCTCCACGACTGAGACCAAGTGTCTGTGCTACAATTAACAGGGCTGAATCCTTACCCACCACAGCAGCTCCAGGAATTTCCCCAGCCTTTAGCTGCTGCTGTGTAAGATCTGTTTGGATCCAGGCTCTTGTAGATGGCAGTGCAAAGAATCAGGGCAAAACTATTGAACTGGTCACCACTTGTGAAATGACTCAAGATGATCTTTTACTCTAGCACAAAGCTTTCCTTCATTCATCTAAACTCCCACAGAGGGTATGGCATTTCATCCAAAATGTAAGTCTGGGGATCACCAAGGCAGACCAATACCATAAAGTCTATTTCTTTAATTTTTTTTTTTATGAATGAACTTACAGCACCACAGTTGGTCGTTATGAAGCTTGATGGAGGTGAGATTTTGGCAGGGCAGCTGACAGACATGGTTCACTTTCAGAGTGCTGATGTTCCAAGCAATCACTGTTCCATCTAAACTGCTTGAGTAGGCTTCACTGTTGGTACAGATTTAACAAAACAAAAAAAAAATCACCACAGTAGAGTGTACATTCATGTTCAGAACAGAACACACACACAGAAGAGACTTACCTGCAAAATAACCAACTTTACAACAAGGCAACTTAATGATCTTTATTTCAGAGACTGGCAGAATAAAGCACAGTAACAATTCTATGATTTCCAACCTAAAATGGACTGAAGTCTAAAAGGCTTCAAGGCCTTTACTGCCATTAAGTACCATAATTATTTTAATAGTGAACAATTAGACCTGTTCAATTCTATTAAATAAAGTGGACAGGAGCATGCCCACCCTGTGCCCACTGAGATGCCCAGTGAAGGATCTAAACTTTTTCCTTCCCTCAGTAGATTCTAGGTAGCTGGCTCTGACAGCTGGAGATGCACTGAAGCAACCAGCAGCTCTAGGATGCAACCAGGCATCCACTTTTCAAAGCTGCTTATGTCTCCTGTTGCAACAAAAGTGTTCCAGTACAGATACTGTTTTCTTCTCAAGATTCCAGTAACACCAACCCTGTATCATTGGAAACACTGCAGGCTGATTCTGAGCTCTTAAGTGAACAACATGTGTTACATCAGGCATGAGGAGTTAAAGGTAACAAAAACCTTCCCCTATAATTCTGCTGAACATCCTTGCCTGGTGGATTTTCTCCTAAGCTAGGGCAAAATTATCTTCAAAACTGGTTTTCTTTGCTACTGCACCTGAGAAAACAAATTTTACAATCCCTTTTTTTTTTTTTTTTTTTTTTTTAAACCTTGAACCCAGGGAGGTTGTTAAACTCCATCCCTGGGGGTTTTTAAGGCCAGGATGGATGAGGTTTTGTGCAGCCTGGTCTGGTGGGAGGTGACCCTGCTCATAGCAGGGAGGTTGGAACCTGATGGTCTTTAAGGTCCCTTCCAAGCTTAACAATTCCATTATTCTATGAACATCTGTTGTCTTCAGAAGAGAAAACCTTCTTCAGAAGGTTCCAAACCATCTAGGAAAATTCTCCCTGGCAGAGCTACAGCTGATGTGTGGGCTGGGCTGGGAGCTGCTGCCCCCATGGGAAGACAGCAAGTGAAGCTCTCCAGCCAACACTCTCCCCACTGGTACCACAAGATCAAAACAAGCATTTTGCCTGAACAAAACAATAAATGTATTATTTCTTCTACAAACAGGCAGGAAAATTCCAGAAGCCTGCTGCAAACATCGAGTTGATGATGGGCTCAAAGCAAAAATGAAATGGTCTTCAAACTGCATCTGTGTTGATTCATCGCCGGATGCTGCCAATTCCTGGCTGCTCTCATCCTTGTCCAAAAAAGCATTCCTTTATCCTCTTTGTTCCAAAAGCACATCATACTCTTCCTTTAAAAAGGAAATTCTTAGTTTATCATATACAACATGGGAGCTACAAAACTGAGCTCAAGGAAGGTTTATGCTAGCAGGGCGAACCGCCCTGTCATAAAACAATCAGTTATTTCCAACATCTAGGAAAACCAGTCCCTGGTTTCCTACACAGGCTCCTTTTCCTTGAGCAAAAGTGAACTTTTTGCCTGTTTCACTCAAATAATTAAAGCACAATACTACATCATTTGGATCTGTAACTGGTCCTCTGCTCACTGCAGGCCAAATTCTTCAGGCTGGGGAATACTGTTCTAGCTACAGGAAGATTTCCCACATATCTCTGACTCTCCCAGTGGCACAGACATCCTTCTAATTTGCTTGTATATGTGGTTTTTTTAAGAAATCATTAAATATACCTGGGTATTCCATTCTTCTTCTCCACAATGATGTCTGTAACATCAGACCGATGATCATTTAGCTGCTTATTACATGACATGCTGTGGGTGTTGATTATATAAATAATGGAGTCTTGAGAACCAATCCACACTTGACTCTGTTCTACCATTATCATACAAGTCTACAAAGAAAAAGCAGGATTAAATAAAATCTAGAAGAAAAAAAACACTCTTTAATGTCACGGGGAAAAAGACTAAATGCAGATGCTGCGGTTTTCTGGGGATTACAGTAAGAGATTAAGATTTGGAGCTCCAGTATCCTTTGCTCTGCTCTAGAAATAATTAAGAGAGGACAGATCTGAGTTGAGTTTATCCTTCAGTAAACAGGATTAATAATGTGTCTTGGTAACTGACTCAAAGCTGTGTTTCCTGGTTCAAGCAAAGGCAAAGTTACAAAGGGCATGAGGGGGAAACCACAAGAAGTTGGTGTATTTCTTTCTTCTGAATCGGAAGCCATCCTAACCTCTGATATAAATGTACTTCCTACTTCAGTTACTTGCTGTTTCAGTTAGAAGTGGTGTCTAAAAAAATACTGTCTTCTTTTCTACTGTTTCTGGAATGTCCTTCTCCCATTCAGAAGCTCTTTATTTCTCTCCCTCCTGAGTCCTACCACTTCCAAATTTTCCTCCTCTCTTATTTTTCTTGTTTAGAATAGGTCAGTCTCCAACCCTTCTCCTGGATTTCCGTTTTTCCCAGTTAACTGAAGGCCAAACAAGAGTCTTTCTATAACTTTTAAGAAATGACCACTGGTCTGGGGTCATACAGGCTACAGCAAAACAAACCCAAACCCCATGAAGCTAAAGAGGCAGTGATGACACAAGGGACAGTCTTACCAGTTTACAGTGGCCCATTCTGAAGCAGTGTTGTTGGATAGACCAGGTAGATGCATCAAAAACCACCACTTTCCCCTCATTTAAAGCACACCACAGTTTTGGATGAGCATTGCCAGGTCTTTCTGAAGGGTCAAGATGACCTAAAAATTAATCAGAAAAGATGAGAGAAGTAAAAGAAAAGCAACTTATGGAGACACGTGGGAAAACCATTATTAGGCAGAGTAGCTTTCTAACAAAAGCATCTGGGTTCTGGAACTTAGACCTCCTGAATGACAGAACCTTCACCATCATTTTGTGCTCGTTCCCATCTATTTGTTGTGCTCACCTGATGGTTTCATCTTACGCTTCAAAGTTATTAAGAGCAGAGATCATATTTTTCATCAGTCACTAAGTGCTTTGCCAACTGGGATTACAGAAAGGCTTTTAAGCCCTGTGAAATACAACTAATAAATCCACTCATTCCATTCGCTCCACTTAAAAAGCCTCATAGCACAAAAAAAGAAGAGCACCTCCAAACCCTTCACCACCCCATCCAGCATTGCTCCTGCCCACTTTAAGTCTGGAATTCCATGAACTTTCCCCTTTTATCTCACACTGTACAAACACTAGGAATTGCATAAGATTTTACATCAAAAGGCTACAAGGTTAAGAGTTAGGAACATCCAGGATTAACATCTCTGCTTCCTAAGTACATGTGCATTGCACACAGTTCTCGATTTTTTTATATTCTTTTTCTCCAGTGATTTTGAATTAGTCAGATATAAAAGTATTCCAGAAAAGCTCACAAAGAAATTGACAGTGCTTTCTTCAGAGATGGATTTAGATCATGTGTGATGAACAGGACATTGGATCACACACTATATACAGTGAGAGTCACAGCAACAGAGGCCTGGCTGGGACTTCAAGAGCTGCTACTCAATTCCCTGCACTGTGGTTCAACCAAACACCCCCCCAAACACACAACCCTGTATGACTTAGTGAAAAAAAAAACCTAAGAACAGCAATAAATATTGATCAGGAGTGGAGCATCATTCACCCAACCCTGCTCAATAAATGAAGCAGAAGTCTCAATGGGAAATTGGCACATGAGCACATGATTGAAGTCTGTTATAAGGCACATACACACAGGAAGACAAAGACCATGAAAGCTGTGCCCTGGAGTATCTTAATATGCAATATTACTGGGGTTTTTTTAATTACTTTCTGGGTTAGTATTCAACACTCAACCAAAACATGTCACCATGTGAACAAAACCAAACAGTCATAATGCCTGGTGTTGTAACACACTTAATAGGCCAATTAAAGCTGGGCTGACATAAAGGAAGCAACACATCAGCTTACCTGGTGTGTAAAGCAAGACATCTATTGCCTGTGGAAATGTCTCACCAGCTGAGGGATTGATCTTGTGCTTTAACGTCTCTGAAGTTGTTTTGGGGACCATCATAGGCACTAAAATACATTTTTAAAAGGTCATGAAGTACACACTTAAGCCTGAAATAGATCTATCATCCCTATGAAATAATAATTGTGCACCATTTATTCACATTTCTCTTTTCTTTCCCTCTAGCCTTAGCTCACTAGGGCAGCCCAAACACCATTTGTATGAACTCTGGTAGCAGAAGCTGCCTCCCACACCAAAGAGACTAAACAAGCAGAACGAAAATCCAGCAGTCAGCATGGACACAGACACATCAACTAAGATTTTGATGTACAGAAGAAAAAAAAAATATATTTTTACAGATAATCAGTTTGAAAACAAGACTATAAACAGAAAAAGCCAAGGCTGATGATGCAACAACAGCAGGCTTTGTACCATTGCTATGTGACTGACCTTCATTTTTCATCCTGTCAAAATAAGACAGTTTAGAGGCTGCATAAATGGCTTTGGAGGACTGCAGGGCACCAACCACAGCATCCATCAGGAGGACATTTGTCAGGGCTTGCTGAATATACTGAGGATCCTAAAGACAAAAGTCTTACTGTAGTTTATCTGTTGCTCACTATTCGTGCAAGTCCCCATGTTCAACAATCACAACACATCATGCTTAGCACAAGCACCAACTTGCAGCATAATTCCTACTACTGAGGTCAAACCCCACTCCCACATCACGTGTTCCCAAGCAAGGCCATGGAGCAGGGAGCCAGGAGCCAGTATTAATTCATGACACTGAAAGAGGTATTTTCAGCTCTGGCACAACTTTGAAACAGGACATGGAAATGAAACCATATGAATGGAACTGATGGAAAACATGCAGCAGACACAGGATGGATACTCATTTTCAGGCTGGATCTTTCTTCACAGGAGGAAGTACTCATTATGCTTCATCTTGGATAAATTATTTCAATCCTTCCTGAAGAACCACCAAGCTACCTTTTCTCTATTCAAGTCAGCAGTCACGAAGAATCATGTGGTTTAAATAGAAACCTTACTTAGATCATCCTTTCTCTCAGGGTTTCTGTGGCAGAACACATCTTGCTCTAGTCACTGAAAGGATCTGTAGCCATCAGGGTTCCAGTACAGCAAAACTCTTTCACATATTATTTTTGAAGCAAGGTGAGGAAAAGTTTCTGTTACTTAGAATCACTACTGTCATATGTTGTGAACTTAAGAAACTATTTCACAAAACTAGTGATTAAATTAAAACTTCCATGCCAATGGATGAGAATTTTAAAATGTAATCTTTTTTCTTTCTTTTTTTTTTTATTATGCCAGAATTACTCTGTTTAGAAGTACCAGTAAAACCCAGAGTTTATTACTCAGCTGTTGTTTGCTGAAACCTAGAAATTCTAAGACTGATGCACGAGTTACTTATAACAGAGAAAGACAGCACATACTTCATACTTAGTTGGTTAGAAATTCCCATGTTTATACCTTGTGATCATCTGCCATCTTCTTTCCAGCCCACATTTCTTTCACTATCAGGTACCAGAGATCACACTCAGTTTTAAGGTTAGCTTCAAAGACTTCTTTTCTAGACAATGTTTTGATCCTCAGAGTAGGTATTCTCAAAAGAAGGAAAGCTACAGTCGTGCTCTTAACATCCTGGAAATGTAGGAAAACAAAGTAAATAAGGAAGCTCCAGCTTCCTTACCAAGCTGTGTGGTGTGGTTGACACCCTAGAGGGAAGGGACACCATCCAGAGGGACCCTGACAGGCTGGAGAGGTGGGACAGTGCCAACCCCATGCAGTTCAACAAGGCCATGTGCAGGGTCCTGCACCTGGGTCAGCACAACCCCAGGCACAAATACAGGTTGGGGGAAGAATGGCTGGAGAGCAGTCCTGAGGAGAAGGACCTGGGGGTGGTAGTTGATGAGAAGCTCGACATGAGCCACCAGTGTGTGCTGGAGCCCAGAGAGCCAGTTGTGTCCTGGGCTGCATCACAAGAAGAGTGGCCAGCAGGGCCAGGGAGGGGATTCTGCCTCTCTGCTCTGCTCTGGTCAGACCTGGAGTTCCATGCCAATGGATGAGAATTTTAAAATGTAATTTATTTTTTTTTTATGCCAGAATTATTCTGTTTAGAAGTAACAGTAAAACCCAGAGGCAGGCACTGGAACAGGTTGCCCAGGGAGGCTGTGGAAACTCCATCCCTGGAGGTGTTCAAGGGCAGGTTGGATGAGGCTTGTGCAGCCTAGTCTGGTGGGAGGTGTCCCTGCTCATAGCAGGGGGGTTGGAACCTGATGATCTTTAACCTTAACCATTCTATGACTCTAAGGTTCACTCCAACCATTCCATGGTTATATGCAATGACAGGTAAGGTGCAGAACTCATCCTACAGGGCTACTTCATCTATTTCTAACTACTAATTTCTAACTAGCTAATTATTTCAATTGTCCATATAATACTGACACTTGGAGAGACACATCTCTTAGCAGAATGGAACATGCCCTAGATCCAGAAGCATGTTAAGAGAACAAGAAGTTACTCAGTGCTCACCTCTATATCCCTGAAAGCAGCAATCTGGACATAGCCAGGATGTCCTCCTTCAGTCAACAGGAACAAACGTTTTTGGGTCAGAGCAATTTTTCCTACTCCATAGTTAGTTTTCACTGAGCAGGATAATTTGTAGACGCACTCATTTTTATCTAGATGTTCTATTACTGTTGGTGGCAGATTCACTTCTTGAGCTTCTGCTTCAGTTTCTTTCCAGTAGTTGTAGAAATCCCTGAATGTTTCAGGATCAATTTGTTTCTGATGTCCTAAAAAAAATTTCAGAACTTGTTTACTGTGGCAAACAACTAAATATATTTGCACAGGAAGGTAGCTTGAAAAGATATTAAATATTTTTTTTACTGAATTTTTTTTTGTGTGACTTTCCAGTTCTTTATTTTATTGAATCCTAATATAGCACATACTTCCCAGCCTGAGATAAAAGCTAAAGTTGAAGACTTCAGCAATAGATATTCTAACTAATTAATTATTCTAAGAGTTCAAGTGTTTGGACAGCAGAATCTCAAACAAACACAAATTTGACCAAGATGTGGCCTAATGGGAGGTGTCTCTGTTTATAGGAAGGAAATTGGAATCTGCTGATCTTTAAGGTCCCTTCCAACCTTAACCAGTCTATGATTCTATGTAGATTATACCTCTGGCTTCAGAAATTCTGGCTGTTTTGACCAACATTTAATTCTCTGTGGCCACAAAATATGATGGTTACGAGAGTAACTAGGCACAGAAAAAGAATTCAATAGTATTTTAGAAAAGCACTCTAGGTTTTAAAAAAATCAATCCCGAGATTCAGATCTCATTCAGGAGAGAAGAAACTTCTCTCAAATACAAACCTAACCTTTTCTTTTTCTATGATGGCCACCCAAGAGGAATTTAACTGTAGCTACTTGAATTCTGGATTTTCTTAGTTTATTTTTAACAGCCTGCCACCTTGCCATGTTACCTAGTGGTACTGTTACACAGAGGTACTTTCCACTAGCAGTTAGGACAGTCATGTATTTGCTTTATTCATAATCTAAGCCAAAATAGAACTGCACCCCCTTAGATCATAAACCCACCTCACCTGCACAACCTGAAAAAACTGTAAATTGTCCAAATATAAGTAGATTCCTTGTCTTTACTGTGGATGCAATGCATTAATTAGGATAACTTTGGAGAACAGATGTAAATAAAACAAAACACACTCACATACAGTGCATTTTTAGAAACCCAGAGAATATTAAATAATAATTAAAAACAACTGGGGACAAAAATATCATTTTGGTTCATTAAAAAAAGTTTGAGATTGTCACTGAACCAGAGTAGATGGTTGCTTGAAATGTATCTTGCACTCACCTACTGTCAAGGCATCAAACAACCGATGTATAGTGTCTACATCTCTCACAATCCCAGATTCCTGGATTCTCTTCACAAAACCATCCAGTTGCATGTGTGTTTTGGGCAGTTCAAAGTTTTTCACGTGGTCATCTATTTTCACAACTTCTCTCTGCTTCTCCATCACTCGACTTATCAGCTTCTTCAGCTCAGGTTTGCGGTCGGCTTGAGAACGCTCAGAAGGGGCCATGGTTTCCACTATCTTTCTTACCAGATCAGTAGGGAAAATTCTTAAGTCTGTTTTATCCAGGTTCTGAAAGTCAGAAAGTGCATTGAGTAGTTTCCCTTGCATCAAGCTAATAAGTCCCCGGAGGTAGAAGTACCTTGCCAGCAATGCTGAGTTATCAGGTGGTAAGGTATTTATAGCTTTGCTGAGATGGTTGAAGAAGTCTGCATAGTAGGAGTGTACACACTGGAACACCAGTGGGAAGTGGATTTCTGGGATTTTGAACATACTGACTGTTTTGGAGGGTGTTTTCACAGCTAAAAACAAACAAATGAAGAAGGACATTGATTAGCACAAGCAGTGAGTAGAAGGGTGAGTATCTTCACAACCAGCCACAGCACGATCAACAAACAGAAGCCTCATCAGAGAAACAAGCAACAAGCATGAAATTTAAGTAAAAAACATTTGGTTTCTGTAGGACTTGCTCTGTTAAACAGTGACATGTTTAAAAGCAGGGGAGGACCAGTCGTGAGGTGGGTAAGGACTGATCATGGTGACTGACTCAGGACGCAATTCTACAAGATCAAGCCAACAGTGACTGCTCAGTCTTTTATGGCACAGAAAATCTCACAGCACACTACAGACTGATGTAACGTGCAAGAAGCAGCACAGCCAGGCCCAGCTCAAAACCACCCAGCTCACCATTTCTTCCCAGCACCTGACACAGCTCCTATGAAAATTATTCGGTGGTGTCTCCCGTAAAGACAACAGAAAAGACACTCTGTGTGTGTTCAAAATGTTCTCCCCTTACCAACACCTGGTTCTGCTCTTCGAAGTGAGGAGTTTCTAGCAGGACCCTCTGGCAGCTTGATATCTTGCAGGTTAGGCATGCTGATTACCATTCGTCTGCTAACCCTGGACTGGGGATTCAGTCGTTTAGAAGCCATTTTCTCTATAGTCAGTCTTCTGGGGCTATGAAACATCAAGTTCAATCTGGAAAAAAAATAATTATATATATATACACACATACACACAACTAGTTTCAAAATTCATAAACACTAGATTACCACTTGATTTTTTAAAAATTAACAGTATTAAATTACAATTATGGTACCAACTGACAGTTTCAACAGCCACGGCTGGACATGTTCATGTCACCCTTTTAGAATATTCTTAATAAATAGGCCTATAAGTTGCTCATACTCTTATTCTGAAAAAGGGGAGATTTAGGTTAGACATCAGGAAGAAATTCTTCACCACGAGGGCAGTAAGGCACTGGAACAGGTTGCCCAGGGAGGTTGTGGAAACTCCATCCCTGGAGGTGTTCAAGGCCAGGTTGGATGAGGCTTGTGCAGCCTGGGCTGGTGGGAGGTGTCCCTGCTCATAGCAGGGAGGTTGGAACTGGATGGTCTTTAAGGTCCCTTCCAACCTTCACCATTCTGATTCACAGATGACCTTATCTCATACCAATAGAGATGGTATGAGATAAAGGACTTTTAACACAGGTATCAACAGATGATTCAAAACCAGAAGAAGGAATGAGAAAACCTCACCTGTCCTCTTCAGACTGGGTACTCAACTCAAGGCGAGCGAAAGCGTCCATCTTTCTGTTCAGACGAGCTTTAAGAAAAGAGTGAAACATGTAGGTCTCTAAAACCTGTGAGACACAAACTGGTTAACTGTGGATCATTTGCAAATTACATTTTTATCAGCAAGATCTTTACATAGGTGAAGCAGAGAACGTTCAATTTAGCAATCACAAACCCAAAAATGCTTGAAAGCTTCAACAACAGAACTCATGTTTCCATTTGCCTTCTGTAGCTTCATGGTTATTTGCTCAGTTGCAAACAGTACTCTCAGACATCAAACAAAACTGAGAAATACTGAGCAAAACAGAGTGTTTTAGCTACTGAAGTTATTTTCTGCATATAACTAAGGGATGCTAATATTGCCTGTGGTTTGGAAGAAAAAGTTTATGGCACTCCAACATTCTATTATCAAAGTGAAAAGATGAGTCAAGTTTTTCTCCTGGTAACCCCCCTAATTTTTTTTTTTTCCTTCTTAAGGCAATTAGAGAAGTTTAGAAATAATTTCTAAAAGGTCAAATTGCTACTTTGGGGATCAAGTACACCATAAGAAATATCAGCTGTGAATTAAAGAAGTAGAAAGATACCAGCTCCCACTATTGCAAATTAAAACAAGAGCTAGGATTTCAGGCAATACCACTTAGATATTACAGAAATGTTAGTCCTGGCACAAAGCTCTTGTACTGTTTGAAGTAAACAATTCAGAAAACTAATCCCTAGACTTCTGCTTTCAAATGTTTCTCCAGTAGATGGCATGTTTTGTTGGCAACTGCATGTGCAGGAGATGACAAGCTGCTGGAACTGCAACAGCCCTTCTTAACGATTTTTTGAGTTCTCTTACTATCATTCTAGATACCACTAGTAACTACTTTGTATCGTGTTATCTTGTAACATTCACTTAAAAGCAAACCTGCCACTATGCTAATTAGTAATTAAGTGAAGTGAAACAACTGTTCCAAGCTCTTCTTAAAACTACATATCTGAATTGTAAATAAGTGTTGTATTTCAAGTAATAAAATTGTCACTATTTAATTTATAGCATTAGGAACTGCTACTGAAAATATTTCATTGTTAGAGGAGAGGCTGAGAAAACTGGGTTTGTTCAGCCTTGAGAAGGCTTTGAGGAGACCTTATTACCATGTTCCAGTACTTAAAGGGTGGCTACCAAGAAGGTGGAGACTCCCTATTTACAAGGAGTCACACAGAAAAGACAAGGGGGCATGGGCACAAGTTGCTCCTGGGGAGATTCCAATTGGACACATGGTAAATTATTCCCCATGAGGACAGTGAAACATTGGAATAGTCTCCCAAGGGAAGTGGTAGATTCCCCCACACTGGACAGTTTTAAGTCTCAGCTTGACAGGGTGCTGAGCCACCTCATATAATCTATAGTAATACCTAGAAAGGTTGGACCAGATGATCCTTGAGGTCCTTTCCAACCTGGCATTCTAGGATTCTACGATTCACTTGAAAGCCTGGACAGAACATTTCCAATTTTATTTCTCTCCTGATCATGTATTAATAGGTTCTTTTTAATTTTTCCTTTTTGGTTTGTTTTTAAGAATGTTTGCTAGTGGTTGAGTGTTGCAAGCTTTGTCCAACAAGTCTTTTCTCCTATGTAGGATTCATCAGTTTGAATGCCCAGATATTCTGCCAAGTTTGGCAACTACCACTACAGTAAAATCAGCTACTTTTCTGATCATTTCCTTCACACACTGACATCTCCACTAACCAGATTTTCAGAATCTTTTCTCATCATAGGTTTGAAGATGAAAACAAACCAGGAAACAAAAAAAAGGTGTTATCAACCCTCGACTGTTGATGTTAATGAAGAGATTTTTTTGCCAGGTGCAGAGCCAACTGCCAAATTCTAGGGGCAAAGGAAACCTCTGTAACTTCCATATGTATCCATAGAACATAATTAAAGGCAAACATGAAATGACAGGTGCTCTTTCTCGTATTCTTTGTTAAACCTTTGACCCACAGGTTTGTTAAACAAGCCAGAGGATCACCCCAGTAAGTGAAGATGCAACTCAACAATATTTTACTTTTGAGAAGCTTAAATAACAGCACAACATGACTTACAGTCAGTTAGAAGCTACTTCATAAAGTGGCTGCTAAAAACTACCATATAAACTGCACCAAAGGGTGAAGAATCTGAGAAAGATGTCCTGCATGCCTTCAGAAACCAGGTATTGACCACTGACACTCCCAGTTTATGGTAACGGTTTTGCAAACAATTATTTTTTCATTTAACCAAGGTAAAGTTTTTATTTAATTAATAATCATGACACTTAAAAAAAAAAACAAACCAAAACAAACAAATCACAAGAGTTTATAACTGGATTTTGGCTTGCTGTGGCAACACTGAATTCTCCAAGGACACTGTACATGATTAGATACAAACCCTCAAAACATGTAAGACAACCTAGTCCAACTCTTTGAAGGCAAACATTAATTTAACCAGGTACAAACAGTTTAATGTAAAATAACAGCAAGGATGAAACTCTCAATCTCTCTCTTCTGGGCAAAGTACCCTAAACACTGCAAGACACTAGTCTCTTTCCCTGCTCCTTCTGTTCCCCCTTCCTTTCTCCTTTCTTCTCACTCAGAGGATCTCCAACCTTTGATGGTCAGTGACAGTCCTACACCAAAGGCATGGAGAACTGCTCTGAATTAGCCTGGTGACCAACACACTCCCCTTTTAATGAGGAAATTAAACCCACAGCATTTCCTCAGGATATAAGAGGCAGACTCATGCAGCAGTGCTGTCTGTGCTCCAGAGGAAAACAGACTGCATCCTTCATAAAAACACTGGGAGAAAAGAGAAAAACTTTGGAGCTTCAGCAGATCAAGCTTAAGCTAATGGAAGGATCAAGCTGATCAGGACAGGTACAAAAGGAATTTTGGGTTTGAAAATCCTACAGGGTTTCAAACTCAGGTAAGGATCTAATAAGCTGAGGTAGCAGGAGGGCTAACAAAAACTAAGTGGGGATTTCAGGGTGTCTTTTAGCCTTCAGCACCAAGGCCTGGCCTGGAGCTGTATGCGTATCACTTCATGGGCTTCACCAGCAGGTAAAGTAAGCTATGGTTGTAGTCCTTGGTAAAGCACATGTTAAATAAATCAACCTGTGTCCTGCACAGCTTGTCACACTACAAGCCCTAAGGACACCAATACCACTCATGCTCAGATTTTTAAAGTGTGAGGTGTCCCTGCTCATAGCAGGGGGGTTGGAACCTGATGGTCTTTAAGGTCCCTTCCAACCTTAACCATTCTATGATTATATGACTTAAACACTGAATTTACCTTTTTGTAAAATGGCTGGTCTCCAATTGCCCTTGTTTTCAGAAACTCTTCACTGTTAAACACTCTGTGTTCATAATTGAGATGGTCTTTTACCTCCCTGGAGGAAAAAAAAATAATTAAATATATATATATATATTTAAATATGGTCAGAGATTTTTAAGCAAGTTGCACTTTTGCAGTAGAAAAATTACTACTAGAAATAAGCTGCAGTAGCAGAAGGCAAACTCAGTTTTAATGAACACAACTGAGTTACTGAATCATGCAAAATAATGCAAACTCTTACAAGAAGTAAGATGGGCTACCTGCTGCTACTGCACTGAGGCATTTTTAGTATATGCACAGGCACAGCAGGCAGCAGAGGCCCTAAGCTGTATCTGGAAAACTAGATATCAATGGTCACTTATGTGCCCCAAAAGTGAGCCAGAAAAAGTTGTTTCAGGACAATAAAATGGGATTATTTAAGAAAAAAACCACAACTGTTCTCTGAAGTCTGTGTGTATGAGATCATAAATTATTTAAGCTAAATACGTGGTTAAAATCAGGGCTCCTTTTGGAGTGTCATTTCATCTACTCATGCTGGGTATTGAGGAATAAGAAAATTCCATGAAAACACAGGAATGAAGAAAATCAGTTGGTGAGCTAAAATTTGAATGTAAGCAGAAAAGGGGAATCTGGTATCCATGCAGAGAACTGACAGGTTTATACACTGCTTGCCTGTTTTAAGTCAATGATAAAAGCCCATTTCCAGTTTATCAAATCATACAGGTTCAGAAAAAAGATGGTTAATAAAAATATATAGTTTTATATGGTTCTACATCTTTTAGCATTGTTTGCTTTAAAGATGGAAACTCCACACACAGAAAACAACAGTGTTTCACTGAAGACAGTAGCAATAATTGCATCAGAGATTTACTTTCCTTCACTCCTGGACACTGGTAGATACAGCATTAGAAGACAGAAGGAACAAGGCTGAAAAAAAAGAAAGAAAGTTTGAAGGAAAGGAGAAAGAAAGCAAGAAAAGAATCAATCTTTTTGCAACACATACTATCTCTTAGAGAGCAAAGCATCTGTTCAGTTTTTGTAGCCAAGCGTTTAGTGTGTTAAAGAGTTCAAGCTGTCAGCAGGAAAATGGATTTCTCCTCATCTTCATCTGGAACACACTGTTGCCAAACCCTGATATCCACCAAATCCCACAATGCCAGCACATCAGGTTGTAAATGCATTTTATTTTCTATATGCAGCTGTGCTAGCTGTACACTCTGTTCTATCCTCCATGCCCATTGTCCCCCTGGAGGGCACAGCCACTAATACAAACACATCCCAAACGGATCCAGCAACAGCAGATTAACAGAGACCTGGGATTTGTACCATAGAAATTAAGCCAGCACATTCTGACTGGAAGTGTAAGGGAGCACTTATGTGAACAATTTAATAGCTGATCCAAAGTGAGCACCATCTCCAGCAACAGGCACCAAGAAACGGCACAAACATTTGCAGACCTCTGCCTTGACAAGAGGTAGTGGCTTTAAACTAGAAGAGGCAAGACTTAGATTAGATATTAGGAAGAAATTATTCACTGGATGGTGAGACACTGGCCCAGGTTGCCTAGGGAAGTTGTGGAAGCCCCATCCCTGGAAGTGTTGAAGGGCAGGTTGGATGGGGCTTGGAGCAACCTGGGCTGGTGGGAGGTGTCCCTGCCCATGCAGGGGGTTGGGACTGGATGGTCTTTAAGGTCATTTCCAACCCAGAACAGTCTGTGATATGATATGATCATCAGATTCTTTCAAAATACCAGACAGGCAGCTTCATTTTCCTGGTTGAGTATGTTAGTATCTGTGTAAACAGAAATTAAGCACATACAAACTACCTGTCCATTTTCTGCCCTTTTTTCTTTGCATCACCTACCACACTTCCATGCTCTCCCTAAATACAAGCAAATACTACTAGGATTTAGAATCAGGACTCAGACTGGTAAGACAGCTGTGAGTATCAACACATTACATTAGATTAAAACAAGGAAAATTAGCATAGGTGGACATTTTCTAAAGGAAAAAAACCCCAAAAATCTAAAATGTCAGTTCTAACCACACTGAATATCCAGCATTTCTGTGTCCTTGAGCTTAAACAGCTCCTCTCCTTCTTCCATTCTCAAGTGGCTGCACTCTCCAGGTACCTCACCCATTCTCAGCATTTGTTCAGTGAGCTAAAACAGAGCCATGTGGTGTGACCTTCCAGTCCTGCTTTCAGTTCTTCCACCCTGCCCTGGCTTGAATTCATTTTCCTCTAAAAAGACTGTGTCCAGTTAGAAATTAATATTCACACTGGGCTTTAAGTTTTTCCTAATTATGAGTTATGAGGACTGTACTTCTCTTCCTGGAGTCTTCATACAGAAGACATACAAGATCAAAATTAGAACAATTTTATCTACCATGTCCTAGTAATGTATATGTACCCAAATATATTGATTATTGACACTCCAGCAGACTAGCAGGACCTCCTTCTCATATTCCCTCATAAACTTAAGAGATCTACAAGATATCTCATAAGAATAATTTCAGTGACAGTGTTTTAGCCAGTACTATATGCTCTAACAATAAAAAACACTATATCCACTCACCTGAAGATATTAACAATTAACTGCAAAGTCGTTTGCTGAACTTCTGTATTCAGTTTCTGTTGCCAAGCCCTCCTACACATCTGGAGTTCACCCAGATCTGTGCTGGCTCGGAGGTGGCAGAGCTCTAGATCATAATGCAGCTGGAGACTCTCCACTCTACACAGAAAAGAGAATTATCAAGGTGCATCCTAACATCAACAATTTCTTTTCATACCTTTTAAAGAAAAAAGTCATTTAGGCTTCATGCATCTTACAGCTAGAGGAAGTGCAAAGGTTGATCTGCAAGTATAGACAAGCTAACAAGATTCCTGGAGGTCCTACCACTACCTGTAAATCATAGTGCACTCAGCTGTCCTTGTAAAGAACAATAAAGTTTAGAGGACAATCCATATCAGCAATAAAAAAGAAATAGGTATTCCAGGGTGTTGAAAAATAATATGGTTATGATTATGACAGCTTAAAGTTACCTGTATATTAACTGGCATTTTCATTTGCTCTTATCAAAGACAGTGTTTTTTTAATGAATGAAATTATAGAATAAAAAATAATACAAAATAAAAAACTTAGGAAGAGGGTCAAGCATTATTTATGCACTATGAAAAACACAACTTCATAATCTTTTCACCTTTTTATGAAAGTTTCTGCTGCTTGTACTGGAATATCTGGAATTTCAGGTTCCTCTTCAACCATTCTTGAATGTGTAATATCTCCATTATCAATATTAATTAGAATTAAGTCTTCAGCTTCCTTTTAACAAAATAATACAGAATTACTGTGAATATATTCATATTGTAAAAATATTTACTGTTTCTTTATATAGTCCTTAGGCAATGAATTACTTCAGAAAGAAGATAAACCAGAAAACAATCAACTTTTTCCCCTCCCAACTAGAAGATCATATGGATTATCAAACAATGGCTTTCAAGAAAAGTAAGAGTCATTAAATTAACAGATATTAATCTCCAAAGAATTTGGTAACCTAACATGTTCTCCATAAAGTATTGAATTAATACTGGGTCTCCAAGCTCATCCTTGAAAGGTATACACACAAAGACATGTACAAAACCATATATGTGCATGCAAAGAAGCTCTCTAAAAGCTAATTTACAGCATTGACTCCTGTACTTACCCTGTGGGGTGACTGGAAGAGGGAGAGTTTATCTTTTAGAGTCTCAAACAGCAAAATACATGCCAAGGCACTAAGAGTCACATGGAGGTGAAGTCAATGCTGATCTTTCAGTTTGCAGTTTTAATAGATCAGCTTGTAACAAAGTATATATAAACAAACACTAAATCTTTCCAATTATATTAAAGAAAAGTCTGTTTTTTCATCTGTACTTATTTGTGATAGTGACAACATCTTACTGCTAACAAAAAAATAATTTTAAAATTACCTATTTTTTCTTAAAGTAATTCTTTGCTCATTCTGGACTTGACTAGATGGAGAGTTTTACTTTGTCTTCTAATCAGATGGATTAATCTAACAGAAATTTACACCATTTCTCTGTGTTTGGTTTCAAACACTCACAGAAAACCTATGCATACCCTCAAACAAAGTGTGTTCACAATAGCCCTGCCCTGTGAAGATAAGTTTTCTTAAATCTTTTAGGGTAACCAAGATTATTGTTATTCACTGAAAGAGAGTTATTTAAGTTCGATTCTGGAAAAAAAGACAACCAAAAAAATCCTCAGAAAAATTGTAAGATTCTATTATTTACATTGTTTTTTCTTTCTTATTTTATTAAACACTTAACTCCACCATGGAAGTGAAAAGCACAAGTGGGAATAGTGTAAAACATACCATGCTAACTTCTTCATAATGATCTATGTGACATCCCATAAGAAAAGATGTTGGGGCCATCACAAAATCCAGCATCTGGCGGGACAGAATGGGCACAAAAGTGTGTTGCCACTGAAGAGGATGAAGGTACAGCATAAAGCATTCAGCAACAAGGGTCAGCAGAGCCCAATCAGAAGAGAAGAAAACTATTCTCTGCTCAGTCAAAATACAGGTCATAACCTGGAAAAAAATAAAAGGCTACAGGTTTATGAAGAGTTAAGTCTAGAACATACAAGATACGAGCAAATATTTCATCTGCTTCACTAGTTGTGTTTTTTAATAGCTACTTTACATGTTTATAAATAAAATTAACAAGAGAGGAAAACAGAAAAGGAGAAAAAAAACGTAAGTGATGCTGGAAGTCAATGAGAGTATTGCCATCAATGTCAACATTGGTCTCAGTGGAGAGCAGTGCCTTCAGAGAGCAAGTCAGGGAGCTGTCTGGAGATGGCTGCCCTTTTCCACTGACAGAGTGGGCCCAATGGCATCTAAGCACCAAACTCAGATGCCTCAAGTTAGGTGGGATGAATCCAAGCCAAGAAGACTAAAGGCACACTTGGGACACACAAACCCCATGCTCAAGATGTACCAGTTTCAAGAGGATAATTTAGGATATGAGATAGTTTTGTTCATAACATGCACATGTGGACAGAAGTCCACATGAGTGGAAGAACAGGCCTATCCAAAAAAATAAGCCCGTGTGGTCTGCTTTCTGGACAGAGGAGGTTACAGTCAACCCTGGACAGAGGTCTCCAACGTGCTCATTTTAGAGGAAGAGGCACCAATAATACTCATGACCTTAAGCAACAGAATTTAACATCACAGGTGGCCTTTGAGCAGGTAATTTCATCAGGAAACTAAAAAAGGATACCCCAAATCAAAATTAATGTATGATTCTATTAAGAACCAAAAAATTCTTTGCAGACAGCTTTTGGTATTGTCTTTCTACACCATTTCCACTTTATTTATATGAGAAAACCAACTGTTACCAATCCCTCCTACAGTAGGTCACTGTCTTACACATAAAAAGGATTATGAATCATGTAAAAAATGCATTTTATGAGAATTCAAAACATCATCTGTCAATCAGCTTGAGCACTTATGTTTGAAAATATATGCTTAAGAAATACAGCAGCTATTGCTAAACCACAGGAGAAAGAAACCCAATATGCCTTAATCTAATCTGGACTATAAATAACAAAATATCTCCAGAAGAAGTTTATTTTATTGTGTCGTATCTCTAATACGTAGAACTAACACTATCCTGAATTCCTGGGTTTAAAACGGGGGGGGGGGTTGTAAGTAAACATCTTGGGGATTTTTTAAACCACAAAATTACCACTACTGTAAATTTCTAATACATTTTAAAATATCAGTTAGTTTTACCTGCAGCAACTGCTTTGGCTTGAAACACAGCAAAGGAAGATGAAGATCCAAGTCAATAATTGGACTGTCCGGATCCTCTCTTGAAGGAATTATTATTTGAAGTGGTTTCATATTAAATACCTGTAATAACAGATGTTTTCCATTTACTTCTTAATGAAAATGTTCCCACAACACATTAAATTTGGGATTTTCATTAAGACTACAAAATATTAACATTCGTTGAGATCAAGAAGACAGATATTTGCATACTGCAGAAAACTGAAAGAGGAAAATATTAAAAGACATAATACCTATCTTGAAATACTAACGTGGACTTTGTCTACTTCAATTCTCATAGGCTGTTTAGCCAATAAAATTTTAAAAAATATTTTAAAATAATTAAACTTGCTCTGTTATAAGCATGATAAAATAATGCTTTGTAGGTACAACTGAAAAAAAAAAATCAAAATTGTGATAAAATTCATACAGGAAATAGAAAAAAAACGAACAGAAGAACTGAGCAAAGGTGTTTGTGTTAGGAAGGCAGAACAAGTGAAAACAAATGAGCTCTTTCAGTGTTTCAGATACTCCAGCTCAGAACTCTGGGGGCCAGATCCTGCACATGCTGCATATTTCAGCAGTTATTAGCTGGTTTAGTCAATTTTTCAGACAATTTTCCAGCTATGCTGTTTCTGACTTCACTCCTAACTCCAGGGTCAAGGAAGACAGCAAAGGAGAAATCCACAGCTGAAGCTCTGCTTCCCTAGAAGCCATTTCAGTAGACAAAGAGAGTGTGCTGAAATCCCTGACTCAGCTTGATTTGGGATGGGTCATAAAGAAGAAAAAACAGCCCACACATCTCAGATACTAACACTGAATACAAATGTTTCTGTGAGTTGCTTCTCTCAGCTAGACCTTGGTCAGGCAGCAGCCACTCAGCAGAACATTTAATCCACTACACACTGTTCTGCTTCCTCAGAGCCATTCAGACACCAGAAAAGAACAAGCCCACAGGTGTACATGTTGTTCCAGCAACTGGCTTATTTGGTGTCTTCTTTTTCACAAGGACTGCACTACTTCCCAGACCCATCACTGCCCATCACACAATCAAGATGACAGTCATGAGCATCAGGCAACTTCTGTCAGTATCGTAGAATAGTTTGGGTTGGAAAGGACCTTTAAAGGTCACCTAGTCCAACCCTCCCTGCAATGAGCAGGGACATCTTCAACAAGATCAGATTGCCCAACACCCCATCCAACCTGACCTAGAATATTCCAGGGATTGGCATCTATCACACCTCCGGGCAGCCTGTTCCACTGTTTTACCACCCTCATCATAAAAAATTTCTTCCTTAAATCCAGTTTTAATCTACCCTCTTTTAGTTTAAAACCATTAGTCCTTGTTCTATCACAACAGGCCCTACTAAAAAGTCCATTGCTATCTTTCTTATAAGCCCTCTTTAAGTATTGAAAAGCAGCAATAATGTCTCCCCAGAGCCTTCTCTTCTCCAGCCTGTCCTCAGAGCAAAGGTGTTCCACTCCTCTGACCATTTTTGTGGCCCTCCTCTGGATCAACAGATCCATGTCTTTCCTGTGCCGAGGGCTCCAGAACTAGACAATAATCCAGGTGGGGCCTCACCAGAGCAGAGTAGAGGTGCAGAACCACATCCCTCGACCTGCTGGCCACACTGCCTTGGATGCAGCCCAGAATACAGTTGGCCTTCTGGGCTGCAAGTGCACTGGTTCATGCCCAGCTTTTCATCCATCAGTATCCCCAAGTCCTCTTCTGCAGGGCTGGTCTCAATCCCTTCACTCCCCAGCCTGTATTGATACTGGGGGCTGTCCCAACCCACGTGCAGGACTTTGCACTTGGCCTTGTTGAACCTCATGAGGTTCACATGGGCCCACCTCTTGAGCTTGTCCAGGTCCCTCTGGATGGCATCCTGTCCCTCAGCTTGATTTAATGTGCAAGTTTGCTAAGTATGCATCTCATTCCATTATTGAAGATATTACACAGTACTGGTGCCAATACAGACTCCTGAGGGACAGGACTTGTCTCTGATCTCCATCTGGACATTAACGCATTGACCACTGCTCTCTACCTGGGAATTGGTTGGATGATGATTGCATCAAGATAGGCAACTCCCACACTTGGGCTGAGTAATAGTGACATGATTTGCTGGAGTTTATAGATGTGCAGTCAATGAGATGGCAATGGCAAAGAATTCAGGTGAAAGATAAGCTTCCATTCTTACAGAGCAGTTGCAGACTGGAGATCCAACCATTTGTAGTAGACATTGCGTGGGCTGACCCCCTAGAAACCAAAAGCTTGCTTATGCTGTCCTTCCCAGGCATCAGTTCAGACAGCAACTAGTTGGCTTGAGGCAAATCCTTCCCAGAAGAGTACTAAAAATTTAACAGCATGACCAACTAGTGCTCAGGCCTGCACCCTGGTCACTGTTATCTCACGTACTAATAACGTGTAGCCTTAATTTCAAAGCACAGGTACTGCCATCAGTTTTATATCAGCAAGTAAAATCTCCAAGCCAACAGTGAAGAATGTCTTCCAGTTTATAGAAAGCAACATCTTAGTGTTTTATAAGACAAGAAGTAATTATGAAATTCAGCATCAGTAATTACCAAGTGGAGTGGTCCTGGTGGCGGGCTGGGTATTAAAAATAATTTTGCTGCAAATTCTTTTATGTGTTCCTCAACATCTAAATCCTTGAAAGGTCGCAGTTGCACTAGCAAGCTGAAATTCAATTAGAGAAAATTACTTATAAATAGTAACATGTAAACAGGAAGAAAAAAAAAAAAAGCCTTTTGCTGATAAGCTAGAACTGAAAAAAAAAATAATAATACATTAGGAGCAATGGAGCTATTATTCCAGTAAATTAATTTCTAATTTATTAGCTATTTTGAGCGGTTCCATTTCATTTTAATGATGCTGCTTTGTCAGAAGAAGGGTTGTTGTTTTTTTTTTACTTCCAAGCATAACATCCTACTCATCATATAAATCAGAGGGTGCAGACAGGACACAGGGTCTCATGATGGCAAAGAAAACCTAGAGGGGAGAGACAACTAAAGGAACTGTCTTACAGAGACTGCTTCAGGAACAAAACACCTGCAGCTGCAATATAGTGTCATGGCATTTCTCCCACCTCAAGCATCAGACTTCAGTTCTGGGATGGAAAACAACATCAGAGGAAAAGAGAGGCTGGGCTTAACTGCAGAGGAATGTGAAGCAAGAGCCATATTTAACCCAAGGCCCAGGCCTGCAGCAACTCTGCTCATTACTATTGCACCTGCCCATACAAAGAATAAATACAGGAGTGCAAACCTAGGAAATGTTTCTGGTTTAGAACTATATCACCTGAGCTGTGTCAAAGCCACAAAGGTGATGTGGTTTATATCATATGCCAGAACAATTCATGAATATTTAAACATACACACTATTAAGACTGCAAATCATTAAGTCCAACAGCATTTCTGAAATGTAGCAGTAAATTAGATATTTGTAGTCAGAAAGGGCATTTTGTTCAATACATGATTCATGTGCACGTTTATAGCCAAAAAAAAGAAAAAAGAAATTACCCCAAACCATTACAAAATCAGAAATGTAAGCCTACAAATCTAAATATATGGAAACTAGGAACTTAATATGGTTGTACTCTCCCTTGAAGTTTTATTTCAGTTTTAAGTTTTACTGGCTTCCTACAGAAAGTGCTTGTTTTTCAGGAACAAAACAGTCTAGAAAGCAACTGAGTAAGTCAAGAGACATATGAGAATCCAGGACATCATATTCACATATGGCATTTAGATTCCTGAATAAAAATATTCTGTTGGATTAATGGGATTGGGTTGGATTAACAAGACATTCAAATTCACTAAACTCAGCTTTGGAAACTTCCCTGGGCTGAACACGAGGCAGTTTCACAAATCCCAAAAAAGCCCATTAGCTATTTAGGGGCACAGAGGAGACAGGGGGAGGGGAATTTAAGAATGACCAAGGAAAACCAGATAGTAGAGTCACCATTTTAAACATTTTTATTTTTTTTTACTGCTGTTCACACTCAGTAACACCTTAGATGTGGCCTAACAGCATGTGAGGACTTGGGGGGAGGGAGTTTTGAGACAAAAAGCACATTCAGTAAATGTCACAACAAAAGCAACCCGACCCCAGTGCTGAAAAAGCAGCAGAGGTACAGGCAGGAAGGTAAGAGCTCCCTAATCAGTGCACTGTACTCATTAATGCAAAGTAATAGCAGCTGCCAGCACTGCAAACGTTTGATGAAATAAATGAAGTAATCTCTGAAACATCAAAGTGGAGAGCTAAGGAGTTTATGAACCTTCCATTACCTCTATTAACTGTCCACACACAGGTGTTTCAGAAAGCCAGAACATCTATGAACACGGCTTTTGTACTGCCTCAAAGCTGGGAGCTATTTGCACTCTTCTACATTTTCTCAAGGCAGCTGAAGGGACTAACACACAGGTTGGAAGTTGTACTGTTTGAATGGAGCCTATTCATCCATCCATCTGAGATGGGAGTTGATCCAGAGGACATTATTGCCAGGATTACTTCACTTTTCATGTAGTGTAACAGATTGAGGTAAAACTACCTGTGCAAAGTGCCAAAACCTCTCAGTTTAAAACTGTAGCTTTTCAAGAAAAAAAAAAAAAAAAAAAAAGTGGAATAAATCAACAGCTGCAGTGTTGTGAAACAGTCGAGATGCAGATCTGCTTGCTGTGGGGAGAGGCAGACACACTCCATTCAGATTGTGCTGGATTTGGAAGCACTGAACCCTAGTAATGTGTGAATTCATGATAAAATTAAGTACACAGAATATGAAGACCTTCATTACAACGATGAAAATCTGAAAGCTCCCCTTGCAATCCAAAGCACCTGGATTCATAGTTTGATGTTGCCTTTGTATCTCAGTTTGGTCTCAGTTCTCAGCTGTGATTCATACTATACTCTGCCCTTTGAAATAAGTTAGGAACCTGGGTTTTATATGGGAATGCTTATGGCAATCAAATAGGTTTGAGGACTCTTCTGAATGAAAAAAAGTACCCCCTCCCCCCCATTTAGAAGCAATCCTGTGCACTGCAGGTGCTGGAGATAAACTATGCACAGCAGAATTCTGGAGGACAATGAAGTATTTTGCTGCAAAAAGATCCTGGATGGAAGCAGAACCCCTGTAAATGCTACTTCAACACCAGGCCTTCATTAGTGAAAATAAACAGCATTTTTTCCACTAGTTCTCTCAAGGAAAAGGCTACGAACTAGAAATAGGTGGTTTGAGGTCCTCCAGCAGTGTTTTCAAATCCCCAGTCTCACAGAATGATGAATCAATTGAAGCATCCAGCAAACCACTACTGAAGCATCCCAAGGATACAAGGGTGCTGTTGAAGGTGTTATTATTTATTAAGTATAGAGGGCACTACTGCTTTGAGTACACTCAATTAAAACCTTTCATTAGATTTTTAACCCACTGGCCACCTGATTGCAGTTAAGGTAGAAAAAAAAAAAAAAAAGAAAATCCCTCCCTTTCTGGTTTACAGGAAAACAATGGCACTGTTTTGTAATGTTACAAAAAGCTGAAACATCCCCAGCTGTACAGGGCACTGTATTCAAATTCATCACTGAGGTCTTTACTGTAATAGCTTATATTCTGTTCAGAACAGCCACATCCCAGCAGCTGCTTCATGCCATATGGAAAAAATTTATGTAACAAAACCTAAATAAGGAAAACTGGTACCACT